>NC_064283.1:24395201-24449067 GCF_019186545.1 Solanum stenotomum
TTGGCATATAGTGCAAAATGTTCAACCTCGTGATTCTTTTGATATATTGGAAAAAAAGGATGATGACTTAGAAGAGTTAGATAACTCTACACAAATGAAAAGAAAAAGAACTCATTAAGGTTTGCAGCTTTACCATGCTTGCTTTTACTTTATTAATTTATTATGGTAATGATTCTTATAGTATTTTCTGTGAAAATTTATTTAATAATCTTGGTCTTTAATGTTACCTTGATTTTACTAAAGTTTTAATGGTTTATGCGAGGAACCTGTGTTACATGTACATGTGTCTTTTTCTGAATGCGTTTTCAGTTAATATTTCATCTTATGAAAAACTTCCTTACCTATTTGATCTTTTGATTATTATTATTATTATTTTGTATTAGGTTGACATGAATCCCTCAAAAACTCTGAAGTATGAAATGGGACAAGCTTCAAAAATTTCCAAGCATGGACTCATTCAGCCTGGTGCCTTAGCAAAGGGACTAGGTCAAAGTTTGAAAGTTATGAGCACTACAAGAGTTAATGCTGAACAAAGGACTTCGATTTCCAAAAATAGAAGTTACAATGCCACCCACAACTTCTAAGTTGAATAAACTAGCAGACAATAGTTTCCATGTGCATCCTTGTTTTGATGAAAAGGAAGACAATGCTCCCTTCCATCAAGGAGCTGAAATGAATCAATACACTTTGACTAGTGGTGCAACGGCTCGAGGACAAACCTTAGGAATTAATGTTGAAAAATCTACTCTGATTGACAAAAATAGAAGTAATACAACAACTTCTAGTCGAAATAAGTCAGCAAAGACTAGTATCCCTGTGCCTCCTAATTTTTATCCAATGGAAGATGATGACACCCTCTTTCAAGAATCAAAAATTACTCGAGATGCTCAAAGAAGTGATAATTTGAAAAAGAGTTAGTCTAGTTAATATGTTTGATCAAGAAATTTTGCTTGGCTTTCTTTACTTAATCTTTTTTTGTATTCTTTCTGTTATTAATAATGGGCATGAACTTCTTATTTTGGTTGACTATCATCAAAATTTGCAGGTGCATTTGAATTTGATAAGTCAGAAAAAGTAATTGGAGTGCCTCGATCTGCTCAAAAAAGTGATACTAGTATGTTATTTTATTTGTGCAACTTTTTTCTGTTAGTTGAATTGAATTGTTAGTTTTTATAACTTGCACTTAAATTTGCAGGTCCGTTTGAATCTAGAAAAGAAAAAAAAGTGTTTGAAGTGGCTCAAGGTGCTAAGGAAACTGAAACTAGTATGTATTTTCTTTTATGTAATATTTTCATGTTGTTACTTGTAAAGCAGTCAAAATATTATCTTGCCTTGCTTCCATCTGCAATAGATATGTTAGCATATGATAGTTCCATAAGCAGTGTTTCTGCAATAAACATATTGTAAGCTTAACTTTTTTACACATTGGATGAAATCTGAAGTTTGGTAAGCCCCTCATAATCTTCAAGGCCGTAGTTAAAGACTCCATAACCAATATAAATAGCAGGGGAGACATGGGGTCCCCTTGTCGTATTCCTCATTTTTCCTCGAATAACCATTTTCTACCCCATTCACCATAACAGAATACATGGGAGGTGTTACATATCATAATCAATTTCACAAAGCCATCTGAAAATCCATAACCAAGTAAAGCTTCCTCGAAAATTTCTAACTCAGCATGTCATATGCTTTTTGGAGATCAATCTTCATCAAACATCTGAGACTGGTTTTCCTATTGTAATGCCTTCATAAGTCATGATATATTAAGACATTGTGGACCATAGATCTCCCTTGAACAAAAGTTGATTGATTCTCTGCTACCAAGTAACTTACACATATTTTAGTTTTTGACAAATCAGTTTGACTTTATATATCACAATACAACACGAGATAGGTCTGCACTGACTAGCATTTTCAGGAACAAGGACATTCGAGATAAGGGCAATATTAATAACATTTATCCGTCTTATTAACTGACCATTCCAGAAGAAATCCAACAGTTCTTTAGCAACATCTTTCCCATGATATCCCAAGCTTCTCTGTAGAAATCACTACCATAGCCATCAGGACTAGGACTGCTTTTCATATCAATACTACACACAACTTTCCTAACATCCTTTGCATTAAGAAGTTTCAATATTTCCAGTTGTTTTTCAATAGCTTGCTTCAATTGTCTCTGTTTAATAACTGAGTAAAAATACCTTGTGTTTGCATCTCCAAGCCTGATCTAGTTTACCTGACTTCTCTGTAGTGGGAACATCTCTGCTAAGTTAGAAGCTTGTTTGAATTATACCAGTTTTTTGTTGCGACTATTGTCAGCATTATTATCCTGAGTGTTATTCAATTTATTCTTCTTTTCATTGACTACTACTTCCTTGTGATTCTATGTTGTGCATTTTTCCTTTGAGATTATGTCACTATGGTTATGGGCTATTTCACCTACACCACTACTTTTATTTGCTTTATTTAATTTCCTTTTTATCCTTCTTGTTAGTAATGGGAATGAACTTCTTATTTCAATTGACTTGCATCAAAATTTACAGGTCTGATTGAATTTGACAAGGCTAAAAAAGTGACTGAAGTGTCTCGTCAAGATCAAAGAAGTGATACTACTATTTTATTTTATTTGTGTAACTTTTTTTAGTAAGCTGAATTGATTTCTTGGGGATTTTGACTTACAGTTAGTTTTGCAGGTTTGTTTGAATCTAGAAAAGCAAAAAAAGTGGTTGAAGTGGTACAAGATGCTGAGGGAATTGAAACTAGTATGTATTGTCTTCTACGTATTTTCTAATAGTTTCTGCATTGTTACCTATAAAGCAACTAAAATATTATCTTACCTCGCTTCCATAGGCCCCGAGAATCTAAGAGTAACAAGACTTCACTGTGAAAAGACCAAATTGTTTCCCCTTCCATTTCAAGCTATCCTCACTGTTAATAAGATCTTTAAAAGAAGTTAGGAGACCAACAAATTCTATAGAACTCTCCTTATCCCAGTCATTTAGATTCAAGTATGTTCCAGTTGTCTCATTCTTCACTTTGTGCTACAGTGGGATTGAACTTCTTGTTTGGTTTTCCTTACTATAGATTTTGCAGGTCCATGTGAAATAGAAAGGGCAAAGAATGTGAGGGGAACAAATATTTGTAAGAATGTTTTGCGATTGAGACCTGGAGAAAAATTAAAAGTCACTTTCTGTCAAAATCGAGTCGTCGGGCAGAATCACACCTCATTTACGAGACACTTGGGCTTGATAGTTCGTGATCGTAATATCTGTCCACTCCGGGTACACTCATGGATGGACATTGAAGAGCATAAGCTTGAGCACATGTGGGCAGCTGTTACTGTAAGGATTACAACACATCTATCTCTTCTTTTTACTGATAACTGTCAAGAATCCCTTTTCAAAAAGTATTGGATGTTTTAGTTTGAAACATGACTCTTGATTTCACATTCCTTCTCCTTTAATAACAAAGTATAGTTACTCAGTTTCAATGGATAGATAAAAATTCTCACATTTCGTCTTTTCTCGTTAGCCTATTTGATAGTTAAATCTCTTGCTACTACCTGCTAATAAGAGGCTTTTTGAAAAGTTAACTTTATTCTTCCATTGTAATTCCTTTGGATGTTAATATTATTAGTTTAGTGTGGCTATAGTTAATATGATTATGCAGTTGGTAAAAACTATCAATGATTGTTTTTCAATTTTATGTTATAATCAATGTGTAACCTTCATCTTAACAAAATTTGGACATTTTTCAGTCATAGCAGTGTATTGATATGTACTTCGTTAAGTATTGAGCTGACACTAACTGTTACTTGAGGACCTTAATGTTTGATGGAGGATACACCTATTCATCGAAAGCCTCTACTAAGTATATACATTTCTTGGCCTTCTTGGCGGTTTTCACTATTGATAATCTTTCTTTGGTAATAAATTGTATATGTTGTACTTCTGTCTTTAATGAATCTTTAATTTTTGTTATGTAATATGGAGTAAATCACAATTCCATAACTACCCTTCCACAATCTACTTCTTGATCTTGGTTCAGTGTCATTGGTTGATCCATTATAGACTTTCCTTGACTTTGCCTGAGCTACTAATACCCAGCCACCTGTAACTTTCCTCCACAACTCTTTTTTCCATTAACATGACATAAATAGATGAGTGGGGTCTTTTAAATAAGGTTGATCAACACAAATCTTATTCTTTTTCACTGTATCTCCATGAATCTCTATTTGCTAGTTGAATACACATTGGATATACACTTCTAGATCATATTATAGCATGAAGTAGGTCTATATTGACTAACATTGGACAACGTTGAGACCTTAGGGGTAGTTAAAATTATGGTAGCATTTACTTATTTCAACAGCATCCCTATTCTGAAAATGTCATGTACAACATGAAAAGTATCTCCATCCACTACAATACATGAAGCATCTTAAAGAATAAACAACCAAAACCATCAGACTGTTGAGCCATTGTTAAAGGTTGTCACTTACAAAGTCCTCGGGTTTTTTCACTCTTTCACCCGTTAGCCACTTCCTTTTTAATTATGCTACTGTTGTGGCTTACTTTCTTTTCAAGAAGAAGAAATATTATGTTACTATTGAATCACATAACATAGAGACTAGAGATAACTAACAAAAACTTCATCTATTATCTCTCCTGATCATGATGTATTTGTCCTTGCCCAACCTTGATTAATAAACGTGTACAGTCATTACCTGGTCAAATCCATGTGGCTTTACTTCTCTATAATATAATTGAACTAGCTAAGCTTAGTGATCTCCTAAAATTTATGCTAAGTTCAATTTCTTCTCCAGCAAGATCGGATTGCTAGGATTCTATTATAGTAGTTTTTGTTCCTTCACGTCATGCTTCAGGCCACTCGCTTGTGTCGCTACTTTACTCTTAACGCTATTTCAAACACTATACAATAGTGATGTGAGTAAGCTATAGGTTTTAAACAGACAACTTGTGGTTGTTATTTATTTGAAATTTTGATTTCTGTTCCTAAAATTTCTAGGTTACTACCTATTAGGTGATCTATACTTTGATGCCTTGTTTTCCCTTATTCAAGAGATTTTGATGGTATTTTTTCTATTTTAGGAGAAGTTTGACAGTGATGACATGAATGATCAAAGAGATAATGTTTTGCAACATATGAGAAAGCTTTGGAATAATTGGAGAGGATCATTGCACAAGAATGTGAAATCTAAATCATTGCACGAGGTTCTTAAAGATGTGCCAATGGGAGTAGACAAGAGTGATTGGGAATGGTTGGTCAAGGAACATTTTTTATCTCAAAAATTTAAGGTAAGACTTCATATAGTTATTAACAAATATCATTCTATTTCTAGTCACATATGATTAGTTTTTTGGAATAATTTATACCATGTACAAATTGAGTCTTGATTTCGATAAAAAAATTTGATGTCTTCTATCCACAAGATCTACCAAAGAAAATTGCAATGGTGTTTTTTTGTGCTTCTGTTCTCTTTTACCCTCTTCCCACTGAGCTTAAAAGTACACATTAAATATAGAATCATTAAACAGGATTGTGATAATTTCAGTTGTTGTGTTGTTAATGCAGGACACAAGTACAAGAAACTCAGTCAATAGGTCTAAGTTGTGTATGCCTCATCGTACGGGTAGCAGTCCTATTAGAGAGATTGTTTACAAAATGGTAAATAAATTGTGCAACCCTATAAAGAAACCTCTCCTATTTCTATAAAATATCTTATTTTTTAATCGTGAAGGGAGGCAAAGATGGTAATCCACCAAACATGGCAACTATTTTCTTTGAGACACCTAAGAAGGGAAATGAGCTTGTCGAACCTGAAACCGTCGAAAAATATGTATGTTTATATCAATTTTAATTTCATTTAACATCCTTACTCTTACTTAGTGCATTGCATTATTTTAAATATTCTTATATTTTATAGGCTGAAATTCATGAGCTTGTACAATCTAAACCATCTCTTACTAATATTGAGGTAGTGGAAAGGTGCTTTGGACCTCAATGCAAAAGTCACGTAGTTGGATTTGGTGGTGGAATAACAACTAAGGAGTTAAAAGGCGGTACCACCTCAAAGGCTGCATTGTGGGAAGAGCTGAAAACAACTCGAAAAGAAAAGGAATCACTACAAAAACGCATGGATATTCTAGAGAGTAAATATGAACACCTTGAAAATATAGTGATCCGTCAGTCTTCATCAGTTCCATCAATTCCATCAGGTTAGTAAACATACTATTAGTTATTATTACATGTGTATTGTGTGTGAATGAAGTGATGCTGCTTCTCGTTGATAAGGGCTTTGTTATTACAGTTGTGCTATGAGTTACCTATTTTCCTTTAGTGCATTGCGTTATCTTAAATATTCTGTATATTCTGGCATTCTCACTCTAGCATTTCTATATATAACTAAAATCAATATCACTTTAGTTATAATATCCACAAAGCTAAAATATTGATTTTATGTTCATTTCTGTATATACCAATGAGATTGTTATAACATCTTCAAATGTAAAAGTAGGTATCAATATGGTTATTGTTCTGTATATGTTGTTGGTAGAAAATCAAGATCTCTCCTCTGATTAGGTCCTTGTATGACTTTGTCCTCTATAATATCATTGTCAATATAATTTGCCTTTTATTATTATAGTATTAGTAGTTAATCTCAAACATCACACACTTCTACATTACCCTTTCTCTGTTGCCCTGCAACTTTAAATATATTTGATCATGTTTGTGTCATTCTCCACTGTGGTAATTAGTTGTTTAAGTTTTTCTAACTTCTTGCTTGTCATCCAGCTGCAAGCTTGTTTCATCTGATCCACTTGCATTCTCCATTTCAACAACTTATCTATGTTTTGTTTCCTTCAACTTTCAGTCCTAGTACTAGGACTAGGATTTCTGGTCTTCTTTATTTGATGTTAGTATATTTACATTCTCTTTGTTGAAGCACTTTAATGTGTGTTGTGTTCATGTCTGTCCACTTTAATCTCTCTCTTTCCTTCCATTAATCTGGAAAGAGGCCCAGGTTTTGTGAAAGAGGTGGGGTATGAGGAAGCATTCACTTGAATAAATATTTAAATGAGGAAGTACCAACCACCCTCTGTATGAGATGTTAATGTGAAAGTAATACATCTCTTGTTGGCTGCCAGTGGAGATCCTCAATGTAGAAGGTTGGGTAGAGAAATTATCTAGAATTCATGAACTAGAACTGTAAATATGTTTCTAGTTGTATACATCAGAAAATAGATCAGGAACTATTCAAGAGAATTAATCTGTAAGTTCAAACTTTTTTCCGTTACTAATTAATTTACTTAAATTGTTGTTTTGACAGATGAAGATTTTGAAGATTAAAGAACAAGATCATGTGAAAGATAATGTGGAGCGTGCAACAAAGAATATTATATTTTTATTGTTGGTGCAAAGACGTTATCTGTAGTTATTCTTAATGTCATTTTCTTAATTTCTAGGATTTTATAGATGTCGAACACATGTTTTATTATGTTGAACGTGTATGCTTTTTTTTTAAGATATTGTGTCGAACATATAAGTTTTTAGTAATTAAATCAATGTGTTCTTTAATTTATTATTAACAATATAATTTTATATCAAATTTTCAATTGGATGTGAAAAGAATTTATATGAACTGATCATATTAGTTCTTTTTAGAAATGATGGAAAAGATATATAACAACTACAAATTAAATGTAATAATTTAGATCGAAATTTGTGACAGGAAATTTGATTGTTAAAAAGTATTGCAATCAACGACAGGAATTTTGGCCGCTAAAATTAGTTATAACACCCCTAATTTGTTGTTTTACTTGAAGGTTCTAACGGCTAAATGACCATCAATGAAGGGGAATTTGGGCGTTGTAAGCACGTGTAACGACCAGATTAATTGGTGTCGTTAAATAATATTTAACGACCGGACATGCAATCCAGTCGTTAACCTTTAACGACGGAGCTTTTAACGACCGGTGACGACCAATTTTTGACCGGTCGTTATAGACCTTTAACGATTGGATTTGGACTTATAGCGACGGTATTTCCTTTCGCTAAAGGTTATTTTTCTTGTAGTGTGGGGTGTGATTTAGCTAATATCTGTTGATATTATTGTTGGGTCTTGCTTGCTGATAGGTTAGATGTATTTTAATGGTGATTTCACCTAGTGGTTGTGGTTTAATTTAATGGGTTTGTAGCCACCTATGTATTTTCGTCTTGCCTCAGAGGGAGGTCGCAAAACTATGACCGCTAGACTGATGGCCTAAGGAGTGGGTCAACTGAGGTTCAGCCCGAGAGGGTGAGCCATAGTCCCATATCCTAACACTCAGCTCGAGAGAGTGAGTGGGGTAAGGCGTAGGCTGGCTTTCATGTGGCAAATGGGTGTCCAAGAGGAACACATTTGGAACGGGGTAAGTTGCCCGAGAGGGAACTTATTTCCATCTAAAGCTTAGCCTAGTCACTATTTTCTTGCAAATTTCCTATCGAAAGCATGTACCCAACTTTTTATCTCAACTTGTATTGCGGTGAAACTCCAAGAACTTTTCCCATACTCGATTTTCTTGTTATTTTTGTTGTTTTTACTATCTGTGACAAAACCCCCCTTTTGATATTTGACACTTTCACCCCCCAAATTTACAATGTTTTTATTCGCAAATCTCTTTAGCTACGACTAATTAAAATGAAATTCTAATTAATTACTATTTTCACTTACACTCCCTTGGGACACGACCCCAACCCTTGGTTGGATTACTATATTATCTAAGATCGTAGACACCGTACCATAGGTTAGTGTCATTGGTCACGATAAGCATCAATATTGTTAATTGATAGTTTATTTACTATTGAAAAGTGAGTTCATTTAGTAATTGTGGTTGAATTTAATGGGTTGTAGTGGCAAATACAATCTTAACTTCGGGTTTTTGGCTTGCTCGAGAGAGAGGTTTTAAAATCAAAATTACTGAATCGATGGTCTATGGGTAATGGGTTGTCATGGGTTCAGCTCAAGAGAGTTAACCCTAAACCCTATTCCACACATTCAGCTCGAGAGAGTGAATGGACTAAAGCGAAGGCTGTGCTTCATTGCTGCTTATTGGTGTTCGAGAGAAACCAATTTGATTCGGGGTAAATTGTTTGAGCTAAAGTTTACCCCCACTAAAGTCTAGCTTATTCAATAATTTGCAGCTGTTTACTGTTAATTACAATTACCCGGTTGTTTACCTTAGCCCATAATCCAATCACATCCCAATAATCTCGCTATATTCGTATTTTCGTGTTAGTTGCTATTTTAGTTGATAATAAAAAACCCCCTTGATATTTGACAATTGTGTCACCTATAATTTAAACCATGCTTTTATTCGTAAATGTGTTTAGCTATGATTGACTAAAGCATATTCTTACTTGCCTATTGATTCTCGATTACGAACCACTCCCTTGGGACTCGACCCCAACTCACTAGTTGGGTTATATTACTACTGAACGATCGTTAATGCTTAGTATTTGATGAAGTATCTTTGATAGCGTTCAAATTATCAATTTCCAATTTCCTTTTTTCAGTTTGAAGATTTTGAAAGTCGGAAAAAATTCTATTAATGTCTGTCACAGCACGATCTAACAAGTTTTTTAAATCATTACAATTATTACATACCTCTGTGCTTGATTCTCCAACAGCCATGAAGCAAATGTTACTAATTTCTTCATGTTCATTTTCAGAGTTGTCTTCATCACTCTAGCTGCTTAGTGCTTTGTTCTTTTGGTTCCCTTTGCAGTAGCTTTTCATTGCTTCTGGACATTCACTGTCTATGTGACCATACTTTCCACATTCATAACATTTTCCATCATTTCTTGATTGATCATTGATATACTTTACCTTTCCGAAGTTTCTTCCTCTTCTGTGGTTTCTTGATTTCCTGAAGGAATCCATTACTGATCTAGTAATTAACGCAATTTCATCTTATGCAAGTTCTTATTCTCCTTTGTCTTCCTGATTTACTTTGAACGCCACAATTTTATTTGTGGATTCTTCTTGGCATTTTTTGTTAAGATGAATTTTCTCAAAAGCTATTAAATCTCCCCGCACCTCATCATAGGTTAGGGTGTTTAAATTCATGCTTTCAAGAGCAAATACTTTGGCGTGCCATTGTGGTAGCAAGCTTCAAAGAACTCTTCGTATATGTTCTATGGGAGGATATATTTTTCCTAAAGCTTTTAGTTCTCCAATGATCTTACTCAGTCGAGCAAACATGCTCTCAATTGTTTCTCCTTCCTTTATTTGAAAAAGTTTGTATTCATATACTAGCAAGCTGCTGATGGTTTCTTTGACTTTATTAGTTCCTTCATAGGTAACTTCCAGTTTATCCCACATCTCTTTGGCAATGTCACATCAAGATATCTTTTCATATTCCTCACCACTGATAGCATTATATAGAACATTTTTTGCTTTGGAGTTTATTTGAATAATCTCCATTTGTTCATTTGTGTAGTTCTCCAAGCTTGGAATAGTGGAGGATTAACTTTCGTCTGAACTTTTCATGATAGGAATAGGAATGTAACCAACCTTGATCACTCTCCAAACTTTCACATCATAGGATTTTATGAAGGTTTCCATTCCCACTTTCCAATGAGAAAAGTGTTTCCCATTAAAGTAGGGAGGTCTTGTTTGAGAAGTTCCTTCTTGAAATAGTGCGCCCATGATTTGTTGTGCCATGATTTTTTTCTCACATGTTGTTAGACATATTTTTGTGAGACGAGGCTCTAATACCAATTGAAAGTGCAAGAGGGGGTTGAATTGCTGTTTTTTCATTTTTCTTCTTGAGTAGTCGACTTAAGGTGTCTCTTAGTCGACTGTAGCTAGCAGAGAAGTATAATTAAAAACTGGAAATTAAACTTGACACAACAAGTTTTATACTGGTTGGGATCCAATGTGGATCTTACGTCCAGTCCCCTTGGGTTGCAAGGGTGTTCTCTTCAAGCCTTTGTAACCTTTGGTGTGAGTACAGAGATGAGTGTAGACAGATTACACTCAGTGATTAGTTTCACTCTTTTTGTTTTAATACAAAAGCCTTACCAACAATATTTTTCTCTAATCTCTTTTTTGTTTACATAGTAGAACTAGGTAATACAATGTTTGCTAAAAGTAAAGTAGGGAATGTGAGATGATTCAGACTTCTTTTACAATTGCTTCTAGCAATCGACCCTTCATTTATAGTGTTTGGAGTCCTGAATCTTTCCAGTGAAGAGATGGTAACCCAAGAGATTTTGATCTTTGCAAAAGAAGGCAAGGGATCCTTTTTATCCAAGAATAAAGCTTAAGGATGATTTTCAGTCTTGATTCTTTTGCAGCTTCCTTGATCGAGTGTTGATTGCAGCCGTTGGATTCTTCAGTTTAGCCTTGAATCTTTAGCTTCCTTGATTGAGTGTAAGTTTGACATCTTCAGTCTTCCTTGATTGAGTGTTGATTGGAATGTAGACTTTGTACCCATTAGTGTTTGGATGTCGAGATATTCATCTTTCCTTGATTAGCTTCGTTTGTGATCCGTGCTTTCTAAGGATCTTAATCTGGACAGTTCCTTGAGTCAAGATCTTCTTTGATTGGCACCTTTTGTGATCTATGGTTTCTGAGAATCTCCATTTGGATCCTTGATTGATACTTTGTCAATTAGGATCCTTGATTTATCATTTAGGATCCTTGATTGATAATCTTCAATTGATTGATGAGGGATCTATGATTCATTCTTGATTCTTTCCTTTTTGATAATGATTATTGTCCTGGAAAAATAGGTTGTTTATCATTAAAACTTTACACTAACAGAAATCACATTTAAAGGTGCAGATCCTTGACATACAGGAGCAATATATTCATTGTCTGGTTGAAAATTTAGGGATGCAGATAAGCATACATTTTATTATTGTCTATGCAAGAAATGAAGTACAGAAGAAAGAGATCCTATGCCAAAAAATTATGCAAATAACATTACAACATCAACTTTATTGGGTAGTATATGTGGGGACTTTAAGAGTGTACTGGGCTCAGATGATAGGTTGGGGTCTCCTGTCACACAACATGAGGTTCAGGGATTTCAAAATGCACTTGATCACTTGCAGTTAACTACTATTAAGGCAACTGGCTGTCATTACAGTTAGTGTAATAAACAGGCAAGAGATAGTAGAGTATACACCAAAATTGACTGGGCTTTTGGAAATATACACTGAATGCATTAATTTGGACATGTAGAAGCTGAGTTTATGAACTCTTCAGTATCAGACCACTCACCCATTTTAATTAAATATAAGAAACATCAAAACATTCATCAAAAGCCATTTAGATTATACACTAATGTGATGGAGCATCCTAACTTTGCTGATACACTGAAAAATACTTGGGGTGATAGTGTTAATGGGTGCAGAATGAAACATGTCTGGTAGAAGCTCAAGAAGTTTAAATTGCAGAGTAAAGATATAAATGCCTAAATGGCTTCTTATAAGAAAAGGTTGTGTACACTGAGGAAAAAGCTAGACATCACTCGAGGACAACTACAAACAAACAACCTGGATCAATGTCTCATAGATCAGGAAAAGTAAATCTTAATAGAAACGGAGAAATGGAGCAATGTTGAAGAGACTACACTAAGACAGAAGGATAGAGCAATTTGGATTGATCATGGTGACTCAAATTCCAAGTACTTCCATGCTCAGTGGAAGATTAGGATTATCCAAAACACCATTTCATCCATTTATATTGAGTCTCCAGTCAAGTTGACAAAACCTCGACATATAGAAGCTGAGTTTATCTCTGTTTTAAGGATCTTATGGGGAGAAAGCCAAAGAATTGAAATGCTTAACTACTGAGGTGGTTAGAGATGGACCATGTATCTCTATCATGCAACAAAGAGAGCTCATAAAAGAGGTTACTACAGAAGAAGGACACACCCAAAGATAAAGCACCAGGAGTTGATGGCTTTCCAATTGAATTCTTTACTAAAAACTGGGAGTGGTTCATAAAGATGTAATTTCAGTTGTGAAGCACTTTTTCCATTCAAGAGGTCTATGTCCTGCTATCAATACTACACTGTGACTTTGATTCCAAAAGTTAAAAGCTCCAACCAAGGTTAAAGATTACAGACCTATAGCCCGTTGTACCATCTTGAACAAAATCATCTCCAAGGTTCTAATAAGAAGAACAAAGCTTGTGATTTCAGAATTGATTGGTAAAGCACAATAAAATTTTGTAGAGGGAAGGAGTATAGTAGATAACATTATGGTAAATTATGAATTTTCAAGAGTTACAATAGAAAGTGGATATTCCATATATAGATGTGTGCTTAAGGTGGATCTAAGGAAGGCCTGTGACACCTTGGAATAGGGATTTTTAGAAAAACTGTTGAGTGAAATGGGGTTCTCTATAAATTTTGTTCACTGGATCATGGTGTGTGTATCTACACTGTCATATTTAGGGGTGTCAAATGGGCAGGTTGGATTGAGATTAGAGATGTTAAAATGGGTTGAGATAGAAATTGGGTTGGGTCTTGAACTGCCCAGGTTTCCTTTGAATGCAATAAGTAGGCTCAAATGGGTTCAAAATTGGGTTGGGTCATGACCCACCCAATTTGACCCGCTTAGTCTCAATAATTTTAACATATTGTTATTTAGCTTTTATAACCACAATTTGAATTCAACTTAAGATTTTTTTTAAAGTTACAAATGGATAGATTAATCCTAAAAGATATAAAATTGATAGTGATTGATATCTTCAATATAGGAACATACATTATATCAATACAAATAAAGAGTCTTCAAACGGGTTGACATTAAAGATTAAATTGGGCTCAATTGAGGATTTTCTTAAAATGGGTTCAGGCTTGAATAAGTTGATATTGAACCCAATTCAATTATCTTGAACTTAACCCTTAAAATTCTTGGCGAATTGAGTGGGTTACCTATATTTGGGCTCATTTTGATACCCATAGTCATATTCATTGTCTTGAATAGAGGACTTAATACACTCTTTCCAGAACAGATGGGGATCAGACAGGGGGATCCTATGCCCCTCTACCTCTTTGTATTGGCTATGAAATACTTAGGGAGAGAGCTCAATCAACTAGCAACAAATTGTGACTTTAACTATCACCCTAGGCGTGAAAGATTAAATAACATTCACATCTTTTTTGGTGATGACTTGTGATGTATTGCAGGGCTTATCTAGTGTCTGTCAAATTGATGCATGATGATTTAATGAGATTTTCATAGGCATCTGGGTTAGAAGCAAATAATGACAAGAGTTTAATATACATTAATGGAGTGAATAAACACACAAAACAAGACATTGTGGATGCCTTGGGTTTCACCGTGAGAACTCTTTCATTTAGATATCTTGGTGTGCCACTAGCTTCTAAAAAATTGGGATTTACTGCAGATCCACCATTGATTGAGAAAATCACAACCAAGATCACATGTTGGTCAGCCAAACAACTGTGTTATGCTAGAAGGCCACAACTAATTAAAATAGTGTTATTTGGAGTGCAGGCATATTGGGCTCATATTTTCCTCATCCCTGAGAAAGTCATCATAACAATTGAGCATCTTGTTAGAACTTTCTTAGGACAAGTGATATGACTGTATCAAAGAAGACTCTAGTTTCTTGGAAAATATTTGTCTACCAGGGGCTGCAGGTGGACTCAATGCCATGAATTTATGCACTTGAAATTCTGCAACAATCCTAAAACGACTATGGGATATAGATAGGAAGAAGTATTTTCTATGGGGTTCAATGGGTCTATAATTATTACATCAAACATGGAGACATTGGTGAAATCAGGATACCTAAGAGTGCTTCATGGTTGATGAGAAAGATGCGGAATCTAGAGATCAGCTAATAAACATGCAAATCAACCATGGGATACTACAACAATTAGGAGAAATTCAACTGGGAGATAAGTTCTCAATTCATAGGATGTATGTATCTTTGATGCTGGTCCACCCAGAGTTACCTGGAAACATTTAACTTTGCATCCAAGAATACATCCTAGACATAAATTCATCATTTGGCTGGCTATTCAGTAAAGACTTGCAACAGTTAAGAGACTGCAGGAGTTTGTATCAATATGTATATACCTCCGAGTGTGCTTTTTATGGATAACATTTACTCATTTGTTCTTTGAATGTAGAGTGACCAAGAGCATATGGAGTCATGTATTATAGTGGCTGGGTTATAGAAGGCAAATCATCGGCTGGGGAAATGAAGTACAACGGATAAGCGTATTTGCAAGAAGCGGAGGTGGTATAGCTGAAATAACTAGTTGTTACTTTGCTCTAGTCATGTATGTGGTGTGGCAAGCGCTCGAAAATGTATTCATTTTGAAAGATGAACTTTCCCCTCAGATTCAATAATCAAATATATGGTGTTACATATACACATTAGCGAGAGAGACATTGCAACATGGAAAATGAGTTTAGAAAGATTATCTGATTATCTTGTATAAGTTATGTAGGTCTCTTGTTTAGTTTTGTCATAGCTTTACGAGGCCTTTACTGATTGTGTGAAGCTGCAGCTTGTCCAAGCTGCCGGAATTATACTTGTACATATTTTTGTTTTGAATGAAAGAATACTAGTCACAAAAAAAGACTTTCTTCATTTTAAGCTTGAATTTGAGTGTTCCAGAACTTGTTGGTAATGAACTGTTTTGAGCCTTGATTATACTCGGATTGTGCTCATCTTTGTGTCATATGTTTCTTGAGCTGGTGCAAATATATTGTAGAAGTCAATTTTTTATTCCCGCACGTGGGTCCCACATGCTCATTTTTTATCCGCTTTGGTACGAGTTTCTTTGTTGCATTATGGGTATTTTTGTGCTTGTATTGATGCGTAGATCGCTAATTTTATAGCATGACATCGTTCAGAGGCAATATACCTTAACTTAACTAGGGTCCTATTACCCCCTGAACTCAATTTTTTGTACTTTCGTGCACCTTTTGTGCTAACGTGACACCTAGCGTGACTGCACACTGTTGAGGCGCATATTTTTTTTTTGATGCAACATTGACCAATAGAAATTGGCTATGTGTCATTGAAATCCTCAAGACAACTAATATATAAATTTGTGGACACATGTCCTTTTTTATTGATCATTTTACAATTAGTTAATACACATAAGTATTGACATCCAAACTTATATATGTTTAATTATTTTCATTTATTTCTTTGTAAAATATTTATTTCCTCCCCACTTTAAACTTTTTATTTTCTCTTTCATTAATTTCTTATCTTTTTACTTTTAGTTAATTTTTAAAAAATTATGTGTAATTTTTGAATAATTTATATTTAAAAGTATCCTTTAATTTTAAAGTACTAATTTTTTTTATGTTTTATTTGATTTTCTTCATTTATTTTGATATCCTTCCAAAATTAAATTATTTTAATTTCAATACATTTGGAATTAAACTTGAAATCACATTAAAAGAAAAAATAAAGAAAAAAAAATTCAACATGAAATAAAATAGAAAAAACAATGAATGAAGGTAAAAAAAAAAAATAGAAATAAAAAGAGAGCTTAAATACAAGTTATTTAAAAAAAAAAAGGATCTATGGAAAGAAAAATGAACAAGACACACACTTATTTCTCAAGAGCAACATTTCAAATTACAACTCAACAATTTAAGAGACTAATCCTAGTACCTCAACCGAATAATTCACAAAAATTGTTCTAACTACTCTCCAAGAAGTCAAGCTCGCTTCTTGTTACGATCCTCACAATACTTTGTAAAACTAATAAACACAACCTAGAACTTTATATTACATCTCAATAACAGTCCTATTACAGGAACTACCCTTAAACCTCAACTATCCCTAAGAGATAGATGCAGACAGGTTGATTTGAATCCTAGCTCCTTCTTACTCTTCAATTCTAGCGATTAATTATGCTTGCAAAAAGGTGAAGTAGAACCATCCCTTTTTTCCTTTATATAGTGACCCATCTCCCAACTTAGCCTCATGCTTACAAAAACCAAAACTTAATAAGTAATTAAAATAAAATATATCAAGCAACATAAACTAACAATCAAAATGATATTTATTACATTACCAATTCACCATCATAATTTCTAATTATTGAAAAAACATATGTACCTCTACAAACATCCTGTGTTGTTACTCAATTGAGTCATTTCGTTGATCAAGCAAGAACTACATGGAAATCCTCTATACAAAAATAAAAGGGATATCGAGCTTTGTTATAACAATTTTTTAATGCTTATTTTATCCATCATAACTGTGTCGATAGAATGCTAAAGAGGACTAGTTATTGCAGAAGCTAGTAGAGGAACATGGAGCACAGAACTGGTCTTATTGGCTAATTGATTTTGAGTCGATATGGAAAATCTTTTAGGTTTCGATGGTATAATCAACTTAATTCTCAAGTAGAGCATTGACCTTTTACTTTTGAAGAAGATAATAATATTATCAAAGCTCATACCAAATTCGGTAACCGATGAGCTAAGATAGCCCGTTTGTTACCAGGTTGAATAGATAATGTGATAAAAAATCGTTGGCATTCCACCCTTAAATGTAAGCACCCTTCAATGTCAGAAGATTTTACATTCGAAAATCCCCAGCGTCCATTAAAGAAATCGTTTAGTATCGGGGAGGGTAATAAATCAGGTAGTCCATATAGATCTGAAGCAATTTGGGCTTTAATAGGCTCCCTCAATTGTGTCTATAATCGAACAATGCCCCACCGGGTCAAATTTTACCACTTTCAAAATTTTCACCAATAATGCTCGATCTATTAATATCTCTGAGTCCACATGGATCAATTTAAAGAAATTTAGGTTTATCTAGGTGCCCTAAGTTAAACCTTTATCCACCTATTGACCAATATGTGAAATTTGGCCTCTTTTATCATTTTCACCAGTAATACCTGAACCATCAATATCTCTGAGTCCATGTGGATCTAATGTGAGCAATTTGGGTTTATCTAGGTTACCTGAATTGAGTATTATCCACCCAGTGCCCCACTAGGTGAAATTTTGACTCTTTCATCAGTTCCACCAATAAGCCCTATCCATCAACACATTTGAGTCTCTCTTTACATGGCTTCAGATCTACCAAGGATTTGATTTCAGTGAATCGAGTTGACCAAATAGCTCAACTAGAACCTGTATCGGCATGTGAACCCACTCCATCAAATTTTATGCCCCGAATTTCAATTACCCAGAGTTGAAATGTTTGTCACAATTACAGAGAAACAATTGTTGAGCCCAGAATTTCTGATGGTTTTGCAAGATATGATACGAAAAGAAGTTAAAAATTATATGTCAAAGCTTGAGATTGAAAGGGTGTCATGACCTAGACCGTCGTGATTAGCATCCACACTAACCCTCCGGTGGGAGAACCACTACTACAACTCGAACCAAGCAACTAAACCACTACTAAAGCATTTTAAGGATACGAACAAGTTAAATACTAAGGAAAGAAATAGGGAGTTCCCATAAATTCCAACAAAAGTCTAACAACGAACTAAACAATGCGGAAGAAATAACCTAGAACCTAAAAGTCAATGTACCAAAACATCTAAGATTCAACAAGTCTAAACAAGAAGGGATACAACCCCAACTAATAGAACTATTACCTAACTAGAAAAGTCTAAGCCCGAAATGGTGGACATAGACGAAAGAGAACTCATGGCATCCCGGAAGAATTGGCTCACCCTTGAATTCGAACGATCACTGATCTTCTAAGTGAGGTCTGTCAATATCCGCCGGAAGATGCCCTGTACTCAACAAAAATAAAAGCAAGTGCAGTATCAGTACACAACCACAGTGTACTGGTAGGATCACACAGCTATCCCACTAAGTGTAACATAAGTAAGTCAATACAACATTATAAACACATGCATATATCGAACATATACAATATTATCAACATTTAAGAAGAAAGAAAAACTTCACATTTCTCAAGATACACAATTCTAACAAGTCATTGGTCCTCTCATGGAACCAAACCCAAACAGTTAGCATACCGGAACGTGGTACCCGATCCAATGTTTATGCCGGAACGTGGCAATCGATCCCATAATTATGCCGTAACGTGGCAACCAATCCTAATTAGTTATGCCGGAACGTGGCAACCGATCCATTCAGCACACCACAATCACAATCACAAGTAGCTTCTCAAGTTCATACAATCTAGTCATGATTCATGGCATTCATCATTCCTCTATCTCATTTACAACAAAAGTGATCAATAATGCAACATTCACATACATACAAGTATCATAATGAAGCAAGAACACACATACATCACACAATCATAGTATCACAACCATCAACTACCTTGAAACAAGCTTGAAACCCTAAGAAATTTGATCCTTCCCTTTTCGGATTCGTTCTGCTTGTTTTTGGTCTACAAACAATCAATATAATACGGGAATCAATAAACAAACACTAATTACTCGGATTATTAACAATTCTATGAACCCTAGATCAAACCCATGATCCCAATTATCCAAAATAGGGCTTTTTCTACCATAGATTCTAGATCAAAATACTCCCCCATCGATAATTACCCATTCTATTACATTCTATAGATAAAAAAACGGATGTAGGGATTGAAAAACTTACCTTTAGCCTCAAGAATGGTGGAAAACTGTCAAGAGTCGCCTGGGGTTCATTTCGTAACTCTAAAAGTCGAAAAGTGCAGAATAAAGTTGTTTAGGGGTTTATTTACAACTTTAAGTTGCGTCTGGCCCACCACAACGATCCTCACCCCGCTACAACGGCCTCGCCAGAGCTACAAATCCCAGCGCCAAAGCGGCTTGCATAAACCAGTGAGCTATTTTAATAATTCCAAGACCCCCATTTCACAACACACCTCTAACCAATGACACTCATAAAATACCCTTCACGCTAAGATTGATTTCGGGAGTTTTACTCGCCCGAATTCAATTCTGTAAAGGTGTACGAATTCCTTAACGAGTTATCTATCCCCTCATGTAATTAAAATCATAAATAAATCACCCTATTGTTACCAAATTTCTCTACACCTCAATGACTCTGATTTCGTCCAAATCTAGACTAGGTTGGGAAATTCCTAGTTACTACAAAAATGTTTTCAGACCCAATATTTTTCCGTTGGCTTTTCTATAACGACGAAACCCGGTCGTTAGAATAGATACCAATTTACCCATCACTAGTCCCCGAGTGACAAACTTAAGAAAAATAGGCTAAAGAAGGAATGAAGTAGTACCTCAACCGACGAACAATTGGGAATACTTGTCTCGTATGTCCCTCTCGATCTCCCAAGTAGCTTCCTCAACTGGACGATGCTTCCATTGAACCTTCACGGACTTAATCTCTTTGGTCCTCAACTTGCGCACATAACGATCAAGAATTGCAATCGATTCCTCCTCATATTAGAGGTCTTTATCTAACACAATTGAGTCCCACTTAATGATATAATCTCTATCACCGTGATATCTCTTCNGGTCCTCAACTTGCGCACATAACGATCAAGAATTGCAATCGATTCCTCCTCATATTAGAGGTCTTTGTCTAACACAATTGAGTCCCACTTAATGATATAGTCTCTATCACCGTGATATCTCTTTAACATGGACACATGAAATACCGGATGAACACCCAATAGATTAGGAGGTAAAGCCAATCTATACGCTATCGATCCCATACACTCGAGAACCTCAAATGGACCAATGTATCGCGGACTTAGCTTACCTTTCTTGCTGACTCTCATCACCCCTTTCATGGGTGATACCTTAAGAAAAACATTCTCCCTGGTTTGAAACACCATGTCTCTCACCTTATGATCCGCATACTTCTTCTATCTACTCTGGGCTGCTAAAAGCTTAGCTTGAATATTCCTCACCTTATCTTGAGCATCCTTCACTAAATCAACCCCCAAAGGTTTCATATCTCCAGCCTAAAACCATCCTATGGGTGATCTACATCCCCTCCTATATAATGCCTCAAATGGTGCCATATCAATGCTGGAGTGATAACTATTATTATAGAAGAACTCACACTAAGGTAGGAACTTATCCCAATGCCCTCCAAAGTCAATCACATATGCCCTCAACATGTCTTCTAACACTTGAATAGTCCTCTTTGACTACCCATCTATCTGTGGATGGAAGGCTGTACTAAAAGTGAGTTATGTCCCCAATTCATCATGTAGTTTCCTCCAAAACTTGGATGTGAATTGGGTACCACGGTCAGAGATGATAGAGAGGGGCACCTCATGCAACTTCACTATCTCTTTCACATACACCTTAGCCAATTGTTCAGCATTATAATATATTCTTACCAGAATAAAATGGGCTGACTTAGTCAATCTATCAACCACTACCCAAATAAAATCAAACTTGTGTTGGGAAGACCAACCACAAAATCCATGGCTATCCTTTTCCACTTCCATTTTGGAATTGACATTCTTTGAAGTAAACCTGCAAGCCTTTGATGTTCATATTGTTTGAAATTTTGACACTTAGTCACAAACTCCACTTTATCCTTCTTCATGCCTGGCCACCAATAAATTCGATTCAAATCTCAGTACATCTTGGTCACACCCGGATGAATAGAATATTGCAAACCATGATACTCTGTCACGACCCGAGAGTACCCCCTAGTCGTAACATGGCGTATTCGACCCCGAAGGGGCCTTATACGAGCCACATAGTCATTCATTGCATTCAATAATGAAAATAGTGCGGAATAAAAAAAAACTTATTTACATCCACACATTTGAACTTCATTAAAACAACTTTAAAAACACACAGCGAAAGTGTAAGTCTCACATGGCCATCTTAGACACAGTCACAAAACATATGTAGGGACACGGCCCTTTACAATCAAAAGAAGTCTATTAAGTCTATTACATGAACAAAAGGACTTAAAAGTCTTATCCTCGAATCCATGAGGACAAACCAAGTCTTGGAGGAAAGCAATCCAACACTTCAAACTAGCTAGGAGTGATCACTTGCCGGAACCTACACTTATAGAAAATAGAGAAATATGGAATTAGCACAATTAAGTACTAAGTATGATGACCATGCAAAACATGCTTTAAAAGGGACATTTTGGTTAGAAACCATGCATTATGCCACTTTTTGAAGTACCATGAATAGTTGCATAAAAGACATACAATACAAGCATAAACATCAAGTAAGTCATAATATTACCTTTAAACAATTTCAACATGAAAACCTTTACCTTGGACCTTCACCTCAAGAACCCTTATGTTATACCTCGTGCAATGTATGGATGGCGTCCCATACCACTATCCATACTAAGGTACCACATTTAGGTCACTTAAAGTAACTTATCATTCCTTTCTTTCACCTTTGCACAATATTCATACATAAGAGGTATATCATTAATTAAGACATGACAAGGGAAAATAACTCATAATATAACCCAAGTATAGCATGCATCTCATATTAAACATTCGAGAGCCAACATTCTTTAATAACCTCATTTAGGGCACATTTGTGTCACATACATTAGGATTTAGAGAAACTCACTATGACCCTCTCCAAGCCTACTCGTGCAATGTATAGGTAGCATCCCATACTACTACCTACACTTTGTAGAGCTTATCAAGAAACCATAATGAAATCTCACATGATGGGAAGTAAGCGTTTAACCGACATAGACCATGAGAGCTTGTCATGGAATCCGGTGTCATAAGTCCCCACACCGTAAAGAGGTGGTCTACTTGCCTAAGGAAGACCGATATATAGCTTAATGGATCCACTAGCTACCTATGCGGGCACATAGTTTATGGGATAAGGTAGACGATCATTGAAACTCATGCCTAACTATTGGGGGAGTTTCCATCTAACCAAATCCACTCGGTGCTTAGCCTACATTCCCATAGAATAGTTCGTTACCTTGACATTATCACATATGAGAGGTGCCATTGGCCTACCAACTCCAAATTACATTCATTAACACGTGAAAGGGTGCTTTAAGCCTACCGTTTCAAGGTTCATTTAGGAAAGCTCATTAACTCCTCTTGAAAGGGTGCCATGGGCCTACCGGTTCAAGTCTCATCATTAACCTTCATGGAAAGGTGCCATAGGCCTACCGATTCCAAGGTTCATTATAAGCTCGTGTGGAAGGGTGCCACTAGCCTACCGATCCGAGGATTCAACAATCAACAATATAATCATTTATACAAGAAAATGATGCATAAGTCTTACCAATTCAAGGTATACTTTATATTGAAGAATCCTTCATATTCTATCATCAACATTCATGAGTGTCAAATTGAGAAATAATCTTTCAATAGCAACACCTTTACGTTCATAACATGATCACATTATCTTCATTGAATTCTCATTCATATAATGTCATGATAACACTCCAATTTCTCATACTATGCCTTTAAGGCCATGGTCACAATACATTTCATAATTAAACACCTCCACCATAAGTGGATCAAACCAAGCAAGAACAATTTTTATCCATAATATGAGATTAAGCTAACTTACCATCCTCCAAAGCCATAATCAACAACACTCAAGTCCCAACCATTTTTCTTACCACAAGAGAATTCATCCATAACTTGCCCATAAGGCCACAATCCTCAATTCATCCATATACCAACAATACACCATAAAATAAGCATGGGTAATGACATACTCCAACAATCTAAAGACATTTAAACAAGTTTGATTCATATACATTCATTATCAAGCAACCCACTTCATAAAGGCATAAACTAGGAATAGAGAGAAATCATGGGTTCTTGAAGAAGTTTCATATAAAATCATCTTAAAATCATAAATACAACTTCAATTCACCAATATAATGACTTTGAAAACATTTTACCCATGAACCCATACCTAGAATAGAAAATAGAAATTTTGTTCTTTGAAGACTTTTGAAACCCTTTTTAATGGACTCCTTGAAGGAAAGATAATCAAGGATCAAGGGTCACCATACCTTTGCTATGATTCCCCAAGAAAATTGATGAAGAAAGCCTTGAATCCAAGCCCTAGCTCCAAGTTCTTCTTCTTCTTAATGGAGGATTGTAGAGAGGGAAATGTTTTAGGGATGGGAATTGAATTAATGGTATCTAGGAAATAATATATGCCCTTTGGAAAAAAATTCGTCCAACACTTAGAAAAAAAATGGGGCGGGTGAACAGTAAAATTAGCTACTGGAAATTGCCTTTTTCTGCCGGACAAATTTTACGAAAATGGGCATAACTTCTTCGTCCGAACTTCGAATGAGATGAAACGAAGTGCGTTAGGTAGCTAACTCAAAGGGCTTTCATGGATATATTATTGGCCACCCAAATAATTTGTGTGCTAGGAGATATGACCCTCCAAAGTAGACCCTCGAAATAGGCTTCACTTTGAAATTTCGGATTTTGATACGGTTGCTCTAAAATTTGGGTTAGACCCATTTCCCACTCAATTTGACCCCCTAAACAAGAATATGAAGTCGAATTTTCGAAAAATGAAACGGATCTTTTTATATAGAGCTAAACAAGTTTCCGGTAACTTCCGAAGCACATTTTTAAGAACTTTTTGGGTCAAAGTCAAATATAATCATTTCATTAAGTTCTCGACTCCAAACTCACATGTGAGGCTCTAGTTTCACTCTATCATTTTTGGGTTGTTACATACTCCATCAACAACTTCTGAATCAAATCATCAACTCGAGGAATACAAATTCTTCCCTTAAAACTGAGCATGCCTTCTTCATCAAGAGTGATCTTTTGTCCTTTACTAATCGCAGCCTTCTTTCTAAGCTCATCCAAATTTTCATTTTCAAATTGCTTGGCCTTGATCTCCTCAATGAATGTGGCCCTTACCTCAATATTAGCTAACACCCCACCTCTTTCTGAGATGCCCAATTGCATGAACTTAGACTCTAAGGTCTGAATTTCCTTAGCCAAAGGTCGCTTGGATACACTCAAGCAAGCTAAATTACCCCTACTCACCGCTTTTCAACTCAAAGCGTCTGCCACCATATTGGCATTGCCCGGATGGTATCTCCTTTTTGGTCAAATTAGTCAAGTGAGTGGCAATAGAAGCAAAAAAGTTCTTCACAAATCAATGATAATAGGTAGCCAGCCCCACAAAACTCCAAACTTCAGTCACAGAACTTGGTCGCTCAATCTTTTGAGGATCTACCATTTCCCCTTCTTTTGAAACTACATGTCCCAAAAATGCAACAGAAGTCAACCAAAATTCACACTTGGAAAATTTATCATACAACCTTTGTTTCCCAAGAACACCCAAAACAATACGAAGATGGTTAGCATGCTCTTCCTTGCTTTTCGAATAGACAGAAATAACATCAATAAAGACTATGATGAAAGAATCAAGAAATGGCTTGAACACCCCATTCATCAAACTAATGAAAGTTGCAGGTGCATTAGTCAAACCAAAAGACATAACTAGAAACTCATAGTGCCCATAGAAGGTTCTAAATGCCATCTTGGGCACATCCTCTGGCCTAATTTTCAACTGATGGTAGCCAGACCTTAGATCAATCTTAGATAAAACTGATGCCTCTTGCAATTGGTCAAAAAGATCATCTATTCGAGGCAAAGGATACTTGTTTCGAATAATAATTCTATTCAATTGTCGATAATCTATACACATTCTCATACTACCATTCTTTTTTCTTAACAAACAAAACTGGAGCACCCCATGGGGAAGCACTAGGACGAATAAATCTTTTAACAAAAAGCTCTTGGATTTGAGCCTTAAGCTCTCTAATTCTGCTGGAGCCATGCAATATGGAGGGATACAAATGGGATGAGTACCAGGTTCTAAATCAATGCAGAAGTCAAAATCCCTATCCGGAGGCATACCAGGCAAGACATTAGGAAACACTTCTCTAAATTCTGACACCACATGAATAGGCTTAATGGAGGGAACCTCAATCTCAACATCCGTAATATGAGCCAAATAAGCCAAACAACCCTGCTCTACCAATTTTCTAGCCCGAATGGAGGATATGATCTTAGCTTGCTTAGTCTTGTACACCCCTTCCCACTCTAATTTTTCCCTTCCTAGAATTTCTTGAATTACAGACTTAGTATTACAATTAAGCACAACATAATAAGGGGAAAACCAAGTCACGCCTAAGATTGTATCAAAATCAGTCATATCCAAAATCACCAAATCAACCTGTCTAAAAACCCATAAAGAAAATAGGACTAGCACAATAGGCGTGGGTGACTATGACTGAGTCTCCAACTGGGGTAGAAACATGGATGGGGGCATCAAGTATATCACAAATCATATCAAACTTTGACGCAAATCTCACGAATACATATGAATAAGTAGAACCCGGATCAAATAACACATTAGCCATCCAGTCACAGACAAGAATAATACCTATGATCACCGCATCAGACGCCTCTACCTCATTTTTTCCCAGAAAGGCATAACACTGAGCCCTATTATCTTGATGAGCCACTTCTGTGCCTAGTTGCACGTTACCCCTGCCTGCATTACCATTTCCTCTACCTCCATGACCTCGTTGATTACCTTCTAGCCCACCTTGTGGAAGCCCTCGACCATTATTACCATTTCCCGTGGGTACCACTGCTCTAGACTGCTGCTGTGTGGAGTCTAACATACATGGTAGGGACAATCTTTCCTCATATGCCCAGGTTTACCATAATTGTAGCATGTACGATCAAAAGATGGACTACTGCCCGCTGAAGGTGCGATTCCCCAACTATCGTGAATCAAATTATGAGGTGGAGTTCTCGAGTAATTTCTTGTAAAGGCGGGCATAACGGACTGAATTGGCTTGGCTGCAAGTGTTGGCCTCCCTGAACCTCTGGAATAAGAACTTTGAAAGTTGCCTGAATTCTTGGCCCTTTTTGCCAATGCCTTAACCTGACCGTCTCACCTCAACCCCTCCACTTTATTAACATAGTTTATTACCTCATTAAAGCTCCTCCCTGCAGAAGTCATATGAACATATAATACTTGCAACTCAGAATTTAGTCCTCTAATAAATAACCATATTCTCTCTTTCTCAGTAGTCACCAATTGGGTAGCATATCTTGATAAAGCATGAAACTTGGCCTCATAAGCAGCCACAATCATACCACCTTGCTCCAAAGCCAATAACTCATCCTTCTTGCGATCCCTCAAAGTCCTAGGCACATATTTCTACAAAAACACAACATAAAATTGGGTCCAAGTAAGTGGAGGTAAAGTAGAAGATCTGCATTCCATATAAGCTCTCCACCACTGCTTGGCCTCACCTTGAAGTTGAAAGGACACAAACTCAACCATATATTGATGGACAATTCCCAACTTATGAAGCCTCTCATAGCAATCTAAGATAAACTCATAAGCATCCTCATTCTCAGAACTAAGAAATACAGGAGGCTTTAGCTTTAAAAACTTAGTCAACATTTCATGCTCATTACCAGTCATAACAGAACCCAACAAAGGACGGAAGAAAACATCGTTACCTCCCATTCCACCGTCTTGGGCGTAGTGCTAGCAACAGGGGAATTAGCGGGAGCTTGAGTTGATTGAACAGAAGGAAGCACTCCAGGACCAACCAACCCTTTCAAGAATGACATGATCTGTCGAGCTAACACTAGGTCTATGGGAGGAATATCGGTAGTCTCAGCCTGCACCTCTTCCTCTTGTCCCACATCCTCAACATTCTCAACATCAACATTCTCCTCTATCTCTTCGTGATGCGCATGAGGGTTCTCATTCACATGAGCATTCTCAATAGAAGCTCCATTCCCAACAGACGCTACTCTTCCACGTCCTCTACCCCTGCCTCGACCGCGATCTCTCGCTGCATATTCTTCAGCTGGAGTATTGACGGGAGTTATGAGCCTACCGTCATTGAATCTAGTATTAACCATCTGCAGACAAAAGAGTGAAGGAGGTTAGATACCAATTTGAATTGCCAGATACCAATTGGAATCAAGTCATAGCACGAAAGAAGACAAGAGAAAACATAGAGATTTCCTAAAGTCCTATAGCCTCGCGAAGAAAAGTAAAGGCGTCCCCGTACTGTTCCACAAGACTCTACTAGACTCGTTTTGGTACATCAAGATCAATGAACCTAGGCTTTGATACAAACTTTGTCACGACCCAGACCGTCGTGATTGACATCCACACTAACCCTCCGGTGAGAGAAACACTACTACAACCCAAACCAAGCAACTAAACCAAAACTAAAGAATTTTAAGAATACGAACAAGTTAAATACTAAGGAAAGAATTACAGAGTTCCCATAAACTCCAACAAAAGTCTAACAACGAACTAAAGAATGCGGAAGAAATAACCTAGAACCTGAAAGTTAGTGTACCAAAACATCTAAGGTTCAAAAAGTCTAAACAAGAAGGGATACAACCCCAACTAATGAACTAATAACTAACTAGAAAATTCTAAGCCCGAAATGGTGGACATAGACAAAAGAGAACTCATGGCAGCCCAGAAGAATTGTCTCACCCATGAATTCGAACGATCACTGATCTTCTAAGCGAGGTCTGTCAATAGCTGCCGGATGATGCCCTGTACTCAACAAAAATAAGAGCAAGTGCAGTATCAGTACACAACCACAGTGTACTGGTAGGATCACGCGGCCCACTAAGTGTAACTTACGTCAATACAACATTATAAACACATGCATATATCAAACATATACAATATTATCAACATTTATGAACAACGAACTACTTTACATTTCTCAAGATACACAATTATGACAAGTTATTGGTCCTCTCATGGAACCAAAACCCAAACAGTTAAAATACCGAAATGTGGTACCCGATCCAATGTTTATGCTTGAACATGGCAATCGATCCCATAATTATGCCGAAACGTGGCAACTGATTCCAATTAGTTATGCAAGAACGTGGAAATCGATCCATTAAACAAACCACAATCACAATCACAAGTATCTTCTCAAGTTCATACAATTTAGTCATGATTCACGGCAGTCATCATTCCTCTATCTAATTTACAACAAGCGTGATCAATAATGCAACATTCACATACATACAAGTATCATAATGAAGCAAGAACACACATACATCCCAGACTCATAGAATAACAAACATCACCTACCTCGAAACAAGCTTGAAATCCTAAGAAACTTGATCATTCCCTTTTCGGATTCATTCCACTTGTTCTTGGCCTACAAACAATCAATATAATACGAGAATCAATAAACAATCACTAATTACCCAGATTACTAACAATTCTATGAACCCTAGATCAAATCCATGATCCCAATTATCCAAAATAGGGATTTTTCCACCATAGATTCTAGATCAAAATCCTCCCCCATCGATAATTACCCATTCTATTACGTTCTACGGATCGAAAAATGGATTCGGGGAGTGAAAAACTTACCTTTAGCCTCAAGAATGGTGGAATACTGTCAAGAGTCGCATGGGGTTCGTTCCTTAGCTCAAAAAATAAAAAAGTGCAGAATAAAGTCGTTTAGGGGTTTATGTATGACTTTAAGTCGCGTCTGACTCGCCATTGCGACCCTGACCATGCTACAGCGGCCCCGCCTGAGTTACAAAACCAAGCGCCAAAGCGACTTTCATGAAACATTGAGCTATTTTAATAATTCCAAGACCACCATTTCACAACACACCTTCAACCAACGATACTCAAAAAATTCCCTTCACGCTAAGATTAATTTCAGGAGTTTTATTCTCCCGAATTCAATTCCGTAAAGTTGTATAGATTCCTTAACGAGTTATCTATCACCTCATGTAATCAAAATTATAAATAAATCACCTGATTGTTACCAGATTTCCCTACACCTCAAAGACTACGATTTCGTCCAAATCTGGACTTGGTTGGAAAATTCCAAGTTACTACGAAAAAGTTTTCTGATCCAAATTTTTTTCCCGTTGACTTTTCTATAACGACGGAACCCGATCGTTACAAAGGGGTTCAATGAACACAAAAGCAATAAGGGATGCTATTGTTAACAAAATTGGTGTTAGCAAAGATTGAGTAAATGTTGAATAAGGAGCAGGAAAAATCAAGGTATCATAATTATCATTTTCTTTAAACTTTAGTTTATGTTTTTATAGTATTTCATTAGAAGTTTTTTAGAAATGTATTATAAAAATAAAGAGAAAATATCTATATTCATTGAAGTATATGGAAGCCTCAATCACCCTCACCCCCACCCATCCCACCCCTACCTCACCACACCCAAAAAATAAAAAGAAAATTGAATTGAATATGAAATTTTAATTATTATTTCTGATGAAATATTTCCTTTTTATAATATTGGAGGTGTTTTTATTAATATAATTTTTCTTTGATCCTTTTTATGATTAAATTTATGCATAAAAATAATCATTTTAGGTTTTTGATTAACTAATTTTTATTTGGGGTGGTATCAAAAAGAAAATAAATCGGTGGTTTATTTTTTGGTTTTCTCAAGTCATAACTATTTTATAATTGATGACGATTTTTTTTATTATTTAGAAATAATTTAATTTTAAAAATTTATTATCAATTTACAATTAAAATGAACTATAGTGACACACTAGTGTTAATACCTAATTAAGTTTAATTACCTATATATGACAAACAAAAATGTATATGATGAGTTATTTTTAATAAACAATTAAAAATGAAATAAGTATTAATTATAACCTAAAATGAAGTAATGTTAGTAGCTAACATAAACTAACGGTAAAAAGACTTATTTTAATAAATAGTTCAAAAGACTATAAATATTAATTCTTCTTCTTGCTTGTTTCTTAATTCTCAAGTACTATCTAATTTATAGATCATTGATGAACTCCAAGGGGAAAGGAGAGCATTCTCAAAGTATTATTATCGAATTCAATAATAGACAAATGAGTGAGACTTATTTTACTAGTATGTTCAACTTGATTTTGAAGGGCGTATAACTAAATTTTTTTATGGAGAGATGGTCGATCGTGAATAAAGTACACTTTTTTGGTGATGTCGTGTATTTTGATACCATATATCAAATATATAAGTATCGTATTATTTATGCATCATTTATTGGAATAATTCATCATGGACAAAATAAAATTTTTTATTAAGCTTTTTTAGTTGAATCTTCATATGGTTATTCTTGACATTTTTAAAGTCAATGAAAAGTATTACCCCACATATTATAACTAACAAAGCTCGAGCAATGGAAATTGCCATCAAAGAAATGATGTCGAGCATCAAACATATTGAGTCAGTGGCACATAACTCATATTTCCCCATCTCATTTGAGTTCATTCGAAAATGACAAAGTTTCTTTAATTTTTTTTAACAAATAGAATTCTGCAAATAATTCTACGTGAAGAAACATGAAAGATGATGCTTACAATATAAGACATTGAAGAACACGAATGGTTGAATAATTTTTATAATATAAAACATATGTGGTCAACAACTTTTAATAATCATGTGTTTAGTGCTAGATGAAAAGTGACATCTCAAATTACTAATCATGTACTAAATGGATTTGGACATTCAAGCACTGTAAACCCCCAAAAGTTTCAAAGGCTAAATCAGACTTTGAAAAGTTCAGACAAAGTAGTCTACAAATTTTTCTATGTTTTACGGACACTCAAGATTGGGGTGTTTTAGTCTTGGAGCCTTTTTTGATCCTTTGGTAGTGGATATCGATCCACAGTGGCTTGGATCCTACTTGAGATCCTATTTAGAATGGACACGCCCCCGGGTCATTCTTGCTACCTCTGGGAGTGGACTGGCTGGCTGGGCGGCCTTATATGAGATCCTCTTCAGAGTCGACATACCCCTGGCTCACTCTTGCTAGTTGGGCTGGGAATTGACTGATTGCTTGGGCGGCCTAGATTGATTGTCACTCTTGATAATTGGGCTGGGAGTTCACTGGACTTTTCAGGAGAAGTTGGCACTTTTGTTGACATTAGCACAACCTCTGACCCGTAGACTTATGGTCAGTAGGAGCGTACTATTCAGGTCCTTGAGGATATGTTGCAAGCTTATGTCTAAGAGTTTGGAGGACAGTGGGATCAGTTCTTTCCTTTGGCATTGTGTGTATAACAACATCTACCATTCTAGCATTCAGATGGCCCTGTTCGAGGCCTTATATGGTAGGTGTTTTTTCTCTCCGCTTGGTTTGCTTGAGTTTATAGAGCCTAGACTGCATGGTACAAACCTGATTTAGAAGGCTTTGGAGCAGGTGAGGGTGATTCAGGACAGACTTCTGATAGCTTAGAGTACGCACATGAGTTATGCTGAATGTAGGCGATGACCTTAGAGATTCTTAGTTGGTGATAGACTCTTCCTCTATGTGTTGCCGATGAAGGGCGTGATGAGATTTGGGCGGCGGGGTAAGCTTAGCACTAGGTATATTGGGCATTTTGAGATCCTGCAAATAGTTGGAGAGGTTTTCATATGAGTTAGCCTTACCTCCATTGTTCTTAGCTATTCACCCAGTTTTCCATGTTTGGATATTGTGTTGGTATATTCCTAACGAGTCTTATGTGCTTCAGTATGATCAAGTAGATTTTGATGACAGTCTGGCCTTTGTAGTGGAGCCAATTTTCTATTTTAGCCAAGATGTACGGTGGTTACGTTCAAGATCCATTCATATGGTTAAGGTCCATTGGAGGTATCATCCAGTTGAGGAGGCAACCTAGGAGACCAAGCTTGATATGCGGGAGCAGTTTCCTGGCTTGTTTGAGCCTTTAGGTGCTTCTTCACTCTTACTTTCGCGAACCAAAGTCCTTTTAAGTAGTGGAAGTTATAATTACCTTGAGGTCATTTCTTTTTTTATGCCTCTTGTTTGTCATTTAGTGATTTCATGTAGCGCCCCAAGTCATTTATGACTTGCTAGGACTAATAGTTTGGTCACCTAGTCGTTTGTTTAGTTCCCACGCGAGTTCTAGCGTTTTAGAGCTTTTAAACCTTGAGTGTTCATTTTTTATCAAAAGTACAATAAAATGACCTCAAATTCTAATTCTGACATTCTATCAGCTCCAAAAGGGACATTTTAAGCTAGTAACATAGTTGTCATGACTCCCGACACTTTTAGTGTAAGTTTGTGTGATTAGGCATTTTAACTTTCAAGTTAAGGCTTAAGTTTGGCTTTAGTCAAGATACTGAGTAAACAAGATCAAATGAGAATTCCATCTGAGCGGTTAGCTCCAGAATGTTAAGTTTGGTCTAGAACGACCCTTCGTTTGGATCCCGAGGCTTTCGAGTTATTTTTGAGCCCCTTATGCATTATGGCTTAAAATAGAGTTTGGGGGTGAGACCTACTTTTTGCCGAGATAACCTCGTATATGAATTTTGAATGCTTCGTTGAGTCTGGAATATCAAATTTAGTAGGGGTTATATATCTAATTTGTATGCACAGGGTTCCGAACAAATTAAGAAGTCCCCGTCAGAGATGTTGGAACTTGCCAAACCAGCTGATATGGATTAGCTGGTGCATGCCAAAGTTGGCCTTCGAGTTCGCGGGCCCTTGGCCGCGTTCACAAAGGTTTGGTTACTTGAGGCTGACTATCGTGAAGGTCGCATTCACGGGACCCCAACCGCGATCGTGAAGGTCAAAATCGTGGGAAGTCATTTTTCCTCGGGCCGCATTCACAAGACACTCACCTCATTAATGGAGGCTGACCGTGTTCGCGATGAAGAGTCTCATCCAATCTTTATATAAGACATGGATGTGAGGCAACTTAGTTTCAAAGATTAAATTGGCGATTTGTTGGTCATTCTAAGTCAAAATTGAGTGACTCAAAGGACTGTGTTATCGTTGAAAGCGTGGCTACGTGGATTAGTGATTGAGATCTGTTTAAGAACCTTCTTTTGAGGTGAATTCGGGTATGTTTGGTCTGCCTTAGGTTAGTTTAATTGATTGAAATTGCATGTTTGTTATGTTGGCTGTTTTAGGGCTTAGACTCTGTTTAATTTTTGAACACAAGTTTGAGGCATAGATTAGGACCTCTTGGCAAAGTTAATTCTTGAAATTTTGGTACGGTTCTCACAATTGCCATTTGACTCCAAAATTGGTCCATATTTGTTTTATGTGATTTTGGTATCTAAACGACCATACTAACATTTTGATCCTATTCATGATAGTGTGGCAACGTTTATAGGCTGTTCGGAAAGGAAAATATCTGGCCTTTCATTTGGAGCGTAGGATCGTCCTATAATTAAGCCACTGTTTTCTTTCTATGCATGAATGTGTGAATTCATGATGATTAGTGTGGAATTTATTCTTTCTTTTCTTCTTAGAACCCATATTTCAGGATTGATTGACACAGTTTTGAGTGTAGTACCATGCTACTTGGGGTTGTATGTGTGTTGTTGCATGTTTTGTGAATAACTTGTGTTATACTTAATTTTTGAAGCATTTTAGGCCTTAGTCTAGGTTAGACTAGTGTTGCCTTAGACTCATGGGCCTTCTAGATTTGGTATGTTTTCAGTGTCATTTTGGACGAACTTGGTCCTTGTAGACTAGAATAGATGACTTTGTTCTGATAGTTTGAGCCTTATTCTAGGCATTTGCGCAGCTTGTTAGAATTTTTGTCTTCCCTCCCTATTTCTGCGGCTCCGATATGTTACCAGAGGTTCTGTGTTTTCTTGGGAATGGGGTGTTTTAGCCTCGGAGCCTTTTGTGATCCTTTGGTAGTGGATATCGATCCATAGTGTCTTGGAGCCTACTTGATATCCTCTTTCGAGTTGACACGCCCCCGAGTCACTCTTGCTAGCTGGTCGGCTTACTCCCCTAGGAGTGGACTGGCTGGCTGGGTAGCCTTATCTAAGATCCTCTTCAGAGTTGAGTTACCCTCAGCTAACTCTTGACAGTTGGATTGGGAGTTGACTAGTTGGTTGTGCAGCCTAGATTGATTGTCACTCTTACTAGCTGGGCTAGGAGTTGACTGAACTTGATGGTTACATGGGTTGGGATTCGACTTGTGGTTCGTGGTACTCTTCCTCATTAGACTTAGCCATTGTGTGTACCTGTTGGTCTTATGAAGGTCGTTCGGGTTTTATTTAATCTCACACATTAGTGTACCTTCTAGGCTTATGGGGAACAATTAGGTTTAATTTAGCTCTACTTAGATTTACTTTCGGTATGCATATGTGCTTTATTTTTATACCTGCTTTGACCTCTGTGTGTCTAGATTCTATCTTTTCAGATTGTTTTTACCTTTCCTGCTCAGTTGACCTATGATGCCTACTGAGTACCTTTGGTTTGGTACTTATGCTACAATCTGCATTTTTTTGTGATGTAGGTCCTAGTACCAGCTACCAACGGTGATCGTTTGTGCCATCTTTTGCAGCTTGTGGATATCAGAGAAGAGGGCGAGTACTTGGTATCCTAGATCAGCCTGTTTCCTTCTATACTCGTGTTAGATTGTCTTTTGCTTTTGAGATGGCTTATTGTGGTCCACTTTTGGGACTGGTATGTTTATATTAAAGAAATCTGTACTCGTGACTTCCAGGTTCTTGGAGGGTTTCTATTGTATATAGTTTTTGGTTTGCTTCTGTTTCTATCTTCTCTTATTGTTATTGTTATTTCTAATTAGTTCTATCCAGGTACTCATTACTTGTCGTTCTAGGTACAGGTTGACTTACCTACTGGTGGGTTATAGTAGGTGCCATCATGACTCAGGAAGTTGGGTTGTGACATCATTTTTCATATTAAGTTTAGAATATAGTTGATCAATTCTAATTAAATAATAAAAATACTTATCAAAGTAAATTAAATATTTTATATTCATTAGTTTGATGTGAATACACCTAAAAAGAATTTCCTTGAAAACATTTATCACTCAAACTATAATTGTAGTTAAAATGGTTAGTTTGAATGTTATTATGTTTTTTTCCTAAAATAACTATTAGTCAAACTTCAATATTACAACGATCCTATCCCCTCTAATCAAAACCACCAAACACTTCTTAAAGAAAAACCAATTAATTACTGAGATTAAGCAATATGATACACTATAATTAATAATTGCTTATTAACTTGGTCACTCCTATCCCTTCTATCCCCACCCCACTATATATATTCCTCTTTCCCTACAAGTCTTTATCAAGTAAACGCCAGACCCCATTCTCCCATCTCTAATATCTCATTGGTTTTATTCAATGGAAACATTGAAGAAAATGAGTATGATCAAGCGTCGATGGAATCTTAAGGAGGACGAGCTATTGCAGAAGCTAGTAGAGGAACATGGAGCAGAGAACTGGTCTCTTATAGGCCAATTAATATCGAGTTGGTCTGGAAAATCCCATAGGTTTCAGTGGTGTAATCATCTTAATCCTCTAGTAGATCATCGACCTTTTACTCTTGACGAAGATAATACTATTATCAAAGCTCATACCAAATTCGGTAAACATGGGCTAAGATAGACCGTTTGTTACCAGGTCGAATAGATAATGCAATTAAAAATCGTTGGCATTACACCCTTAAAGGGAAGCACCCTTCAATGTAAGAATATTTGACATTCAAAAACCCTCAATGTTCGTTAAATAAATCATTCAATATCGGGGAGGGTAATAATTTAGGTAGTCCATATAGATCTAATATGAGCAATTTGGGCTTTAATAGGTTCCCTCAATTATGTCTTAATCCGCACATTGCCCCACCGAGTCGAATCTTACCTCTATTAGCATTTTCACTAATAAAGCCTGATACATTAATATCTCTTAGTCCACATGGATCTGATTTAAGTAATTTGGGTTTATCTAGGTGCCCTATGTTGAGTCGTTATCCGCCTATTGCCCCACTAGGTGAAATTTGTCCTCTTTTATCATTTTCACCAGTAATACCTGAACCATCAACATCTCTGAGGCCATGTGGATCTAATATGAGCAATTTGGGTCTACCTAGGTTACCGCAGTTGTCTTTATTGACCTAGTGCCCAACTAGGTGAAATTTTGACTCTTTCATCGGTTTCACCAGCAATACCTGATCCATCAACAAATATGTGTCTCTCTTTACCTAGATTCAAATCTACCAAGAATTTGAATCTGCTGAATCAAATCGAGCAAATAGGTCAACTGGCACCTGTATCGGAATCTAAACCCACTCTATCAAATTTTATGCCCCAAATTTCTACAACTAGAGTGGAAATGTTGGTCACAAGTACGGAGAAACAATTGTTGAGCCTAGACTGTTTGATGGTATTGCAAGATATGATACGAAAATAAGTTAAAAGTTATATGTCAAAGCTTGAGATTGAAAGAGCTTTAATGAACACATAAGCATTAAGGGATGCTATTGTTAACAAAATTGGCGTTAGCAAAGATTGAGTAAATGTTGAATAAGGAACAGGAAAAATCGAGATATCATAGTTATTATTTGCTTTAAACTTTAGTTGATGTTTTTATATTATATCATTAGACTTTTGTAGGAATGTAGTAGAAAGATAAAGAGAAAATATCTATATTCATAGAAGTGTATGGAAGCCCCAATCACCCTCACCCCCACCCCACAACACCTAAAAATAGAAAGAAAATAGAATTGAATATGAATTTTTAATTATTAATTTGATGAAATTGATCATTTATTTTGTATTGGAGGTGTTGTTATTAATATAGTTTTTTTCTTTGATGCTTTCTATATTTAAATTTAACCATTAAAATAATCATTTTAGGTTTTTGATTAACTAATTGTTATTTGAGGTGGTATCAAAAAGAAAATTAATCGGTGGTTTTTTTTTGGTTTTCTCGAGTGATAACCATTTTAAAATTGATGATATATTTTTATTTAGAAATAATTTTGTTTTAAAATTTTAATCATTATTTTACCATAAAATGATCAACAGTCATACACTAGTGTTAATACCTAATTAAGTTTAATTAACTATATAAGACAAATAAAATATATTTGATGACTTATTTGAATAATTAATTAAAAATTCAGTAAGTATTAAATAACACCTAAAAGGAAGTAAAACTAGTAGCTAACATAAACTAACGATGAAAAGAGTTATTTTAATAAATAGTTCAAACGACTATAAATACGAATTCTTCTTCTTGCTTGTTACTTAATTCTCAAGTTTTATCTAATTTATAGATCATTTGATGACCAAGGTGCAAGGAGATCATTCTCAAAGTATTGTTAATGAATTCAATAATAAACAAATGAATGAGACTTATTTTACTACTATGTTCCACTTGATTTTGAGGGGCGTATAACTAATTTTTTTATGGAGAGATGGTTGATCCAGAATTAACGACAATTTTTTTGGTGATATCATGTATTTTGATGCCGTGTATCAAATTTATAAGTATCGTATGATTTTGCATCATTTATTGGACGAAATCATCATGGACAAAATATAAAATAATGATTAAGCTTTTTATTTAAATCTTAATATGTTTATTATTGATATTTTTAAAGTCAATGGAAAGTATAAGCCCCCCATATTATAACTAACAAAGCCTTTTTTTTACCCTCCCTAGGAGCTCCACCCCTTTTGCTCCCTTGGTGACTCGAACTCGCAACCTTCGGGTTGAAAGTGAGGGGTGCTTACCATCCGAGCATCTCCCTCTCGTCAACTAACAAAGCTTTAGCAATGTCAATTGCCATTCGAAAAATGATGTCGAGCATCAAGCATAAATTGTTTCAGTGGCACATACCTCTTAATGCCCCATCTCATTTGAGTTCACTCGAAAATGATAAAATTTCTTTAATTATTTTAACAAATGCATTTCTAAATGTAATTTAACGTGAAGAAACATGAAAGATGATGCTTACAATATAGAATATTGAAGAACACGGTTGGTTGAATAATTTTTATAATATTCAACAGATGTGTCAACAACTTTTAATAATCATGTGTTTAGACTCTAGATGAAAAGTGAAATCTCAAAGTACTAATTATGTACTAAATGAATTTGGACATTGAAGCATTGTATAGCCCCAAAAGATTCGAAGTCCACATCAGACTTTGAAAAGTTCAGAAAAAGTATTTTGTAGAATTTTCTATGTTTTACGTACACTCTGGATTAGGGTGTTTTAGGCTTGGAGACTTTTTGATCCTTTGGTAGTGGATGTCGATCCACGGTGGCATGGAGCCTACTTGAGATACTTTTCAAAGTTGATATGCCCATAGTTACTCTTTCTAGCTATGCGACTTACACCCCTAGGAGTGGATTGGCTGGATGGGCGGCTTTATCTGAGATCCTCTTCGAAGTCGAAATGCCCTCGGATCACTCTTTCTAGTTGGGTTGGTACTGGACTGGTTGGTTAGGTGGCCTAGATTAATGTCACTCTTGCTAGATGGGCTGGGAGCTAACAAAATGCACTGAGGCCAAATTATTAGGCAATTCAAGTTCATAAGCAACCTTACCAACACGTCTCAAAATTTGATATGGGCCTACATAACAGGGACTAAGGTTTCCTTTCTTCTCAAATCTCATTACACCCTTCATGGGTGAGATTTTCAAGTAAACTCAATCATGAACATCAAACTCAAGATCTCTTATTCTAATATCGACTTAGGACTTTTGTCGACTTTGGGCTGTTAAAAAACCTTTCTCTAATAACTCGGACTTTTTCCATAGCCTCATGAACTAACTCGGGTCCTATCAAGGCAACTTCACCCACCTCAAACCAAGCTACAGGAGATCTATACCTCCTACCATAGAGAACCTCAAATGGCTTCATACCAATACTAGAGTGATATCTATTATTATAAGCAAACTCAATCAATGGCAAATAGTCATCCCAAGTTCCCTTGAAATCGATGAGACATGCTCTCAACATATCTTCCAAAGTTTGGATAGTACTCTCCTCTTTCCCATCGGTTTGTGGATGGAAAGCCGTGCTAAGCTTAACTTTAGTACCAAGACCCTTATGGAAAGATTTCCAAAACTGAGAAGTAGACTGAGTGCCTCTATCAGAGATAATGGACAATGGGCACTCCATGCAACCTTACCATTTCCCTCAAATACAACTTAGCATAGTCTTCTGCCGAATAAGAAACTTTGACGAGAATGAAATGGGCCGATTTCGTCATTTGGTCTACTATTACCCAAATCGAATCATATCATCACCAGTACGAGGCAAACCAACTATGAAGTCTATGTTCAAATCTTCCCACTTCCAAGTAGGAATACTAATGTCTTGGGATAAAATTCTCGGTTTCTGATGTTCAACTTTCACTTGTTGGCAATTAGGACATTTAGTCACAAATCCTGCCATATCCTTCTTCATCCCATTCCACCAATAGATCTCCTGCAAGTCATGGTACATCTTGGTGGATCACGGGTGAATGGAATACCGATAACTAGGGGATTCTAACAAGATCTGTTCCCTCAAGTCATCAACATTAGGAACACACAAACGACCTTGATATCTAAGTACACCATCTTCCCCTTGGGATAAAGCCTCTACAAACATTCTAAGTACCGCCTCTTTCAATTCTACTAAGGTCTGATCAAGACATTGCTTAGCTTTCACACCCGTCATAAAAGATGATTTGGAACCATTATGAACCATAACACTACCCTTCGTAGAGTGTACTAACTGAACACCCAACCGGGCCAATCTATGTACATCTTGTACCAATTCTTTCTTATATTCTTCTATATGGGCAACACTACCCATCGATAGTCGGCTAAGAGCATCGACTACTACATTTGCCTTACCGGGGTGATAGAGAACACTCATATCATAATCCTTAAGTAACTCAAGCAACCTTCTTTGGCAAATATTCAAATCCTTCTGATTAAACACATTACAAACTTTTGTTGTCGGTAAACACATCTACATGCACACCGTACAAATAATGCCTCAAAATCTATAAGGTAAAAACCACTGCTGCTAATTTAAGATCATGGGTAGGATAATTCTTCTCATGAACCTTAAGTTGCCTTGACACATAGGTAATAACTTTCCTAGTTTACATAATCACACATCGTAACCCATTTCTCGAGGCATCACAATAAACAACAAAACCATCCGTCCCTTCTGGTAAAGTCAACACCAGAGCGGAAGTAAGTCTATCTTTCAACTCTTGAAAACACTTCTCACACAATTCGGACCATATGAACCTGGCCTTATTTTGAGTAAAAGTTTTCAATGGAGAGGCTAGTGAATAGAACCCCTCAAAAATCTTTGTAATAACCAGCCAACCCTAAGATACTTCTAATGTCAGACGGGGATAAAGGTGTAGGACAACTCTTGACCGCATCCGTCTTCTTAGGATCTACCTTAATACCCTTACTTGAAACAATATGGCCAACAAAAGCTACACACCTTAACAAAAACTCACACTTGCTAAATTTTGCAAAGAGTTGTTGGTCCTTGAGAATTTGCAACACAATCCTCAAATGATTGATGTGATCATCCTTCTCGAATAAATCAATATATCATCAGTGAACACAATTACTAACATATCAAGGTATTGTCTAAACACCCTATTCATCAAATCCATAAATGCTGTCCGAGCAATAGTCAAACCAAACGACATCACAAAAAATTCATAATGACCATACTGGGTTCTAAAAGCTGTTTCGGAATATCGTCACCTTTCACCCTTAATTAGTGATAGGCCGATCTAAGGTCAATCTTAGAAAAGTAACTCGCTTCTTAGAATTGGTTAAACAAGTCATCTATCCTTAGAAGAGGATACTTATTCTTAATGGTCACCTTATTCAATTGCCGGTAGTCAATACACATACGGAGTGAACCATCTTTCTTCTTAACAAACAAAACTGGAGCACCCCATGGAGAGATACTGTCATGACCCAGGGGTACCCCCTAGATGTAACATGGTGTATAGGACTCGAAAGACCCCATACAAGCCACTTGGCATTCATAACATAAGAAATAAAACAGTAGTTCAAGTCCAATAGGTTTTTATAAAAGAAAAGAAGAAGTCTAAAACACTTGTCTCAATAGCCATCTAATACAATCGAATCAAATTGGGCCTAGCCCATACATCATGTCCAAAACTGAAATACAAGAAAGAAACTGAAACATTAAAACTCTGTCCTCGAAGCATGAGGATACACCAAAGCTCGGGAATCTCAAAATCAACCACTAGCCACGAAACTGAGAAACCTAATTGCCATACCCTACATTTGGGGAAATGTAGACAATAGTATAAGTTAGTACAAAATAATGTATCAAGTATGATAGCTATGCATAAAACATTTAAATGATGCTAAAATAGGACATTTCATGACATGCAATTGACCAAGCAAATACATGATATAAAAGGGTTAGAAAACATAAGTCATAAAACCATGATCAATGCAAGCTAACATCATTAAAGCCTTTGAGCACATATGAGATGCTTCTTGAAGTAACCTTAGTTCATTATTAATGTAGGGGATTAGCCTTAACTGACATAGAGACCATGTGAGCTATAACATGATCCCCCGATGTCTCCCAAACCGAAAAGGTTTGTCCTACTTACCAAGGTAAGGACCATAACCTCTAGCTTAGCTGGATCGACTGGCTAATGTCTATCTAGACAATCATCTTATGGGGGCACATAGGTACGGTATAACAATATTTCTACTAGAAACCTGACCTCTACTAACGAGATAGATTCCATCTCAATATCCTCTCAGTGCTAAGTATAAGTCCCACGGAATAGTCAATTCTTACTTGTTCTTATTATCCATGGAAGGGCACGTCATCTTTCCAATCCAAGCTAAGTAATAATCCATGGAAAGGAATCATTCAATAACCAATCCAAGCTAGGTTCATTAGGGTAGCTCTTAATCTTTAATTCAATTAATGAAGAAGACCTTTCAACCTTAGAATCCTTTATTATGTGAGAAAACCTTTCACATCATGCATATATGTGTTTATGAGAATATACTTTCAAAAGCACAACAATAACAATATCATTGATACTTTTCTCTCAAAGCATCCTTAAAACATTTGCATAGATTTCATAAGAAAATGCATAAGTCCATAATTTACCTTTCAAGGTTGAAACCCACTGTCAATCATCAACCTTTAGAAAACATGGGTTAGCTATGGATTTCATCATAAATTAATGTGAATCTATCAATACATGCTCAATTTCGTAAAAACTCTTCCTTTATAATCAAAATCCCATATCATTTGATCATAGCTTGAAAACATGGGGATTACATGGTTCACATGGGAAATCATCATAAAATCATAGTATTTCATCAAATCATGCATAAGAGATCATAATTCAATCATTTAAATCAATAATCAAAAGAACCCATGACAATTGAAGAAAACCCTAACTCAATGAGGAATTTTAACTTTGAAATTAAAGGAATTTGGGAACTCTATGAATGGAAGGAATCCATGGATGAAAACTATCATACCTCAAAGCCAAATTCTTATCATCAATGGTGAAAATGGAGGCTTGCCTTGAAGCCATAGGTTGATCCCTTCTTCTTCTTCAAGTTCTAGAAAGAGGAATATTTTGGAGAGGAGATTTGATCTTCTTTTAGATTCTTGAGGGAATGGGTCTTAAATTTGGGAATTTTGGGGAAAACTCTTATATAGGTCATTAGATGAAGGAAAAAATGACGTATTATAGAATTAAAATAATATGTAAAGACTTTTAAGACTCTAACTTAAAAGCTGAAAACATTCACGCTGGAGGTCGCCAAAGGCAATTCGGTGACTCGCCAAGTGAGCCATTGGCTCACCAAAATTTACAGTAAGTCGACCTAGGAGCCATACCAATTAGGCTATGGGTGAGGGGGCTTTGGTGGCACACTGAATAAAACAATGAGCCCGACTTGTCTTGCCTAAAGTTCCAGAATTTCGCACTCTGGAAGTAGGCCAATAGGAGAGGGTAGGGGGGGGGGGTGTTCCATTTGGCAAATCACCAAGTCACTCGGTGTTCACACTCTACTTCGCCAAGCCGGCTAAGGAAAGGAATATATTTCCCTTCTCTGATTCCAGGGTGTTACATTATCTTCCCCTTGGGATCATTCATCCTCCAATGATATTCAAGCTAGTATAAATAGAGTGGAAGAGGAACTAACAATCCAACCAACAATGCGACTTCATCTAATTGCATATAACCAAAGAGGAACTATCAACTCCAAGCTAGGATGAAATTAAAACATCATAAGAGGAGTGGAACTAAATGTAACAGCCCATCATGCATGCAGTAGACACCCGAGGAGGAAACATCAACTCCAATCTAACATCCAAGGAGGAAACCTCAACTCCAAGCTAACAACATACTCAAATACATATATCTAAGGAGGAAACATCAACTCCAAGATAATGGCATGCTCATAACATCATATCAAGTAGTCTACATGTAATTCATACTCGTGCATATAAACATGTAGAAATCAATCAAATTGACTCATTTACTCAAAACATGAAGTTTTCATAAATCATGCGTAGTAAGGAAAATGGAAACACATAAAACACATGACTCCAAAACAAAGAACAAACCATGAGGAACTCATTATCTCAAGCTAGAGTAGGAGTAGAAGGAGAGAGATGAGAATATCGGGACATCGTATCAACCACGGCCTCCCAAGTAGCACCCTCAACTACATAATTCCTCCACAACACTTTCACGGAAGCTACTTCTTTATTTCTTAACTTCTTGACTTGCCGGTCTAAAATCTCAACCGGAATTTCCTCATAAGAAAGATTCTCCTTAACTCCCAAACCTTCTAAGAAAACTATGGATGTTGGATCACCAACACAATTCTTCAACATAGAGACATGGAAAACCGTATGCACCGATGCAATCTCATTTGGAAAATCTAGCTCATAAGCAACCTTACCAACACGTCCCAAAATCTGATATGGGCCTACATTTCGGGGACTTAACTTCCCTTTCTTACCAAACCTCATTACACCCTTCATGGGTGAGATTTTCAAGTAAACCCAATCATGAACATCAAACTGAAGATCTTTTCTTCTTAAATTGGCATATGACTTTTACTGACTTTGAGCCATTTTTAACCTTTCTCTAATAATTCAAACTTTCTCTATGGCCTCATGTACCAATTTGGGACCTATTAGGGTTCACCCACCTCAAACCATTCTATAAGAGATCTACATCTCTTACCATATAATGCCTTAAATAGAGCCAGATCAATACTCGAGTGATAACTATTATTATAAGCAAACCCAATCAATGGCAAATGGTCATCCCAATTACCCTTAAAATCAATAAAACAAGACCTTAACATGTCTTCCAAAGTTAGGATAGTACGCTCCGCTTGCCCATAGGTTTGGGGATGAAATGCCGTACTAAGCTTAACCCGAGTACCAAGACTCTTTTGGAAATATTTCCAAAACTGAGAAATGAATTGGGTACCACAAGGCACTTTATGCAACTTTACCATTTCTCTCAATAAAAATTTGCACAGTCCTCCACCGAATAGTAACCTTGACGGGAAGGAAATGAGCCAATTTTGTCATCCGATCTACTATCACCCAAATCGAGTCATGTTGTCACCGGGTGCGAGACAAACCAACAATAAAGTCCATGTTCAAATCTTTCCACTTCCAAGTAGGAATGATAATATCTTAGGACAAACCTCCCGGTTTCTGAAGCTTAACTTTCACTTGCTGGCAATTTGGACACTTAGCCACAAATTCTGCAATATCCTTCTTCATCCCATTCCACCAATAGACCTCCCATAAATCACGGTACATCTTGTTGGCTCCCTGGTGAATAGAATACTGGAAACTATGGGCTTATGTCAAGATCTGTTCCTTCAAGCCATCAAAATTAGGAACACACAAACGACCTTAATATCTATGTACACGATCTCCCCCTTGGTAGAAAGCCTCAATTGATTTCTTAAGCACCGTTTATTTTAATTCTACAAAAATTGGATCAAGACCTTGATTGGCTTTCATATCCTCCACAAAAGATGATTCAGAACCATTGTGAACCACAACACCACCCTTGGTGGAGTTCACTAACTGAACACCTAATCGAGCCAATTTATGTACATCTCATTGATATACTATGAGTTTACGGTATTTTTGATATATTTCACTTAGAAGTTGTGTGTGTCTAGGGCTATATCGTATTAGAAATAATGTTTTATATTTTATGTTTGTAGGAAATAGGCTTGGATGTTGTTGATTGATATGAAAGCTGAAATTATATTGAAGGAGCCACCCACTGATGTGATCCACAGACCGTAGGTCTTTTCATGAATCGTCAATGGCAGGTGTAGATGGAACATTAGGGAATTCTAACTTAGTGTGGAACTACGAAGCGATTGACGGACCGTAGGTCGACCTATGGGTCGTCCTGCACATCCGTCGTTGATGAGTTGGGAGTTGAATTTCTAGTACCTGATGAAAATCCTAAGTATGGAACCACAGAAAGGGACCTATGGACCGTAGGTTGACCTACGGTTTGTAGGTCGAGTCGTCAAATGAAGCCGCATCCCAGAAGTTTATTTCCTTATTTCGTTTACTTTTTAGTTGGGACTTGTTTTTCTATAAATAGGAGTTATAAACCTCATTCTTCTTAGGTTCGACAATATTGAAAACTTTTGGTTTTTGTGTTTTGGGAATTAACTTGCAAACTTTAGCAACTTGATTTTTCGAATTTGTTTTATGAGATTTTGACTTTGGATTTCAATTCGAGATTTCAGATTTCTTCTACTCTAATCGTAAGTTCATGAATTCTTTTTATCAAAATATGAATTGTGTTCTTTCAAGCATGAGTAACTAAATCCACAATTAGGGTTATAGGATCCATGAGCAATAAACAACGTATGAATAATAATTAAGTAATTCTTGAATAGTGTTTATGCATGTATTGGTAATTCTTTCGCTTAGAAGTCTTTTTAACGGTTGCAAACGTAAGAACTCGCCTCGTTCCTATTTGCCGGACCAAGAAGGTAATGAATGAGAAAAGAATTAACAATAGAGATTTAGTGGATGCTATCCAATAGTCTAATGTCAATTGGTGCGAGGGTGAAAACTAAGCCATACATTGATGTGATGTCTAAGCTGAGGTAAAGGTAAGGGTTAGTAAAGTATACACTCATAGCCGGACCAAGGTACATAGTGAAATTCCCTTTTTGGAGGACCAATCACTTAGGGATACCTAACTTACCAACTTTGCATGTTAAACACTAGGAGATAATTGCTATTATTAGGATTACTGTGTCAAGAGCTTACGGGGAACACATGTGCCCTAGTTTCTTTCTAATATTGATAACAACAAAGTGGACTCTTGGTTACTTGTTACTTAATCAACAATCTGTTACTTGTTTACAAAATCCCCCCTTTATTTACTTGTCTCAGAAAAAATTGACTAAACGTATATAATAGTGAGTTAAGATTAAGTCTGAATCATATTCCTCATGGGATCGACCCCAACCTATTAGTTGGGTTCTTTAATTGATAACGATCGCTTATACTTCTTTAGGGAGGTGTAATTTGAGTGTAACGACCCAGGGGTACCCGTAGACGTAACATGGCATACTTGACCCCGAAGGGGTCTCATACAAGCCCTTAGTAACATCATAACATAAGATCATAGAAAGTACGGGAACAATTTAAAACTTCTTGAACCATACAATCGAAAACATTTTCATAAGCAAGCAAAAGTCTTTACTAACTCTTTGTCTCAAACCATCTAGTTAAACTCATGAATATAAGTCTTGGGACGCAGCCCATAAAAAGTCTAAAACATAAGAAATGACATACAAGGGAAACATGGGTTTGTCCTCTAAGCTACGAGGACTCACCAAATCTTCAAGTCTTCTTGCTTCTTAGAAATGTAGCCTTCAAAGCAACTCAATTTCCAACACCCTACATTTGATTAGAATGTAGGCAATATGCATTAGTACAAAATGTACCAAGTATGAAAGCTAACATAACAACATAAGAGCATCTCAAAATGGTTAGTCAACATAAGACATAAGCATAAGAGATAATAACATAGTCATAACATAATCTCCAACATAAGCATCATATAATCATAAGCCAACATAAGACATAATAATTGAGCATAGGAGATAAGCCATATTCATATAAACATAATTTACTCTTAGTCATGTAGACCATAATAGCACCATTCTCAACTAACCTCAAAAGTGTACAAGTGCAAAGCATGAATAGCATCTCATAATACCACCCAAGCCAAGTACCCATTTTTAGTCATCTTAATCAAAGTCTATATACATGGTCCACTCTTAGCTTCTTTGCCATAAGGGTATCATACTCCTAAGTAACCTCAAGGTCCACTCTTGAAGTCACTCTATTCATGCTTTCTATTCATAGATGTCATTCTTAACCTACTACATAAAGACAAGGAACTACTATCTCAAGTTAATCATATCATGGAAGGCAACTATAGCAACAATCAAAGCTAAGCATAAATCACATAAGAGGACACTTCATAAGTAGCTTCAAGTCATACTTCTGCCATGTATGAATAGTATCCCATACTACTACTCATACTAAGTACTCCTTTAGGCTAGCTTACTCAATACTTTCTATTTATCATTCTAGACTATCAAGAATAGCACAAGGAAAACACACTATTGTGCAATCCAAGCTATCCAAGGTAGAATACAAGTATTCCAACCTAGCTACCATGCAAACATTCAATATGATGCAAGCTACCCTTAGTGGAGTATGAATCCTCAACCCTAAGCTAACCTTAGGAGAGTATGAATCTTCTATCCTAAGCTACCATGAAATGGTCTTGGCCTAACCAAGTCAAGCTACCATGAAGGCATTCTTGCAATGCTAATTCAACCTACCCTTAGGAGAGCATAAGTCCTCAATCCTAAGCTACCATGCCTATCCTAATACAAGCTACCATGAAAAGCATCCTTGCAATGCTATTTCAACTACCCTTAGGAGAGCCTAATTCCTCAATCCCAAGCTACCATGAGAACTACCACTCATGCTATCATACAAGTTATACATGAAGGGATCATATGTCACAACTTCAAGATATCATAGTTCATATATTATTTGATTTATTTTAGATGATTAACCCTTCAATTAGAACCATTATGTGTGAGAAGACCTTTCACATTCTACATACATGCACTCATAAAGTTCTAGGTAGGTCATGTGGGTACAAGCCTTCCACCACAACTCTATCTACTTTCTATATCAATTCTATGCTTGCTATCTCATCATAGTAGACTTACTCTGTAAGCCCTAGTGATCAAAATTATGACTTCAAGCCCTTCATTCAAGCTTCACTTCACAATTATCATACTAGACTAGATGACAAGGCATATAGTCACAAGCCTTAATCATAGGCAAATTCTATACATAAGTCATCATAAAGTTCCAATTTCTATCATTACCATTCATGGTTATCATACATATTCATAAATCTATTTCAATTCATAATTTCATAATCACATTACTGACTAAGTTCCATACATGATTACAATTCTAGAGAATCTATCAAGAATCATTAATTTCTCATCAAAAGACATAAACCCACATACTTTGATTTCTAGGGTTAATCATGGAATTCACATAAATTCTTCATAATATCATGAATAAACACTAAATTAATCATATATAAGTATTATCCAACCATTTGGAATCATACCCATCTAAAACCCATACATTGGAAGTAACCCAAGCTTAGATTGAGGTTCTTCTTCACAAATCTTGGGGATTTCTAGGGGACTCTATGGGTGGAAGAACCCATAGATGAAAATCTAAACATACCTTAATCAATGCCCTAGCACAAAGCCTTCAACAATAGAACCTTTGATTTTGACCTTAACTTCAAGCTCTAGCTTCTTCTTCAATGGAGGTCTTTCTAGAGAGAGAAATATTTGAGAGATGAGTGATTTGGGTTTTTGATTTGGGTCTAGTGTAAAGTGACTTAAACTTGGGGGCTAAAGGCTTAAAATCCTTTCAATAGGTGAATAAAACCCACATAAAACGACCACATTAATTAACTACACGTTTTGGAATTAACTAAACTAACCTCGACTAGGCAGCCATGGTGCCAGGCACCACGAGCCTTCCCACGAGCTGTGGTCATGACCACTCACCGTGAAATGGCTAGTGGTCCCTTAGGCAGTAGCTAGACTTCACGGCTTCCTCTCCCACATGGCTAAGGGGTCTTCATGGACCCCTTTACGGACCGTGGTCAAGACTACTGGTCGTGAACCCCTTGGCAGTAGCTTGCCAAGGTTGGGCAGCCTTGGCCCCTTGACTTAGGCTTGCCCTTTTGCCTTGGTACTTGCCCTTCCCATGCTCAACCAAACTCTAAATGATCTTATAAGCTACTAGGTCTAACACGTACCTTGGAGTTCAATTACTAAACCCCTCATTCCAAGCACATAAAGTCTCATCTATTACTCTAATTCTCAACATCACACTCTAGAACCCTAGCTTTTGGCTCTAGTTTAGTGTACTAATTTCTGGGGCGTTACATTGAGTGTATCAAATTTTGGAGCCACTGCCGGGAAATTTGGCTTTTAGATTAAGTTTAACTACATAATTGAACTTTAGTCAAGTATTTCCTAATTTTACGTTTTGTTTTTTTTTGTCTTCTACAAGTTTCTACTCTAGTGTATGCCAAGTACACAGAGTCAAAACGAACCATTAATCCCCTACGATACAGAGTTAAATAAGACTTTGAGAAAGATGGATAATCGAGGGGTCCATAACAATCAAATCATAGAGGAGCATGAGGATGGAGTTGAATTGCAACCGCCTGGAGTTGGTATTGAAAATGCTCACGTTCATGGTAGTAATCTACTTGGTAATACGAAAAGGGTTCAGAATCCACCAGCACCGAGGTTTCGTGAGCATTACATGGCTGATTATGATGTGACCACCTCAGATGGTCCTATTGTTCTTCCACCTTTACCTCTAGGTCACACATTCGTGGTCACTAGCAGTTTTATACAGATGCTTACAGTGTGAGGGTTGTTTCCTAGGTTGACTTCGAAGGATCCCTATGCTCACATGGCTAAACTTTCCAGTGTGTGTAAAAGTTGTGTTGGGTGACCAGAGTTAGATATGAATGTTATAGGTCTGAGGGTTTTCCCACTATCATTAACTGGTGATGCTGCGATATGGTTTTATGAGTTACCCTATAATTTGATCTACACATGGGATCAGATGCATAAGGTATTCATAGCGAGGTACTTTATGGTGTCCAAAAAGGTCAATCAAAAGGATAAATTGAACAACTTAACAGCACTACCAGGAGAGTCGATCAACAGTTCTTGGGATATGTTCATCAGAAATGTTCCAAATCATCGCATTGATGATGAGTCTTTGAAAGAGTATTTCTATAGAGGAAATGATGACAATGGGGGAGCTGCGTTAGATACAATTGCTGGAGGATCTTATTGTGAGTGCACTTTTGAGGAGATTGATGAAAAGCTTCAAAGGATTTCCCTAAAAAACAAAGCATGGAGCACTAGAAAGGCAAACACTAGTAGGACCACGTTCGCTATTCAAGCTGCACCGAACTAAGACGATGATGACTTTCAGGAAGAGATGGCACAAATGAGAACATAACTGGGTTTGGTACCAAAGCATGTCAGTGGGAGTGCAGAAAAGGTAAATGCGGTAAATTACCTAACTAGAACTCCACCACCACCAATTGAGGAATGCTACTATGAGGAGGACACGTATTTGGTTATTGGTCAGATGGAGGATTTCCGAGCCAATGCCCAAGGTTCCACCTCGGATAATTGGCGCCAAGGTCATGGAAATGAAGGTTGAAACTATGAAAACTACAATCAAGAGGGAAACTATGTCCAGGATGGGAACTACAATCGTGATAACACCGATAACCGGAACAACTATGGTAACATGAATGAGAAAGTTGGGCCTTATGTTCCACCTGGTAATAGGAAATTTGGTAATAGAGAGGCTGGTGGTAATATGTCACACATTGAGGATGAGATTCAAAAGATGATGAAGAGGTTTGATGCTACTGATGCAAATGTTAAAGACATGCAGACTGAGTTGTCGGGGATTGGGTAGAAAGTTGATGCCCATGCAGTGTCGGTCAAGCAACTGGAGCAACCGTTCAATTAGTTTTCTGCTATAGTGAATCCACACCAACTGGGCATACTTCCCAGCAACACCATCCAAAATTCAAAAAATGATGGGTATTATGTGGCAATCACGACTCGCAGAGGAAAACATACTAGTGATCTCCCCATGCCGTCGGAGGTTGAAAATGTGGTAGAAAAAGATGCGGATGCGGTTTTGGTTACTGGAGACACGAAAGAAGATTCTGAGAAGGAGGCTGAGTTGACCCATAAAATTGTTCCCATGCCTAGACCTCCACCTCCCTTCCCACAGAGGTTAAAGCAAAAGACTGAAGAAGACAAATACCGCTGCTTCATAACTATGTTGAAACAACTTTCCATCAATGTCTCGTTGATAGAAGCCTTGGAGCAAATGCCTGGGTATGCAAAATTTATGAAGTACTCGATCACCAAAAAGAGGGCTGTGAGTTTTGAGAATGATGAGAGGTTGCAGTATTGTAGTGCCATTTCTATGAGGTCACTGGTACAAAAGAAATAAGATCCCGAAGCTTTTCACTATTCCTTGCACCATCGGTAAGATGCACTTTGCGAAGGCCTTGTATGATTTGGGGGCCAACATTAATTTGATGCCATTGTCGATTTATAAGAAGTCTGGTTTAGGAGCTACAAATCCAACTGCAATACGTTTACTTATGGCTGATAGAACTGTGAAGAAGCCTATTGGAGTGCTTCAGGATGTCCTTGTGAAAGTGGGGTCGTTTATTTTTCCGGAGGACTTTGTGATACTTGATTGAGAAGTTGAATTTGAGGTTCCCATAATCTTAGGCAGACCATTCCTCGCCACTGGGCGCGCCTTAGTCGATTTGGATAAAGGACAGATGAAGTTTCGATTGAATAAAGAGGAGGTGACTTTTAATGTCTGTCGGTCTATTAAGCAGGAAAGTGACATTAAATCGGTATTTGTTGTGAGTCACATTATGGGACAGGGTGCTAAAGTGTCTAGTAAATAGAAGTTAGGTGCATCCTTGTGCAAGGAGAAAAAGCAACATGAGCAAAAGATAGAAAAATACGACCTAGCTCTAGGTGATATGGTGCTGCTATATGATTCAAGGTTGCGCTGGCTTCTTGGAAGATTCAAATCCAAGTGTACTGGATTGTTTAGAGTGACCCAAGTGTCCCCATGAGGAGGGGTTGAGCTCGAGAAGAGGAAGGGGATAAGGTTCAAGGCCAACCACCGAAGGATAAAAAGCTACGTGGGAAATTCTGAGAATGTCAATGCACTGATAGAGGCATGGAATATTGATGAAGTCTGAGTAATCAAGGTGCCACAATGTTAAATCAAGCGCTGCTTGGGAGACATCCCAAGTTGTACAATCTAGCCAACTATAGATTTTTTTTTTCGATATAGGAGTTTTCTTCTTTTATTTTGATTTTTGTAGCTCATTAGATAGATGTTTTAGTTTTGTATTAGTGTTGGCTAGATATAGAATAGGGTCCATGTCTAAAAAGTGTCCAAAAATTTGTAAAAAAAAGTCCTAATGGTTGCTACGTATGCAGGGATGAAAGGCAAAATCTGCATAAAATAGTTGTGCAGTGGTCTAGGACCCCATCAACGGTCCGTTGGACCATCCACGGACTTCTGGAGCCTTATATTAATCATATAAGATATTCAATTTGTGGAGTTGATTGTGGAATTGAATAGAGAATCGGGTCAAGGAACTTCCTTTTTTCGCTTACCCTTCATAGTCATAGAATGGCTCTCTTTATATAGCTTACACTTACGAAATGAAGCCCGACCTCTGGAATAGAGGCCAAAAGCTAATTGGAGGTGAGACAGAATTCCACCAAAAGGAGAATGGGAGTATAGGGAACACCAATCAAAAGAGAAAAGAGAAAGGACGGTTGTGTGAACACTATCCGAATAC
>NC_064283.1:24449311-24603203 GCF_019186545.1 Solanum stenotomum
TTTTTTTTAGAGTTGCTTTCCTTCGTGTTGGTAGTGGTACCTACCTGCTAAGCTATCCCCTTTTATTCTATACTCTATTTTTTGCCCGCCCTGAGGAGGGCCCAGCTTTCAAAGGGAGTGAAGTAATTGGATTTAGGATGTCACTAGGCGACTAACCCACCTTTCCGATACAACTTCTTTCTACTTCCGGATCTCGTAATAAAGGAAGAAAAGAAGAGCTTGATCCGCTCGAAGAGTTTCCCACCCGGACTGTGACTTCTTTCTGATTCCCCAATCCCAGCTTGGACTTCCCCGTGTAAGGAGTTTTATCCCAGATTGGATTCATTCTGTTTTAGCCCTAGACTTCTAAACTATAGGCGTAAAGCAGGTCATGAACCCACAGTTTTGTCACAGCTTTGGAATTGGAATCCACATGCTAGATGCGAGGCTTCTTGTCGAGGCACAACTTTTATTCCACGGTTGTACCATCGCCTTATCGTGTTCCAGTAGCCGCACTTGCTACTGTCTTGGTGTTCCAAGGCTTTCTATCTGGCTTAGCAGCCCTTCTTCTTCTGGTGTGCCATGATGGTATGGAAGATGCATTTTCTCTGGCCATTGCAGGGCACTTCTTTGACTAAAGCAACAAGGGCTTTAGGAGTTACACCAGTTTGCCTTCTGGCTTGACTGAATGGACTGAGACCGAGGAACAGCTATCGTCCTACTGACTTTTAACCGAATTGCAACTTTCTAGCTCTTAGCTTGACTACCTCTACCGAGAAGCTCTCTCTCGCTTCAGCCCAACCAATTCACAGACGATGAAAAGAAGTCCTCAAATCCTAAGTACACTAAGTGGGTAAAGACGTAGTTTATCCTTAAGAGCAGGAGGTTCCTTGTGTGAAACTTAGATGTTGAAGCACGCACCTCAATCGGACCCGTGGATGGCGTCCGTAGATCCCATGTAAGTTTCTCACATTCTGTAAGTGTCAGAGTGACCTACGGTCCGTAGGTCGACCAACGGACTGTCAACGGGGTCTGGTGGGTCCAAAGAAAGGGTTCTACCGACCCGACCCGGACCCTTTTATTACAAAACCCTTCATTTTAAAACCGTTCCCCACTTCCAAAACTCCCTCCCAACCATTTTTCAACCCTCCAAGTACCCATAATCCTCTGTAAATCCCCTAAATCACTTCATATCAATTACCCACATCCCATAATCCTCTTTTACTCTCCAAAATCATTTGCCTTCTCTATTCTCATTCCCCAACTATTCCATAGTCCAGGTTTGGTGTCAAAGGCTAGAAAATAAGGTCACAAAGTTCATTGCACTAGCACACTCACCCACTTCATTACTTGTAAGGTAAACGATTTCATCCTAACTTTGAAATTTATGTTTATTGTCTAAATTATGAAATCATGAAGTTGGAACTTGACCTCGGGTTGTAAATCTCCTATTTGATTGTTGAATTATGGTTAGGAAACACCCGTAGGATGATAGTATGTGAGTGTGTTATAAATTTAAACCACATAAATCAATTAATAGGTCTAATCAGATGTTTTGACTTAGGGTTCATATGTTTCGCTTTATTAAAATGTTGCCATGTGTGTGAACGAAACCCTAAGGATGATTAACTACCATATTATATGTTGAAATGCATGTATAGGCTTAGTTTGATTGTGCAAATTGTTGAAATAAGGCATGAAGTGTGAGTCAAGTCTGAAACCTGGCACTGTACTAACCCACGACTCCAACCCACGGACCGTATTTCACCCTGGACCGTAGGTCGAGGTCCGTGGGTTAGTTGCACACAACGTTTTAACCAAGTGTAGAACGACGGTGTGGACTACGATTCGTCATTCCATCGACAAACCGTTCTGTACATCCGTGGTTCCACATCAGAGACCCAATTTTGGGTAATCTGACCTACAGAGGGGACCCATGAACCGTCGTTCCATCGACGGACCGTAGGTACCCATCGTAGGCCGACAATTCAGCTACTATCCAAATATTTTTTAAGTTCGTGTTTTGTCAGACTTTTGTTCTAAAATTATTCCATAAGTATTATTGCACTATTTTGGTACTAATTAAGCTTCCACTGGTACCATGGCCCAAAAACAAGCTCTGACCTATGCCACCAAGGGCAAATCAAAATCCACTGATCCCTTTCAACGTCTGATCGTTGCAGCTAATGAGGAGTACATTCCTCCTACCACCAGGATCTCCCCTACTGCCCCTCACACTACGAGGAATCGATCCTAGCAGGTGAGCTCCGACGAGGTTGCTGTCCCCCAGTTTGAGAAGGAGGCCACACCAATTAGATCAGAGGCTGGTTCAGAGTCCCCATCCGGCTCCAGCTGCAGCGGCAGCGGCAGCACCACCTCTTCGTTCGAGTCTGGTAGCACATGAGATACTCTAGTACCCCCCGTTCTGAGCCTCCAACAGTTTCTAGAGAGATAAGAATGTGGTGTGTGGAGGGCTAATACCATATATACACCGATGGTCGCATGCTGAATAAGCATGACAAGATGGCTAGACTAGTCACTGAGGAGTGTCGAGTCCTCACAGGTAGCCTCTACACCACTCCAGTCATTGAGTTTCGAAGGCACATGTATGAGTGGATGGCACGGATTCTAGGTACGTACAATGAGGAGATAGTACAGGAGTTCTACGCTTCCTATGCCGGCACCATCAGAGGTTCTATCTGCAAGCGGGCCAAGCCCGTCGCTCAGCCTCCACTTAAGTCCACCTTAGTGTGGGACTTTCCAGTTGATATTTCATAGGTCACTCTCTGTAGATTTATCTATGGCCTGGACCAGACTCAACCCATCAATATAATAGAGTTCGACTATCGGAAGGGCATCATTCAGAGCGGGGCATTTTAGAGGAATGTTGAGCAGAGAGAGTCACTTATTATGTGGATAGCATGACATCTTGATATGGATGGAGAGAAGGTGGAGTAGGTTACTACCCCTAGCCTGGGCATTAGGAAAGCTACACTAAATTTCATTGCAAAGTTCTTCTGGCTGTTGGTGCGGAATCGACTGTCCCCTACTCAGGCGGACAATGTGGTCACATGGGACCGACTATTGATGGTTGCAGATATGGTAGCTGGGCTTGAAATAGACTTTGCCTGCATACTGATTGCAGAGATCCATAAGAGGGCCTTCAAGGCTACCACCACCTTGCCCTTCCCGTGCATCATTTTCCAGCTATGCAGGGATTCATTTGTACCAGTATGGCATTATGACCAGTTGCTTCATGCAACCAAGACTTTAGACATTGGCCTCATTTGGGATGATGCCAATCTTGCTGCACCACGAAGAGAGCCACATGTTGAGGTACCCCCCTCTGAGTGATGATCGATGTTGCGCAGATGCAGGCTGATGACTCCACCATTTCGGCCACTACTACAGACACTCATGATCCACCATCTCCGGCCACCAGTCAGGCACCTAGCTGATCTAGCTCCATCCCTCTAGCCTGAGTTTAGAAGCTGGAGGCACAGATGGACATTTTGCTTCAGCATGTGAAGCCATGGATGCAGTGTTCTATAACAGAGTCTGAGGCGAGGATGGAGAAGATGATGGACCAGAAGGTCCAGGCCATTTATAAGTGCCTAGATGCCTTTAAGTTGTGAGTCATAGAGAGGCTGGCTCCAACCATAGATGTGACCACTTTCCAGCAGGAGATATCTAGCCTCCGTGCTGATGCTGTTGCACTTCTAGCCCCTTCAGGGACTGAGCCAGAGTCTGCCCCTACAGTGGTGGAGGATGATGTGGTGCTAACAACCTTATTCAGAAATGTTGTACCGCCACCTGATTCTTCTCGTGCTACTGGGAAGCGCCACCGCCTCGACCGTACTTCTGATGATTCTGAGGTTCAGATATTAATGAAGAAGGAGCGGCAACAGTTGGCAGAGGTCAAGAGGGTGTCGTTACTTGATTAGCAGAGGAGACAACATCGGGCCTAAGAGATAGATGTTAGCCCATATGGCAGTGTGAGCACTACTGAGGGTAATGGGATTGTTGATGCGGGCGCTACTGATGGCGTCCCGAGTATTTATCGAGGGGGCTTCGGGAAACCGGACCTACCCCGCTTCTTGAGAGGTCTTCGGCGCATTTGCGCCACAGGTTTGTTTCACCTTCACCCTATGCTTCATTTTTGCTTTTTGTGCATTGAGGGCAATTGCACCTTATTTTGTTGGGGGTGGGGTAAATAAATTGGAGTGTTAGGGTGAAGTGTAAGTAACCCAACTCATAATCCTCCTTTGGGATTTTCTTGCCTGTATTCTTTTCTCGCAATGGATTGTTTTTAATTTCCATTGAACCGGCATGTTTAAGAATGTATGTGTAGAAGTAAGTAGAAGAATGAAATCATGATGGCATAAAAAGCATGAAAAGTTGATATCCGTCCAAAAATGTTTGAAATATGCTAGGTCTATAGTCTTGATGAGTTGAATGTGTTGGATCTTTATATGACATGATAAAGAACTGATTTGACCTCATGACTTAAGCTAAAACTTGAACTGGGTAAACAATGTGCCAAGTGTGAGTGAGAAAAGTTTGAATGTTCAGACAGTATTATGCCAATCTAGAACTTGCCTCGTTGGTCATGCTAAGATAATCTAGGCTAGAAGTTAGGAAATGATGATAGGCCCTTTTTCAAATAAGTACACTATTGTCTAAAATGATCCAACAAAATGAAATAAATGTTCCCTATGATCCAAATGTTTGAGCCTAATGTTGACAACTTCTTTCAATACACCAAAATTCACCTTCTGTAAAATAATTGTCTTGGCCCCGGTCCCTCCTTGGACATGTGCACCTGGACTTAGGCCAAAAGCCTAAGTGTAACGCCCCGAGACAACCCCCTAGACGTTACACGACGTACTTGACCCCGAAGGGGTCTCATACAAGTCTCTTAGCATTCATAACATTCTATACATAGAAATAGTGAAGAACTTAAAACTTTTCTTTTATAAATTCAACAACAAGAGACAACAAAAGCAAGCGGAAGTCTATTATCTCACATGGTCATATAAACAACATACTTGAAACGAAATAGGGTCACGACCCTTTACAATCGAAGTCTTAACAATTGTCTAATACATGAAAGGAAAGGAAACATCAACTACTTGTCCTCGATCTATCAGGACATACCACTTAGCCTTGGGGAACTCAAATCCAAACTTCACTAGATCAAAACCACTCAATTGTTGGAACCTACACTTTTAGTAAAACATGAAGAAGAATATGAGTTAGCACAATTAAGTACTAAGTATGATAGCCATGTAAAAAATATGCTGAAAACAAACATTTTGTTTGAAAGTCATGATATATGCCATTTTGATAAAACTTCATGAACATAAGCGTAAGAGGCATAATATTCAACCATAACCAACATACAAGTCATTTAACCACATTAGAGCATAATAACATATAAACCATTACCTTCACATTAGACCTTCACCTCAAGTAACCCTCAAGCTATACTTTGTGCAATGTATGGATAGCGTCCCATACCACCATCCACACCAAAGTACCACCTTAAGGTCACCAAAAGTTAACTTACCATTCAACCTTTCCATCCTTACATAATACTAATACATAAGAGACATAAACACTTCATGAGTCATATTAACATATAAGGACCATCACCTAAAACAACTCTAAGTCATACTTGTGCAATGTGCAAGTAGCATCCCATACTACTACGCACACTAAGTACTCCTTGAAGTCACCATAGGCAAGGCACATTCATACACCATAAGTCATAACAAGGAAGTAATTCATAATACAATCCAAGTATATCATACATCATCTCATTCAAACATAAGTCACATTCTTCATTAGTTTCATTTCATTAAGAGCACCTTCATTCATTTAGACATTAGATAAACATTCTTCATTAACATCATCATAAGAGAACATTCATTACACTTAAAAATTATAAAGGAACATACCACAACCTCTCTCAAAGACTACTTTTGCAATGCATAGATGGGGTCCCATACCACCACCCACACTAAGTAGTGCATTCTTAAGAAGCCATAGTTCATTAACATTTCTTGTGGGGGTAAGCCTTAACCGACATAGACCATATGAGCAATTCATGGAATCCCGGTGTCACCCTCACCGGATAAGGGATTCCTACTTTCCTAAGGTAGGACCATTGTTTTTAGCTTAAGTGGATCCACTAACTAAACCTAAGTGGGCACATAGTTATGGGATAGGGAGATTGCTACTAGATACCCCACCCAACTCACAGATGAGCATCCATCTCAAGAGATTGTTACTAGATAACCCGCTACAACTTCGGAATGAGCATCCATCTCAATTCATATTCTCTCGGTGCTTAGCATTATTCCCCATGGAGTACTTAACATTCATTACATTAGTCATCATTTATTAAATAAGAGATTGTTACTAGATATTCCACCTCAACTCCCGGTTAAGCGTCCATCTCAAACCCAACATTCATTTATTAGATAGCTCATAGATTCAAAGATGACAATAGCCTTTCAACTAAGAATCCCATATTGTGAGAAAGTCCTTGCACAACATGTCATTATCATTCAATAGAGTACAATTGAAAGCAGCCTTTCAATCAACCCATCATCATTAACATAATCATAGAAACTTCATTCATTAGTCATTCATGAGTGTGTATGTGAGAATAACCTTTCACATAGTTCATCATCATTCATAAGTGTTAATAGAGAAATAACATTCAATCATAACACAATTATATTCTAAACATGATCACATTAACTTCATTGGATTCACATTCATATACAAGATATCATGATAATAACTCAATTCCTCATACTATGCCTTCAAGGCCATGAATCCCAAATCATCAACACAACACCAATTTACTATAATTAAGGCATGCATAATGATACAATTCAATAACCCAAAGCAATGTTGACATATTCCATTCATAAAATTTCATAATCATCAAACCCACTTCATAAAGGCAAAATTTAGGAAATTGAGAGAATTCATGGGTTCATAGAGTATTTTCATCATAAATCATCAATTAAATAATAATACAATCATAAAATGTCATTAATAACAATTTGAAAACGTTTGGTGGAAGAACCCATGAGATTGAGTAAAACTTAGGTTTTTGATAACTTGAAATCACCTTGCAATTGGCTCCTTGAATGAAAATTTAAACAAGTATGAAAACTACTATAGCTTTCTATTGATTCCCCACGATATTTGAAAAAGAAACACCTTGAATCCACAAACCCTAGCTTCAATGGCTCTCTTCTTCTTCCTTGAGTTTAGAGGGAGAATTTTTGAAAGGAGGAACTCTTTGTTTTGATTTGGTGAAATAAGGAGTAAATAACTTGTTTTAGGAGTTAAATCTATATATACTAGTGATGTATAACCTTTAAAAACAACCCCATTAACTAATTTGTAAAATAGGAAATTACTAATAAGGCCCTTAACTAGGTTGTCTTGTTTAGGGACCCCGCCTTAGTTCACGACTCGTGAAGGGGGACCACGACCTGTGGTCATCTACGCAGTAGCCACCTTCAACTTGCCAAGCCTTCATGAGGCTAAGTCATGACCACGAGTCGTGGTGAAGGTCGTGGTCTTGACTTAGGCTTCGTGAAGGCAAGGCCTTGGTAAATCCTTGAAGTCTAGACACCAAGTAATCTTCACGATTACTTCTACGGACCTCAAGGGCACCACGGCTCGTGGTTTTGAGTCAGTAGCTACGTCAGCTAGGCACAACTCCCTTGGCTCTAAGGGGTCTTCAGGGACCACTTCACAGACCGTGGTTATGATCACTGGTCGTGAAAGTTGTCGTGAACCCTGACAGTGCTTGGTCAAGGGTTTGGCAGCCTTGGCCTTTGGCTAGGATTTACCCCCCTGCCTTGGCACATGCCCTTGCAACCCTCAATACAAACCTAAAAAGATCTTTCAACTATGGAGTTTAGCACGTACCTTGACGTTGACCCTCATGATTATGCTCTAGTTTATCCTACCATTTTACGAGTCGTTTCATTATCCCCCCCTTAGGAACATTCATCCTTGAATGACACTTTAAACACATTAAGGGATAGAGACTCAAGACTAGCAGCCCATCATCCATGAAAAATTATAAACAATGCACAAAATCACAAGAGGAAATATCAACTCCACATCAATAAGCTCAATGCAACACAAGAAAGTAGGAACTACATCTACAACCTCATTATGCACAAAAACATCAACATTTCTCATTTCGTTGGAGGAATTTCCTTCTCCAACTCACATCAAGCTCACCCTAGCATCATTAAGCATATTATGCAACTCTTCATAAAAGCACACTTATGCATGTTCAACAATCAACCTCATGAAGCATATAGATAACTCATACTAGATGCACATCAACATGAGGAACACAGTTTATGAAAACTCATTTTCTCATATAAACATAAACTCATTCAGAACATGCATAACATAAGGAGACCATGGAGACACATATTCACACATGACTCCAAAACATGAAACAAGCTACAAGCAATTCTTGGTCTCAAGCTTGAATAAGAATAGAAGGAAAAAGATAAGGATTTCACAACTCTTAACAACCTTACTATTCAGCATACTTTGCTCCACTTAGGAGTAAACGCAACTAAGGCTAACATGAAAAACAACTTATGAACCTCAATACAATATTCAAAACCAAAAGGAACTATCACTTACCGGTACCTTCATCCAGATTAGCTCCTTTATCCTTGTTATCTAGAGTATAGAAATGGTTCCATTTTGGAACATCAAGATCAGGGCCTTTAATAGAAACTTGTTTGGTCTCTCTCCATTTTGTCGAGAGTGTTGGGCAATCTCTCATCTTATGACCCTTCTTTCCACACCCAAACAACCCATTCGTGCCATCAAGGCACTCATCCAAATGTTGCTTCCCACACTTGGCACACCGAGATCTTCCAAAAGAAGAACCACTTCCCTTCCCTCCTTGAGATTTAGGGTTAGACACCCTATCATTGTTGACCATTTGGGAATCTTTGTTGGAGAACCTCTTCTTGGACCTTGGTTGACTTTGTTCATCGAACCTATACCTTTTTGATAAGTCCACAAATTAGACTCATTTAGGGTTTTATTATGATAGAAATAGATTCCTCGAATGCTTATTTTGTCTCAATATTTGATGAAATCTCTTAAGTTTCAGGTATTTGAAGTATTAGTGAAAGCATGGACACTTAGGTGCAAAAAAAGGAACAAAAGGGCTGAAAAGAACGAAGAAGGTGAAGTTTGAGCATCGCCAAGCACCTTTGGCGATTTGCCGAAAGGATAGATTCCGGCCTCTGTTCCAGTATGCGAAGGAAGAGGATAAAAAAGACGATGAAAGGTGCAGTCGGCGCTTCGCCAAATAGTTCCACGAATCAGTACTATACTTCCCAATGGTCCAAAACGTGAAGATGCTGAAGGCAAGCACTAAAGGTGATGAGATAGAAGAAGGGAGAGTCGCCAAGTCATTCGGCGAACTCGACTAACCTCGCCGAACTATCCGCCAACACTAATTTCTCATGGCTATAAATACTAAACTTCTTATTAATTTTTAAAAGTTCCAAACCATTATTATAATTTTCACAATAGAATAGTACTTTTTTTTGATATTTTCTCTCAAGTTTGGAGAGGGTTTTGTGGGAGACTTGAAGAGAGAATGATTTCATCTTCCCCAAGTTGGAAGTGGGTCTTCTCCATTCTTCTTCCTTTGCTTAAATCAAGTCTTATACTCATTTGATTTTAGTATCATTTTAGGTGTATTTTTTATTTCTTAATGTGTAGCTAAAACCCCCCATTCTTGGGGTGTGATTTAGTAATTATGTGTTGATAATGTTGTTGTGTCTTGCTTGCTAATAGGTTAGATGTATTTTAATGGTGATTTCACCTAGTGGTTGTGGATTAATTTAATGGGTTTGTAGTTGCAAATACAAAACCACCCATGTGTATTCGGGTTCCCCGAGAGGGAGGTCGTGAAACCAAGACCACTAGACTAATGGCCTAAAGAGTGGGTCGACATGAGGTTCAGCCCGAGAGGGTGAGTCCTAGTTCCATATCCTAACACTCAACTGAAGAGAGTGAGGGTCTTCATGCGGCAAATGGGTGTCCGAGAGGAACCTATTTGAAACGGGGTAAGTTGCCCGAGAGGGAACATATTTCCATTTAAAGCTTAGAAGAAACAATGAGAACAAAGAGATCAAGCGCATAAAGGAAATGCTCTCAACAATTCTCCGCAAGGTGACCAAGTAAGACTAAGAGCTGGAGGTATTGAAAGAAGACATCGAAGGAATGAAACAAATTATTTGGTCTTATTCTAAAACTGTACACTCCTTGAGGACCTGATAAGGCATGCGTTGCCTTAACTCCATCCGCAGAGAAACAGGGGGTGGCCTAATGAGCACCTCGCCAACCCCAACAACGAAACTTGAGCAAAGATTTGCATCGTGCCACAATGATAAATAAGGCACTTCTTGGGAGGCAACCCAAGGTCTTAAATGTTTAGGATTTTACTTTTATGAATAATGGTGTGTTGTGTTGTAGGTTAAAACGAGTAGAGTGTGGAAAATTTTAGGTTGGCGAGCAGAAAGTCCATTCCACGAGTCGCCAAACAGGTCTGCGAGCCTGAGTGGATCCGCTGTTTTGTTCAATACAAGAGTTTTACAGAGCCTGTAAAACTCAGCGGACTTGAAAAGCAACTCGGCGCATCGCTAACAAGTTTGGCGATCTCGATGCATACCTTCGAATTCACCTAATGACAGTTGAAGATTTCTGAAGAAAGGGATGGATAGATAACCACTCGGCGAATCACTGAGTGGGTTGGCAAGTGCGACTAACATCACCAAATGGACACAAATTGAACAACATATATTGCCATCAGGCACACTTCTTCATTCTTTCTAACGTTCAAACTCCATAACTTCACACCAAGGTAGTAATTTATATTCTCTCACCTTAAAGTAGTACTTTAGTCACAAATTAGCTCTTACAACTCGGATTTGCGTTGCCGCCTAGCATTACAATTTTGTTTACTCAGCAAAAAGGTTAGTTTATGAAAAACCCCCATTCACTTTTGAATCGTTCAACCTCATCTGCAATCTAGGATTCCATTGATGCGTGTTAGATCTCTCTGATATGAGTACAAATTTTTGAGTACCTGCTTCTGATTTGTAATTGGGGCCTATTTGATTTTACTGTTCGAATTCCTTTTTCACTCTGCTTACCTTGAATCTAAATGTGGAAAACTACGCATAATGGGTTTTGACCATGAATGGGTGCTATGGGTCTGGGCTAAATTTCATTAATGCATGGTTTAATTTTTCTTTTGAGGTTTATGTGATCGATGTTGAAAAGTGAGTTGAATCTCAGGCACGTTAAGTCAGTCGGCGTGCTGAGTTGAGCTCACCGAATCACTCGGCGGTTTGACTACTAGCTCTAAATAGCCTTTAATTTCATATCATAAGCACTCCGAGCTCTATAACTTTTGGCGGACATATTCATGATCGTACAAGAGATTCAGCGATTCGCTGATTAAATTGGCGATTTTTTCTGCAGTTCTGTGCTACAATGTAATTAATGACTAATCTCTCTAACGTTTTGCAGATATGGCCACACGTTCAACCAGAGGAAGGGAAAAGGGATTTGTGATCATTGAAAAGGCACCTCCACCCAGGGGCAAGGCTATCACAACTGCAAAATTCAAGGGGAAAGGCATTACCTTCGAATTATCCGATGTATGCTCTGCCATCATAGGCTTCTACATCATCGAGCCACCCACATATAATAGTGAGAGTGCAGAGTTTAACAAAGATTACCAGACAGAGGTAAGGAGGGCTGAGTTACGATCCAAAAGGATACATGATCCATATCGGATAAAAGATAGTCAATCCACCACTCCAACTCCAGGGCAAGCATTAGTGCTGGCACATTCAGTACAAGTTCCCAAACATGGATCAATGAATAGATCAAAGGCAGATGGTATGAGAACGATCATTGAGGAGAAACAACTTTCCATAGATGGGGTTATTGATAGGTATCCAGAAGTGATGGAGTGCCTGAAATACCACAAATTCCAAATCTTCACAGGACATCACGACTCTTGCATACCAAGCTGGGTTAGAGAGTTCTACGACGCATACAATACATTACTACCTCAACGAAAAAGGCTAGTCTCACCTTTTAAAGCAGTTGATCACGTGGTTGTCAGAGGAAGGAAGGTAGCCTGTGATAGTGAGACTATCAACATAGCTTTAGGAATGTCTGATAAGATTAATGACCACTGCTAGCACTTGATCAGGACATATAAGCTGGATGCAATGAAAAAGTGGTTAGCTCCGCTAGTCTCAGATGATAATGCTCCGACATGGTTAGCGAAGGAGTTCTAATTTAGAAGAAAAATCTGAACATAGCTGCACGATATTCAGATTCATCAGTTGCATAGTTATGCCATCACAGAATGAATCAATCATTCGTCATTCTAAGGCTGTTTGTCTTGGATGCATCATGGAGAAAACCAGGATAAATCTCGGGAAGATCATCTCCGCTGAAATCCATTTATGTGCAAAGCAGGGCCAGACATCTCTCCCTTTCTCGGTATTAATCACTGAATCATGCAAAAGAGCACGGGTGCTTGGAGATGCAACGAAGGATGTGTAATTGGCTGCCACCACCTCCACTAGTATTCGAAAGATGGAAGCCAAATATCTTAAGGACCAGGCAGAAAATAAACAGAAGGAAGTTGTGGCCACTAGATCTATACCTGCAGAGGCATTTTTGCCTACTCCGGCCCCTGGGCCTTCAGGTATATATGATGTCATTACCACTACTTTTGACTCAACAGGTCCTTCTGCTACTTCATTACCACCCAGACCTACAACTGCTGTTACCCCCTATGAACCGATCACTCAAGCATCCTTGATCCGAATGGGACAGCTTGCCCAAACTGCTAATTGTCAGACTGCCAACATAGAAAGCTCCATTCCAGGCATGATTCAGGTTGCCCTCAACAATTCTGTGAGACCACTGAGCACTACTATTGATGTTCTAGAGGCCAGGATGTTAGTGTGTGAGCATGATCAAGGAGCCACATAGGAAGTAACAGCCATAAAGGCCACCATTGCAGAGTTGAAGAAAGATGTGGACTACCTAAAGTGCATTGATATATCCATGATCTTTGGAACAGTGGAAGTTCCAAATGTGTCGGAAATGCCTAAGACTACCGCATGACATGGAGTTGTAATGGAGCATATAGCTGATCCTGAATCGGAGGCAGAAACTGATGAAGAGATATTTGAGGAAGCTACAACAGATGACATAGCCGAGACTGAAGAAATCATGATAAATGCTGTTGTGCAAGCTTCTTTGGCAAAGTCTCCTGCTGCTACATCCAGTAAAGCTGGTCTTTTTGGTGGTCATTCCAAATACTGAGGCTATGACAGATGGAGCAACCACATAGCCAGGATCCCCTCTTTACCTCCCTCTCTATTCTTTGTTATCTCTAAAATTTTTGGATTCTTATTACTTGCATTTGAGCACAAATGATTTATTTGTGGTGGGGTGAGGCCCACACCTTGTGTGTTGGTGTTTTGTTGTTTTGGTGTACATTTGGGCAGTTCTGTTTAAAATTGTTTTTACACTACTTTTATGGATGTTTGAGCTCATGGCTCTATTTACTTTTAATTGCTAATGATTTTGACCCTTCTGAAAAATTTAGAATTTTTCGCACATTTTTGCCACCCCTCATGAGTTGAATGTGGCTGTTCTTTTGCAAAAATTTGAGTCTTGGTTTCGATCAATACCGATGACTTAAATAGTTCTCTGAATTGAATGAACATGAATGTACGGCTATGATGAGGCCAAATTAAGGTGCATAGACAATATGTGAACTCTTTGCATCTCGTTGTGATTAGCCATTTATCAAATTGATTCTCTTGTACTGACCGTCGCACACTAGCGAAAATGTGTAGTCTTTTTTGACGTAAGTGTCGATGCCTTGTGTGATTAGCTTGCTTTGAACCATGCTTGAATAAACCTAGAATTTTCCCCATTAGTCTGATTGATTTAGAAAGGTGTCCTCTTGAGATGATCTTAGGCAACTTTAAAGAGTGTAAGCCAAATTTGACATATACCTCTTTTGTGGCCTACCCGTGAGCGTGTGAAACTCTTTTGAACACCCTTTGAGCCTTACCTTTCTTTGGAAGAACCTTGATGAACCCTAGACCTTACTTGACCCACTACCTACAATACTCTTGAGTTGTGGTTGAGCGAATAGCCAACTTAGGCCAAAAGCCTAAGGTGGGGGTGTGGTGAAAAGGAAAAGGAGAGGTCAAGAAGTGCAAGAAAAGTCCCCCTTAACCCATGGTATTGCATAAAAGTGGAAACCCCTTCAAATGAAAAAAATGTGGAATAAAGTACGAAGGAAATCAGGTTTCCAAGAAATCCATGAAGGTGAATAAAAAGGTGACTTAGAAGCACTAGAAAAAGTATTGCTAAAGGAAAAGAAAGGAATGCCTTGAGAATACCACAGCTCACGAGGAAAAAGTCACCGAGCCTAAATGACCATACGTTTGCACTCAGCTCCATTACAAGTCTTAGAAAGACCTTTTTGATCTTGAGTAAGCCTAATAGAAAGTCGATTGGAAAATAAGGGCAAACCTATGGGTGAAAACATGCATTGTGTTCCTTTTTTTGAGTCTGAGCGTTGCATCTAATTCCTGATCTTTAATTGATTAACATCTGTGAGTGAATATGGAATCATTCTTTATGTGAGGGCATTTAGATACTTTTTGTTAAGCTTGAACTTGCACAAGTAGCAAGTATTGCGAGTATGAGAATCTTTGGCAATGGTGTGTTACAACTTGAATCTTTGAGTACACAATTGATCCTTGTATAACTAAATTGAGTCTTGTTGTGTGCACTCATGATTGAGTCATGTGCAGCACTATTTGAGACACCCTTTTTGAATGGCTGAACTTAAGTTTGCTTGAGGACAAGCAAAAGTTTAAGTTGGGGGTGTTGATGAGTCCACAAATTGGACTCATTTAGGGCTTTATTTTGATTGAAATAGTGTCCTCGAATGCTTATTTTGTCTCAATATCTGATGAAAGCTCTTAAGTTTCTAGTATTTTAAGTATTAGTGGAAGCATAGACACTTAGGCACAAAAAAAAGGAACAAGAAGGTTGAAAAGAACGAAGAAGCTGAAGCATGAGCATAGCCAAGTACCTTTGGCGATTTGCCAAAAGGACAGACTCTGCCCTTTGTTCCAGTATGGGAAGCCCTGAATGAAGAGGATCAAAAAGGCAATGAAAGGAGCAGTTGGCGCTTTGCCAAATTGTTCTGTGAAGTAGTACTATACTGCACAATGGCCCAGAATGTGAAGATGCTGAAGGCAAGCACTAAACGATGATGAGACAGAAGATGGGCGAGTCGCCGAGTCATTCAGCGAACTTGATTAACCTCGCCGAACTATCCGCCAACAATAATTTCTGATGGCTATAAATACTAAACTTCTTATTAATTTTTAAAAGTTTCAAACCATTTTTATAATTTTCACAATAGAATAGTTCTTTTTTTAGATATTTTCTCTCAAGTTTGGAGATGGTTTTGTGGGAGACTTGAAGAGAGAAAGATTTCATCTTCCCCAAGTTGGAAGTGCGTCTTCTCCATTCTTCTTCCTTTTCTTAAATCAAGGTTTAATTTCTTATACCCATTTGATTTTAGTATCATTTTACATGTATTTTGTTATTTCTTGATGTGTGGCTAAAACCCCCCATTCTTGGGGTGTGATTTAGCAAATATGTGTTGACATTGTTGTTGGGTCTTGCTTGCTGATAGGTTAGATGTATTTTAATGGTGATTTCACCTAGTGGTTGTGGTTTAATTTTAATGGGTCTGTAGTTGCAAATAAAAAACCACCCATGTGTTTTCGGTTTGCCAGAGAGGGAGGTCGTGAAACCAAGACCACTAGATTGATGGCCTAAGGAGCGGGTCGACATGAGATTCAGCCCGAGAGGGTGAGCCAATCCCATATCCTAACACTCATCTCGAGAGAGTGAGTGGGGTAAGGCGTAGGCTGGTCTTCATACGGCAAATGGGTGTTCAAGAGGAACCCATTTGAAATGGGGTAAGTTGCCCGAGAGGGAACTTATTTCCATTTAAAGCTTAGCCTAGTCACTATTATCTTGCAAATTTCCTATTGAAAGCATGTGCCCAACGATTTATCTCAAATTGTATTACGGTCACACCCCAAGAACATTTCCCCATACTTGATTTTCTTGTTAACTTTTGTTGTTTTTACTACTTGTGACAAAACCTCCAATCGATATTTGACACTTTTGTGTCGCCCCCTTTAATTTTCTATGTTTTTAATCGTTAATGTCTTTAGCTACGATTAGTTAGAGCTTAATTTTATTTTTCTATCAATTCTCAAAACCACTCCCTTGGGACACAACCCCAACCTTTAGTTGGGTTACTATACTATCGACGATCGTATAATCTCGAACAGTAGGTTAGTGTCGTTGGTCATGATAAGCATCACTCTTCATCTCTCTACTCTTCCTCTCATGTTTTGACTCCTCAATAGATTGAACATACACAATGAGTCTAGAAATGTTTGTATCATCATGAAGCATTGTCGTACGATACTCTTCCTTAACAAGGTCGGATACACATGTCACAAACCTACTCATTTCATCTCTAGGGTTGGACACTAAGGATGTAGCATACTTAGACAATAGGGTAAACTTCAAACAGTACTCCTCCACAATCATGCTACCTTGCCTAAGGTTGATAAATTCCTCCACCTTAACCCCCCTCTTCTCATGGGGAAAGTACCTACCAAGGAAAGCTCTCTTAAACTCCTCCCATTCTATAGGACCCGCTTCTATAGGCCTATTGCTTTTCCTTGAGTGAACCAAATTTGGGAAATATCCTTCAATTGATACGAAGCTAGTTCCGTTTTTTCTGTAGAAGTCACCCTTATAGCATTTACTATCTTATACACCTAATCCAAAACCTCTTGGGGATCCTTTCCCACCTTTGATCCTAGAAACACCGGAGGATTCATCCTCACAGAGTCCCTCAACCTTGAAGCCATAGTGATCTCAACAGAATTCACTCTAGGCCCCACATCTCTATTAACTTGGGCCATCATATCTTGGGCTAAGGTTAGAAAAGCCGACCTAATCTCTTAATTAGTCATAGCCGAAGCATCAACTGGAACTTGGCTGTCTTGAGGAACTTGGTCACCCTGAGGACCTTGACGATCTTGGGGAGGAACTCCCTCATTCACATTTTCCTCTTCCACTCTTCTTGCAGGCATCCTTCTTGTATTCATATCCTATAAACACAAGAGAAGGATTAGGAAAAGGACACTTATAGAGCTAAAATCTAAGGCACGACTTCAAGAATAATGAAAGAAGTGTAACTTCCTAACGTCCTATAACCTCTTGCTCATAGATGTGTTGCGACTCACACCGATGAACAAGACTCTACTAGACGTGGATTGTGAGACATCAATCCTAAAAACCATTTCCAAAATCTTATACTCTGATACAAAGTTTGTAACGCCCCGAGACTACCCCTTAGACGTTACATGGCGTACTTGACCCCGAAGGGGTCTCGTACAAGCCTCTTATCATTCATAACATTCGATACATAGAAATAGTGCGGAATTTAAAACTTTTGTTTGAAAAATTAAACAACAGAGACATCTAAAGCAAAGGGAAGTCTATTGTCTCACATGGTCATCTAAACAACATACTTGAAACAAAATAAGGTCACAACCCTTTACAATCAAAGTCTTAACAATTTTCTAATACATGAAGGGAAAGGAAACATCAACTTCTTGTCCTCAATCAATGAGGACATACCATTTAGCCTTGGGTACTAAAATCCAAGCTTCACTAGATCAAACCACTCAATTGCCGGAACCTACACTTGTAGTAAAACATGAAAAAGAATATGGATTAGCACAATTAAGTACTAAGTATGATAGCCATGCAAAAACATGCTTAAGATGGACATTTTGTTTGAAAGTCATGATATATGCCATTTTGATAAAATTTCATGAACATAAGCGTAAGAGGCATAATATTCTACCATAACCAACATACAAGTCATTTAACCACATTAGAACATAATCACATATAAACCATTACCTTCACATTAAACCTTTACCTCAAGTAACCCTCAAGCTATACTTTGTGCGATGTATAAAGACCGTCCCATACCACCATCCACACCAAAGTTCCACCTTAAGGTCACCGAAAGTGAACTTACCATTCAACCTTTCCATCCTTACATAATACTAATACATAATAGACATAAACACTTCATAAGTTATATTAACATATAAGGACCATCACCTAAAACAACTCTAAGTCATACTTGTGCAATGTGCAAGTAGCATCCCATAATACTACCCATATTAAGTACTTCTTGAAGTCACCATAGGCAAATCACATTCATACACCATAAGTCATAATAAGGAAGTAATTCATAATACAATCGAAGTATAGCATGCATCATCTCATTTAAGCATAAGTCACATTCTTCATTAGCTTCATTTCATTAAGAGCACATTCATTTATTTAGACATTAGATCAACATTCTTCATTAACATCAACACAAGAGCACATTCATTACACTTAATCATTACAAAGGAACACACTACAACCTATCTCAAAGCCTACTTGTGCAATGCATAGATGGCGTCCCATACCACCACGCACACTAAGTAGTGCATTCTTAAGACGCCATAGTTCATTAACATTCTTTGTGGTGGTAAGTCTTAACCGACATAGACCATGTGAGTAATTCATGGAATCCCGGTGTAACCCTCACTCGATAAGGGATTCATACTTGCCTAAGGTAGGACCATTGTTTTTAGCTTAAGTGGATCCGCTAGCTAGACTTAAGTGGGCACATAGTTATGGGATAGGGAAATTTCTACTAGATACCCCGCCTCAACTCGCGGATAAGCATCCATCTCAAGAGATTGTTGCTATATACCTCGCCTCAGCTCCCGGATGAGCATCCATCTCAATTCATATCCTCTCAGTGCTTAGCATCATTCCCCACGAAGTACTTAACATTTATAACATTAGTCATCATTTATGGGATAAGAGAATGTTACTAGATACTCCGCCACAACTCCCGGATGAGCATCTATCTCAAATATAACATTTATTCATTAGAGAGCTCATAGATTGAAATATGAAAATATCATTTCAACTAAGAATCCCATATTGTGAGAAAGCCCTTTCACAACATGTCATTATCATTCATTAGAGTACAATTGAGAATAGCCTTTCAATCAACCCATTATCATTAATATAATCATAGAAACTTCATTCATTAGTCATTCATGAGTGTGTATATGAGAATAACCTTTCACATAGTTCATTATCATTCATAAGTGTTAATAGAGAAATAACATTCAATCATAACACAATTACATTCTAAACATGATCACATTAACTTCATTGGATTCAGATTCATATACAAGTTATTATGATAATAACTCAATTCCTCATACTATCCCTTCAAGGCTATGAATCCCAAATCATCAAAACACCAATAATTTACTATAATTAAGGCATGCATAATGATACAGTTCAATAACCCAAAGCAATTTAGACATATTCCATTCATAAGTTTTCATAATCATAAAACCCACTTCATAAAGGCACAATTTAGGAAATTGAGAGAATTCACGGGTTCATAGAGTATTTTCATCATAAATAATCAATTAAACACTAATACAATCATAATATGTCATTAATAACCATTTGAAAACGTTTGGTGGAAGAACCCATGAGATTGAGTAAAACCCTAAGTTTTTGATAACTTGAAATCACCTTGGAATTGGCTCATTGAATGAAAATTTAAACAAGGATGAATACTACCTTACCTTTCTATTGATTCCCCATGAAATTTTAGGAAGAAACACCTTGAATCCACAAACCCTAACTTCAATGGCTCCCTTTTTCTTCCTTGAGTTTAAAGAGAAAATTTTTGAAAGGAGGAACTCTTTGTTTTGATTTGGGGAAATAAGGAGTAGATGACTTGTTTTAGGACTTAAAACTATATATACTTGTGATACGTAACCTTTAAAAACAACCCCATTTACTAATTAGTAATATAGGAAATTACTAAAAAGGCCCTTAACTAGGCTGTCACGTCCAGTGACCACGCCCTAGTTCATGACTCATGAAGGGGGACCATGGCCCGTGGTGGTGCCCATGGTCCTCTTGGTAGTAGCTTTATTCAACTTGCCAAGCCTTCATAAAGCCAAATCATGACCACGAGACCTCCCACGATTCGTGGTCAAGACCACGAGTCGTGGTGAAGGTCGTGGTCTTGACTTAGGCCTTTTGAAGGCAAGGCTTTGGTAAGGCCTTGAAGCCTAGACACCAAGTGATCTTCACGATTATTTCTACGGACCGTCAAGGGCACCACAGCTCATGGTGGTGCCTGTGGTCTTGAGGCTGTAGCTACCTAAACTAGGCACAACTCCCTTGGCTCTAAGGGGTCTTCACGGAGCACTTCACGGACTGTGGTCATGACCACTCTTCGTGAAGGTGGTCGTGAACCCTAGCAGTGCTTGGTTAAGGGTTGGGCAGCCTTGGCCTTTGGCTAGGCTTTGCCTCCCTTGCCTTGGCACATGCCCTTGCAACCCTCAATACAAACATTAAAAGGTTTTTCAACTCCAGAGTCAAACGTGTACCTTGACGTTAACCCTCATGATTAGGCTCTAGTTCATCCTACCATTTTCTGAATCATTACACTAAGTTGAGGGTGGCTAATTCAAAAAGTTACCTTGATCTTGGCTCAGGTCCTACATCGGATATTGTGCACCTCAACTCATGCAAAATACATAAGTTGAGGGTGTCTATGAAAAAGGAAACCAAAGGAAAAAAGGGTATGAAAAAAGTTTTGTGTTGAAGAGAGAAAAAGAAAAGATAGAAAATATGTGACTTTGTGCAAAACAAGCAAAAAGAGGAATAACAAAAGTGCTGAATGAAATAGAGAAAAATAAAGTGAAAGAAAAAGAAGAATGTGAAAAATAAGAGTTGTAAAGTCAAAAGTCACATCCGTGCGAAAAAGAATCAAGGGAAAGAAAAGAAAATAAAAAGATTTTAAAAATTGGTTGAGAAAAGAGGTAAAACGCCAATGTAATGTCAAAGAGGGAACAAAGTCACTAAAAAGTACCCAAATATATCCTACCTGACCCTGAACCTATGTTATAAGCTAAGAAAGTTCTATAGTGATTCTAGTTACTAGTTTAGAGAGTCTATACAATGAAAATAAGGGCAAGCCTATGGTATGAAACACTAACTTTACTTGAAGTCACTTCTAAGCGTGAGTGTTGAATCAATCCTAAAACTGTAAATTCATTTCTATTGGGTGAAAAAGGATTTTGTTTGAAGTGAGGGCACTAGTTGCATTGTTGGAGAGTTGGTACCTTGGTGATTGTGAAAAGTGTACTATTGGTTGATCTATGTCATGTCTTGATCCGCATGAGTTAGCTTGTTGACTCTAGATGAAAAGGTTTGCACTAAGTGAGGGAATAGATATCCATATGATTTCTTGAGTTTGTATGTTTGCTTCTACACAAGTGTCATTTAGAGTTTTAGTGTGTCGCTTGAAGACAAACACCGAGTTTAAGTTGAGGGTGTTGTTGATATACCATGATTTTATGGTATTTTTGATACATTTCACTTAGAAATTATGTGTGTTTAGGGCTATATTGTATTAGAAATAATATTTTATGTGTTATGTGTGGAGGAAATAGGCTTGGATGCGGTTGATTGAGACGAAAGCTGAAATCATGCGTAAGGAGGCACCCGCAGACTTGATCCACGGACCTTAGGCCCTTTGACGGATCGTTGATGTTAGGCATAGATGGAGCATCAGGGAATTATGGCTATGTGTGGAACTACGAAGTGACCCGTCCTGCACATCCGTCATTGATGAACTAGAGTTGAAGTTCCAATACCTGATGAAAAATCCTGAGTATAGAACCATAGAAGGGGACCTACAGACTGTAGGTCGACCCACGGTCCGTAGATTGACCCACGGTCCGTAGATCGAGTCGTCGAATGAAGCCGCGTCCTAGAAGTTTATTTCCTTATTTCATTTCCTTTTTAGTTGGGACTTGCTTTTCTTTAAATAAGAGTTATAAACCTCGTTGTTCTTAGGTTAGACAATATTGTAAACTTTTGGTTTTTGTGTTTTGGGAATTAACTTGCAAACTTTAGCAACTTGATTTTCGGAATTCTTTTTATGAGATTTTGACTTTGGATTTCAATTTCAGATTTCTTCTACTCTAATTGTATGTTTATGAATTCTTTTTATCAAAATATGAATTGTGTTTTTTTAAGCATGAGTACCTAAATCCACAACTAGGGTTGTCGAAACCATGAGCAATTAACAACGTATGAATAATAATTAAGTAATTCTTGAATAGTTTTTATGCATGTATTGGTAATTTATTTGCTTAGAAGTCTTTTTAACGATTGCAAACATTAGAACTCACCTCGTTCCTAGTTGTCGTACCATGGAGGTAATGAATGAGAAAAGAATTAGCAACAATGATTTAGTGGATGCTATCTAATAGTCTAATATCAATTGGTGCGAGGGTGAAATCTAAGTTATACATTGATGTGATATCTAATCTGAGGTAAAGGTAAGGGATGGTAAAGTATACACTCGTAGCTGAAGNTGGATGCTATCTAATAGTCTAATATCAATTGGTGCGAGGGTGAAATCTAAGTTATACATTGATGTGATATCTAATCTGAGGTAAAGGTAAGGGATGGTAAAGTATACACTCATAGCTGAACCAAGGTGCGTAGTGAAATTCCCTATTTGGAGGACCAATCACTTAGGGATACCTAACTTACCAACTTTGCATGTAAAACACTAGGAAAGGATTGCTATTATTAGGATTACCGCGTTAAGAGCTTACGGGGAACACATATGCCCTAGTTTCTTTCTCATATTGATAACAACAAAGTTGACTCTTGCTTACTTGTTACTTAATCAGTAATCTGTTACTTGTTTACAAAAATCCCCCCTTTATTTACTTGTCTCGGAAATAATTTGACTAAATGGATATAATAGTGAATTAAGTTTAATTCTGAACTATATTCCACGTGGGATCGACCCCAACCTACAAGTTGGGTTCTTTACTTGATAACAATCACTTATACTTCTTTAGGAAGGTATAATTTGAGCGTATCACTCATACCAATTCTTTCTTATATTCTTCTACATGAGCAACAATACCCATTGATAATCGGCTAAGAGCATGAACTACCACATTTGCCTTACCGGGGTGATAGAGAACACTCATAGCATAATCCTTAAGTAACTCAAGGCACCTTCTTTGGCGAAGATTCAAATCCTATTACACACATATTGCAAACTCTTGTGGTCGGTAAACATATCTATATGCACACTATACAACTGCCGCTAGTTCAAGGTCATGGGTAGGATAATTCTTCTCATGAATTTTAAGTTGCCTTGAGGCATAGGCAATAACTTTCCCATTTTGCATAAGTACACACCCTAGTCCATCTATCGAGGCATCACAATAAACAACAAAGCCATCCGTCCCTTCCGGTAAAGTTAACATTGAGTGGAAGTAAGTGTATCATTCAACTCTTGGAAACTATTCTCACATGCTTCGGACCATATGAACTTAGCCTTCTATAGTAACCAGCCAAACCCAAGAAACTTCTAATGTCAGAAGGAGTTAGAGGTCTATGCCAACTCTTGACATCCGTCTTTTTAGGATCTACCTCAATACCCTTACTTGAAATAGTATGACCAATTAAAGCTACGGACCTTAGCCAAAACTCACACTTGCTAAACTTTGCAAAAAGTTGTTGGTCTTTAAGACTTTGCAACATGATCATCAAATGGTCAATATGCTCATTTTTACTTCTTGAATAGATTAATATATCATCAATGAACACAATCACAAGCATGTCAAGGTATTGCCTAAACACCGTATTCATCAAATCCATAAACGTCGCCGGAGCATTAGTCAACCCAAATGACATTACCAAAAATTCATAATGACCATGCAGAGTTTGAAAAGCTATCTTCGAAATATCATCCTCCTTCACCCTAAATTGGTGATAACCCGATCAAAGATCAATCTTAGAGAAATAACTTGCTCCTTGAAGTTGGTCAAATAAATCATCTAGAGAGGATATTTATTCTTAATGGTTACCTTATTCAACTGATGATAGTCAATACACATATGAAGAGTACCATCTTTCTTTCTAACGAATAAAACTAGAGATCCCCATAGAGAGATACTCAGTTAGATGAAACCCTTATCCAACAAATCCTTCATTTGTTTTTTCAACTCCTTAAGTTTTGCCGGAGTCATACGGTAAGGAGGAATAGAAATAGGTTGCGTATTTGGGAGAAGGTCAATACTGAAGTCTATTTCCCTTTTGAGAGGAATACCGGGTAAATCATCAGGGAACACTTCCGAAAACTCATTAACAATGGAGACCGACTCTAGATTAGGGGTTTCAGAATCCACACTCCTCACCCATACTAAATGGTAAATGCAACCCTTAGAAATCATCTTTCTAGCTTTAAGACAGAAGATAAACTTACCCTTAGTCATAGAATTTCCCCCTTTCCACTATAGGACAGGCTCATTCAGTAATTCAAACTTGACTACATTAGTTCTACAATCGATAGAAGCATAACATGAGTACAACCAATCCATACTAAGGATAACATCAAAATCTAGCACATCAAGCTCTACCAATTCAACAAGAGTAACTCTATGGGACAAGGAAACAAGACACTTTCTATAGACCCTCTTAGCCACAATAGAGTCACCAATAGGAGTAGAGACAGAAAAAGGTCTAACAACACATCAGAAAGAACATCAAACCTCATAGACACATATGGCGTCACAAAAGAAAAGGTAGCACCGGCATCAAGTAAAGCATAAACATCAAGTTGGAAAACTTTCAACATACCGGTAACCCTATCAGGAGAACCCTCTTGTTCACCATGAGTCTGAAGTGCATAAAATCAGTTTTTCGTAGGAGCATTGGGACCCGAACCACTAGGAGGAGCTTGCTTGCTCTCTCTACCTTTAGTCACAAGCATTGGGCAATGCTCATTTTATGACCACTCTTACCACAGCTAAAGCAACCATCTGTGCTGGCTAGGCCCTTACCCTCGTGCTTTTTTGCACACCTAGTACAAGTAGACATGGGCAATGAAGATCCACTACTATTCCCTTTTTGAGGCTTAGTGTTAGACACCCTATTTTTTTTGAACTTAGGAGAAGCATTGGAGGAATCTTGACCGAAAAACTTTTGTCGAAATCTAGGATGACCATATCAATCGGACCTTGCATGAGAGAATTACCATCACCGGTTTTAACCCTCTTTGTCTCCCTAGACTTTTCCTTAAGTTTCTCCTATTCAATCTGTTGTGCATGAACCATGAGACGGGAGATGTCCATGTCATTAATGAGCATGTCGGTTCAACACTCTTTAACCACCATTTAAGACACACCTAAAACGAACTTACTTATCCTAGCCCTTGAATCGGCATCCATTGTTGGAGCATATTTAAACAATTGTGTGAACTTTATAGCATATTCCCTCACACTCATACTCCTTTGTCGAAGGTTAATGATCTCAAACACCTTGGCTTCCCTCATCTCAAGGGGAAACAACTTATCAAGAAAAGTGGCTTTAAACTTCTCCCAATCAAGAGGACCAGCATCTTCCTGCCTCCCTTCTTTCTATTGGTTGTACCAAATTTGAGCCACACATTTTATTTGATAAGCGGACAACTCCGCCTTTTCCACCGGCTTCTCTCTCATGATCATCAAAACCTTATAGACCTCATCAATGAACTCTTGAGGATCTTCATAAACCATGAAACTCCGGAGGATTCATCCTAGTGAAGTCCCTCCTCTAGTTGTCGCCGTACCTACATTTTGGTTCACGGGAACCGCAATCTCCCTATTGGCTTGGACCGTCATGGCTTGGGACAACACTTGAAACGTAGCCCTAAACTTCGCATTAGTCACTTGTTCAGCCAAGGGATCGACCTGAACTTGAGAAGCTTGGGGATGAGCTTCTTGTTCCGCATTCTGCCTCACATTCCTTCTAGCATAAGCTGTTTGAGTACCCATATCCTGTAGAGCATCAGATAAGGATTAGGAGAGAGACTTTAAGTTAAACTCTATCGCACGACTTTATAGTAATGAAACAAGTGGAGTTTTCTAATCATCTCATAGCCTCTCATTCATAAATATGACGCGTTTCACACTCATGAACAAAACTCTACTCAACGTGGCTTATGAGACATCCTAGGACTATTCTAAACCTTGTGCTCTGATTACCATGTTTGTCACAACCCAGGGGTACCTCTAGATGTAACATGGCGTATAGGACCCCGAAAGACCCCATACAAGCCACTTAGGATTCGTAACTTAAGAAATAGAACAATAGAAGTAAATTAGTAGTCCAAGTTCAATAGGTTTTTATAAAAGAAAAGTGGAGGTCTAAAACACTTGTCTCAATAGCCATCTAATACAATCGAATGAAATTGAGCCTAGCCCATACATCATGTCCAAAACTGAAATACAAAAAAGAAACTGAAACAATAAAACTCCATCCTCGAAGCATGAGGACTCACCAAAGCTTGGTAATCTGAAAATCAACCACTAGCCCTGAAACTGAGAAACCTGACTAGCAGAGCCTATATTTGGGGAAATGTTAGCAAGAGTATGCGTTGGTACAAAACAATGTACCTTGTATGATAGCTATGCATAAAACATTTAAATCATGCTAAAAGAGGACATTTCATTACATGGAATTGACCATGCTAAATCATGATATAAAAGGGTTAGTAAACATGAGTCATAAAACCATGGTCAATGCAAGCTAACATCATTAAAGCCTTTGGACAGATATGGGATACTTCTTGAAGTAACCTTAGTTCATTATTAATGTGGAGGATTAGACTTAAGTGACATATAAACCATGTAAGCTATAACATGATCCCTTAGTGTTTCCCACACCGAAAAGGGTTATCCTACTTGCCAAGGTATGTACCATAACTTCTAGCTTAGGTGGATCCACTAGCTAATGTCTATCTAGACAAGCATCCTATGGGGGCACATAGGTAAGGGATAATGAGATTGCTACTAGAAACCCGTCCTGTACTAACAGGAAAGCTTCCACCTCAATATCCTCTTGATGCTAAGCATAAATCCCACGGAATAGCCAATTATTACTTGTTCTTATTATCCATGGAAGGGAACGTCATCTTGCCAATCCAAGCTAAGTCATAATCGATGGAAAGGTATCATTCAATAACCAATTCAAGCTAGGTTCATTAGAATATCTCTTAATATTTGATTTAATTAGGTGAGAAGACCTTTCAACCTTAGAATCCTTTATTATGTGAGAAAACCTTTCACATCATGCATATATGTGTTTATGAGAATATCCTTTCAACAACACAACAACAACATCACATCATTGATACTTTACTCTCAAAGCATCCTTAAAACATTTGGATGAATTTCATAAGAAAATGCATAAGTCCGTAATTTACCTTTCAAGGTCAAAACCCACTTTCAATCATCAACCTTTAGAAAGCTTGGGTTAGCTATGGATTTCATCATAAATTCATGTGAATCTATCAATACATGCTCAGTTTCATTAAAAATCTTTCTTTATAATAAAAATTCCACATCATTTGATCATAACTTGAAAACTTGGGTTCATGGGGGGAAATCATCATAAAGTCATAGTATTTCATCAATTCATGCATAAGAGATCATAATTCAATCATATAAATCAATAATCAAAAGAACCCATGACAATTGAAGAAAACCCTAACTCAATTGGGGAATTCTATCTTTGAAAATAGAGGAATTTGGGAACTCCATGAATGGAAGGAATCCATGGATGAAAACTATCATACCTCAAAGACAAATGCTTATCTTCAATGGTGAAAATGGAAGGTTGCTGTGAAACCCTAGGTTGAACCCTTTGTCTTCTTCAAGTTCTAGTGAGAGAAATATTTTAGAGAGGAGATTTGATCTTCTTTTAGATTCTTGAGGGAATGTGTCTTAAATTAGGGAAATTTAGGGGAAAACTCTTATATAGGTCTTTAGATAAAGGGAAAAATGACATAGTATAGAATTAAAATAAATTGAAAAGACTTTAAATACCCTAATTTAAAAACTAAACATACTCACGCTGGAGCTCGCCAAAATGCCATTAGGCGACTCGCCAAGTGAGCCTTTTGCTTGCAGAAATTTACAGTAAGTCAACCTATGAGCTAGACCAATTAGGATGGGGGAGGGGTCTTTGCAGGAACACCGAACGGAATGGCGATCCTGAATTGGCTCGTCTAAAGTTCCAGAACTTCGAACGCTGGAATTAGGCCAATAGGTGAGGGGGCTTCCATTTGGAGAATTTCCAAGTCACTCGGAGTTCACACTCTACTTCACCGAGTTGGCTAAAGAAAGGAATATATATTCCTTCTCTGAATCCGGGGTGTTATAGATACTCGGTCGGATGAAACTCTTATCTAACAAATCTTTCAATTGCTCCTTTAATTCCTTAAGTTTTACGAGAGCCATTCTATAAGGAGGAATAGAAATAGGCTGCGTATCTGGAAGAAGGTCAATACCAAAATCTATTTCCCATTTAGGAGGAATACCGGGGCAATCTTCTAGGAACATTTCTGGGTACTCATTAACAATAGGGACCGACTCAAGAGAAGGGGTTTCAGAATCCATATCCCTCACCCTAATGAGATGGTATATGCAACTCTTAGAAATCATCTTTCTAGATTTAAGACAAGTAATAAACTGACCTTTCGGCATAGAATTTCCCCCCTTCAACTCTAGGACAATCTCATTCGGAAACTACGATCTGACTACACGGGCTCTACAATCGATAGAACCATAACAAGAGTGCAACCAATTCATACAAAGGATAACATCAAAATCTAACATATCAAGCTCTACCAAATCAACAAGAGTAATTCTATGGGATAAGGAAATGGGACACTTTCGATAGACCCTATTAGCCACAATAGAATCACCAACAAGAGTAAAGACAGAAAAAGGATCTAACATCACATCGGGAAGCACATCAAATGTCATAGCCACATATGGCGTCTTAAAAGAAAAGGTAGCAATGAGATCAAGTAAAGAATAAACATCAAGTTGAAAGACTTTCAACATACCGGTAACCAAATCAGGAGAACCCTCTTGTTCACCACGACTCTGAAGTGTATGGAACTTATTTTGCTTGGGAGCACTATTACCCGAACCACTTGGATCTGAGGAAGGATAGAGTTGAGCCCTACGATGGCTCTCTCCCTCATTCTTAGAAACTGGAGGACAATTCCTCATCTTGTGGTCCATCTTACCACAACCAAAATAAACATTGGAACCCGCTAAATATTTACCTTCATGCTTTCTCCCATACTTAGCACAATTTGGCAAAGAAGACCCATTACCACCTCCTTGAGGTTTAAGGTTAGACACCCTTTCCATGTTACACCTAGGAACATTAGAGGAACCTTTCCCAGAAAACCTTTGTCGATACCTAGGACGACCATGTCCATCAGCCTAGCATGAGATAAATTACCATCACCGATTCTAGACATCTTTGTCTCCCTAGACCTTACCTTAAGTATATCCTTATCAATTTGTTGGGCATGAATCATAAGACGAGAAATATCCATGTTTTGGACAAGAATAGCCGTACGACACTCTTTCACTACCAATTTGGACACAACCGAAATGAGAGCTTACTCATCCTTGCCCTAAAGTCGGCAACTATAGAAGGAGCATATTTTGACAATGAGTGAACCTCAAAGCATATTATTTCACACTCATTTACCTTGTCGGAGATTGATAAACTCAAGAACTTTTGCCTCCCTCATCTCAAGAGGAAAGAACCTATTAAGAAAAACGGACTTGAACCTTTCCCATTCAAGGGGACCCACATCTACCGGTCTTGCTTCTTTGCATTGGTTGATCCAAATTTGAGAAACACCTTTTAGTTGATAAGCTGCCAATTCCGCCTTTTTCATCAGAGTCACTCCCATAATAGTCAAGACCTTATAAACCTCATCAATGAACTCTTGGGGATCTTCCTCAACCTTAGAACCATAGTATTCCAAAGGATACATCTTAGTGAAGTCCCTTACTCTAGATGTTGCCGTACCCACATTCGGGTTCACGGGGTTCAAAAATTCCCTAATGGCTTGTGCAATCACGGCTTGAGCCAACACTTGAAAAGCAGTCCTAAACTTCGCATTAGTCACTTGCTCTACAAAAGGGTCAACCGGAGTTTGAGGAGCTTGAGAAGGAGCTCCTTGAACAATCTCTTCACCCTCAGCCCTTCTAGCAAAATCTCTTTGAGTAGTCATATCCTTTATACCATCGGATAATGATTAGGAGAGATAACTTTTAGAGTTAAAATTTATCGCACGTCTTAGAGTAATGAATAAGAGAATTTTCCTAAACATCTTGTAGCCTCTAATTCATAAATGTGGTGCGCTTCATACTCATGAACAAGACTCTACTAGACGTGGTTTGGAGACATCCTAGAACCTTTTTAAACCTTGTTCTCTGATTACAAAGTTTTTCACGACCCAAGGGTACACCCCAGACGTCACATGCCATACAAGATCCCGAGAGGCCTCATATAAGCCACTTAGCTTTCATATTCAAGATAATAGAAAATTAGTAAAATTTAAAGCCTTTTCAACAACATCAAAGTCTTTCTAAAACAAAGCGGAAATCTCATACAACTATCTCAAAACCATATAATACATAGATTCTTGGGACAAAACCCATACAACAATATTCTAAACTAAAATCACAAGAAGATAAGTTAATGGTGGCAAAATCCTCAAATGTTATGGGGAGTCACCAATCTTCAACCTTGCCTCTACTAAAGATCCTAACCCCTACTAAATATGATAGCTTGCATAAAAATCAACATAAACATAAGAGTTAGACAACATAAGTCATAAGCATAATCAATGCACATAATAGCTCATTTTAACATAAAAGGAATACTTCTTGAAGTAACCTCAATTCATAGTTAGCTAAGACATGGATAATCCTCTGCTAGTCTTACTCATCATAGAAGGCAACCTTAGGACATCATCCAAGCTCATCACCTATCATACTTATCTTAGCTTATATTTTATAGACATGGGGAATCACCTCTTGCCTTCCTATAAAGGCTCATGGGTAGTCACCTCTTGCCTTACATAAAGGATCATGGGTACTCGCCTCCATGTCCATCATCATATAACATGGGTACTTGCCTTCATGTCATTTATAGGTAATCGTGGGTACTAGCCTCCAGTCCTTCATCATAAGACACAAGTATTCTCCTCCATATCTTTAAATAAGGGATCATGGGTACTCTTCCCATGCCCAACATCAATATAGGAACGTGGGGAGTCACCTCTTGTTCTACTTTAAGGAATATATGAAATCACCTCATATTCTTCTCATGTTGAGGTCATGGGTAGTCGCCCCTAGCCTTATCAAGTTCTTTGTCTTTTAGCTTAGATTCATTTTAGATGAGCAATTCTTTCAACCTAGAATCATTCAATATGAGAAAGCCTTTCACATTCATACTTAAGCAATTCATGTGGGAACTATTCCTTCCATAACAATTATATCAATAATCAACAATTCATAACTTAAGCTTTACTCTTAAAGCACTATATCTCATAATCATCATATATGCTTCACTTTCAAAGCAATTCATTTCATAATCATCACATATGCTTCAATATCAAAGAAATTCATAATGTACCTTATTTATCCTATAATAATACATCTAAATCCATAATTTCCCTTCTTATTAATCAAAACCCATTTATATCAATTTCACCTTAGAAACATTGCTTAGCATGGTTACATGTAAAATCATCCTGAAAACATGTAATTCTATCAATTCATGCATAAACAATCATAACCCAATCATTTGGATCAACATTTATCAAGACCCACAACATTCGAAGAAAACCCTAACTAAATTTGGGGAATTTCTACTTTTGAATTGGGAAATCTTAGGGTCTCCATGGATGAAAATCCATCATCCTTGATATCAAAGCCCACAATTTCTTGAGGAATGGAGACTTGACCTTGATCCTAGCTTCAACTCTTTCTTCTTCTTCATGTTCTAGATAGATAAATATTTAAGAGAAAGAACTTTGGTTTTTCTTTTGGGTTTTGAGAGAATGACTTGAATGGGTAAGTTTAAGGGCTAAAATCACTTATATAGGGGTCCTAGGCTTGGATAAAATGACATAGCTTTGATTTATTTAAAACCAAAAAAGACCCAAAAGCCCCTAACTTTTAGTGGACTGAACCACTTACACGACAGGCTCCACGAGCCATGGTGGCTCTCATGAGCCATGGTGCCATTGGTGATCCTAGACCAGTGTCTTGGTAAAAACCCTTAAAACCCTTCACCCCACACGATCCTCTCCACTGCCCGTCAAGGCTTTCACAAGCCGTCAAGTGGCTCGTGGGAGGGTCTCACTTTAGGTAGCTTTTTGGGAGCTCACTGCCTCACCTTCACGGGCACCACCACAAGCTGTGGTTCCCACCATGATCCATCATGATGGTCGTGGGAGGTGAGCCTCTCTTGGTTAGCTACTATTAAGGTCCACGGGCACCACCATGGACGGTGGTGCCCTTCACGATCCGTGTGGGCCTTCGTGGAGGGTGCCAAGGCTCAATTATCTAGCCCTAGACTCGACACTAATCCTCTTGTTTAGCCTACTAGATTGTGAGGTGTTACACCCAGAGTCCCTCCTAAAAGAGAAATAGACTTTGGACTAGATAGTCTTCCTGATACTCAACCTATTTCTATTCCGCCATAAAGAATGGCTCCAGTTGAGTTAAAAGAGTTAAAAGAACAGTTAAGAGATCTTCTTGATAATGGTTTCATCCGACGAAGTGTCTCACCTTGGGGCACTCTAGTCTTATTCATGATAAAGAAAGATAGGATGTGTATCAATTACCATCAATTAAAGTAGGTAACCATAAAGAATAAGTAACGCCTTCTAAGAATTGATGACCTTTTTGACCAACTTTAGGGTGCCACTTGTTTCTTTAAGATAGACCTGAGATCTGACTATCATCGGTTGAAAGTGAGAAAAAGTGACATCTCAAAGACAAAATTTATGACATGTTATGGTCATTATGAGTTCCTTGTTATGTCCTTTTGTTTGACTAACACTTATGCAACATTTATGGATATTTTGCACAGAGTATATAAGTAGTATATCAACATGTTTTTTTATCATATTTATTGATGACATGTTGATATATTCGAAGAATGAAGATGATGTTAGTCATCTCAAAATAGTCCTCCAAACTCTCAAAGATCAAGAGTTATATGCCAATTTTTCTAAGTGTGAGTTCTAAATTGAATATGTGGCATTCTTAGGCTATATAGTGTCTGGCGATGGAATTCAAGCTGACACTCAGAAGATTGAAGTAGTGCAGGAAGTGCCCAGACCCACATCTCCAACTCATATAATGAGTTTCTTGGGATTAGTTGGTTACTACAGATGTTTCGTGTAGGGGGTTTCACATATTTCATCCCTATTGACTAGATTGACTAAAAAAATAGCTAAGTTTCAATGGTCTGATGCTTGTGAGAAATTCTTTCAGGAATTGAAAACTTGATTCACTACTGCTCAAGTGTTGACCCTACCATAAGGTACATATGGTTTTGTTGTTAACTGCGATGCATACAGAGTTGGACTTGGTTGTGTATTGATGCACAATGGTAAGGTCACAAAAAGAACAATCCGACTCATGATCTCATGTTGGCAGAATTAGTTTTGCTTTCAAGATATGGCGTCACTATATCTATGTCGTTCACGTGGATATGTTCACTAACCACAAGAGTCTCCTATAGGTTTACAGTCAGAAAGATCTAAATCTTCGACAAAGGAGATATCTAGAACTACTTACAGATGATGATATGAGTATTTTATACCATCCATGTAAGGATATGTTGTTGATGATGCCTTGCGTAGGTTGTCCATGAGAAGTACTGCTCATGTAGAGGAAGGCAAGAAAGAATTGGATAAAGAAGTTCACAGACTTGCTCATCTGGGAGTCCATTTGTTAGATTTCAATAAAGGTGGAGTGGTCGTGATGAATGGGGATGAATTATCGCTAGTTTTAGAAGTGAAGGAAAAATAGGAAAAGGATCCTATTATACTTGAGTTGAATAAATGTGCATAAGTAGAAAGTTATGGTCTTTGCATAAAAGGGAGATGGTGTGTTGAGGTACAAGGTAAGTTGTGTGTTTCAAGTGGGGATGAACTCCGAGAGAGATTCATGGAAGAAGCCTATAGTTCCCAATATTGGATTCATCTAGGAGAATACTTATGCTACACTCTACATATTTTTGTGATGCAGTTCTTAATACCACCTATCAGTGGTAATCATTTGTGCCACCTTTTGTAGAATGTGGATATTGAAGACAAGTGCGAGTACTTGGCATCCTGGATTAGCCTATCTTCTTTTGTACTCATGTTAGCTAGTCGTTTTCTTTTGACACGGCTTATTGTGGTCCACTTTTGGGACTTGTATTTTTTAATATTAGACAACTTTGTACTCGTGACTTCCAAGTTCTGGGAGGTTTTTTATTTAATATAGTTTTTGGTTTTCTTCCACTCTATGTTTTTTGTTGGTAGTTTCTTTTCTAGTTAGTTCTACCTTAGTACTCATTACTTCTCGTTTTGGGTATGGGTTGGATTACTTACTTGTGTATTATAGTAGGGGACATTGATAAGTCCACAGTTTGGACTCATTTAAGGTTTTATGTTGATCGATTTAGTGTCCTCAAATGCATATTTTGTCTCAATTACTGATGTGAATCATTAAGTTCCAGGTATTTGAGTTGAGAGACAAAGCATGGACGCTATCAAGCAAAGAAGGAACAAGGTGGCTGAAAGAACGAAGAAATGAAAGCCCGAAGATCGCCTACTGCATTAGGCGAGTCACCGAATGGCCTTAACCTCGGCCAAAGTTCTAGTGTACTGAGCCTTGAAGGAAAATTTCAAGTTGGCGATGAAAGGGAGCAGTGGACGCATCACCGAACAGTTTTGCGAAGCAACACCATATTGCCCAATGATTCAAAATGTGAAGATGCTGAAGGTAAAGGTTGAAAGGCGATGAACCAGACTAAAGGGCGAATCGTCGAGTCCATCGGCAATTCCGACTAACTATGCCGAATGGTCGTTCGCAGCACAAATTTTTGAAAATTATAAATACCCATTAAAATATGTAGCTTAGTATGAAGTTGTAGTGAATTATTACTTATTTTTAGAATATTTTAGTTTGAGTTCTTAGAGTTTTTGGGAGACATTGTTCTTGACCTTTGAAAGTTTTGAAGGTTTTCATCACCAAGAAATTGGAAGTGGGCATCAAAGAATCTTCATCTTAGACGTGTTTAAAGATATTATTTATCGTACCCATTTGATGGAAACACTTTTAGGTATTGATTTCTATATCTTTTTCATGTCTAGCTAAAACATCAATTCTTGGGGTGTGATTATGTGAATATGGGTTAAATTTACTATTGGGTAATGCTCATTGTTAGTCAATTTGTTGTTTAAATACGATTTCATTTAGTAGTTGTGTTTGAATTTAATAGGATTGTAGTTGCAAATATGATTTCATCTTAGTGTTTTTGGCTTGCTCGAGAGAGAGGTTTTAAAACCAAAACTACAAAATCGATAGCCTGTGGTTATTGGGTCGTCATGGGTTCAGCTCGAGAGAGTGAACCCTAGACCTTCTCCCACACATTTATATTGAGAGAGTGAATGGGTTAAGGCGAAGGCATCATTTAATTGCTGTAATTCGGTGTTCGAGAGAAACCGAGTTGATTCGGGGTAAGTTGTTCAAGAGAATATTGATCCCCACTAAAGTCTAGCTTAGTTACAAATGTTCAGCAATTTAGTATCAATAGCATTTCCCCGGTTGTTTTTTTTATCCCATATTCCTATCAGATCCCAAGAATCTCGTCTCCCTAGTTCGCATCTTTATATTCTTGCTATTTTTGTTTATTAGTTGAATACAAACCCCCCATTGATAATTGACATTCGTGTCACTTCTTGATTTAGTGTGCTTTTACTCATAAATATTTATAGCTATGATTGACTAGAACATATATTTTACTTTTCTATTTAATTCTCGATTACTAACCGCTCCCTTGGGACTCAAACCCAACCCATTCAGTTGGGTTATATTACTACACACGATTGTTGACACTTGAATTGGAAGTTGTGTCTTTGATTACGTCAAACATCAAAATATCGCCGTTGTCGGGGAGTGATGCTAATAGAGAATTTTTAGTAAAGTTGGATTTTGTTCTTGTTAGTGATAGCTCTACTCACTTAATTTTTAGTTTTTTTTTCCTTGTTTATGTGTTGAAACAGGAAAAATGAGTGTAAAAGGTGAAAACGTTAACCAAATAAATCACCCCCTGTTGAGGTTATTGAACTTTATGGATAACCTCCTAACATTCCAGCAATTGGATAGTGAGACTATCCATGATATGTGGCCGAGATTTAAGGCATTGCAACAAGAATGCCCGAATTATGGAATGCCAGACAAATTACTGCTAGAATGCTTCTATAGAGGCCTGGGTCCTGAAAATAGAAGCGTTGTTGATCAACTTTTTGCAGGTTGTTTGGTACGACAACCATATGGATTAGTAGCCCAACACCTTGATGGGATGGTTAAAGCCAACAAGGAAGAAGAAAAGGACCATGAATGGGCTGCATTGTTGATTCAGTTGGATGACCTGTCCAAGAAGGTAATGAAGTTGGAAGCAAGGTTTAAAAAGAAGAGCAAGTACCTTCCCCCTCGCAAGTGTAAGAAGATGAAGCAACATGAGGGTGGACAAAATGGAGAGGTCCTCTCACTCATTCTACACAAAATCGAGAAAGAAGATAGAGTGTTGAATAGGATAAAAGAGAATGTCGAAATGTTGAATTAGATGGCGACTTCCCATTCCATGCTTATTCAGCTACAAGATGCCCAAATAGGCACATTGGGCCATTCGGCGAGCGCGGTCAAGCTCGCCGAACCACTCGGCAGTTCGCCTAATGTCCCCATCTCGCCTTTAATTTCATGCTTAATGAGTAGTTGAATTTTGTAACGTTCGGTGAGAAGCCTCAGGTTGTCAAAAGCACTCGGTAACTCACCGAAGGTATTATTGACCGACATTTGTCTGCACCCCTGAACCCTTTTTGCACTGGAACTTTTGGCGGGTTAGCCATTGCTCGCGGAAAGCTATCGGTGATTTGCTGAAAGGGACCTCCCATCGCCGAATTACTGGTATTTTGAGACAATCCTTTCAACGAACCTGATTTAGCTCGCCAAAGAGATTAGGCAACTCGCCGACTTGATCGGTGAGTCTCTCTGCAGTTACTTTTATGTGCTTTGATATGTATATTTACTAATTTCTCTCTGATGTTTTGCAGATATGGTCTGAATAAATCTAGATGGGCCACCCTAGAAAAAAGCATGAGGCATTACTACAAATGAAGGGGGATCAAATCCTCCAAAGAAGAAAAGGCAAGAACTCCCATTGGGAGATAGAGCCAAAAGAAAGAAGCACACATCTGAGAGAGTGGCTATTGACACCCGGGCTAATTTATCTGAGCATGCAGAAGAGCAGCCTTTACTGTCCCGAAGGAATGAGCTCCGAGATAGATCTCACCCTACGTCCACCAGAGTTCCTCTTGCATCCACACCAGCAGAATCACTGCCAACTCCAGCACCTCCTGTTGCTCCCCTGCCACCAGTCGTTCCTACACCTTGATTCCTAAATAGGTTCGAAAGAGATGGTTTGCGTACCATCCTTGAGGATAAATTACTATCTACCGAGGGTTTAGAAGGCAAGTACCCTAGTGTAGTGGAGTTATTACAGTGCCACCTGTTCCATATTTTCACCAGGCCTCGAGGTCCATGTATTCCTTCATGGGTCCATGATTTCTACACAGCATATGGTGAACTAGTGCCGAAGAGTTAAAAGAAGGCCAGCGAGTTTAAATCGGTTAAGTCGGTCACTGTTCGAGAGGTAGAAGTGAACTGTAGTGAGGAGTACATTAATGTTGTATTAAATAGGCCTCCAGGGTCTTCACTGTCATATGACGTCCTACCTACGTCACAAACTCTGGAGGACCTAAAGGGTTGGCTTTCCCCCTTTTTTCTAATATCACTCCTAGGTGGATTGAGGTGGGAGTCGAGATCGAGAAGAAGGATTTAAATGTAGTTGCCCGTTATTGGTTTGGATTCATCAGTAATTCACTTATGCCTTCACAGAACGAATCCATCCTCCGACATACAAAAACAACCTGCTTGGGGTCTATCTTATCAAATAGGCGGCTCAACTTGGGCCTTATCATAGAACATGAGAAAGCTATGAGAGCCAAGCATAAGCAAACCTCTTTGCCCTTCCAAGTACTGATCACAGAACTATGCAGGCGTGCTAGAGTGCCTCGGGATGCTGCTAGAGATTTTGAGGTGACCCCGTCTTCCTCCACTGACATTCGGCGTATTGAGGCCTAGTACACTTGATACGCTCAAATTAAACCTCCCTAAAGAAGTATAAGCCATCGTTATCAAGTAAAGAACTCAACTTGGAGGTTGGGGTTGATCCTACGAGGAATATGGTTTAGACTTAAACTTAACTTACGATTATATTCGTTTAATCAACGTATTTCCGAAACAAGTAAGTAAAAGGGGGGGGGGGTTTGTGAAACAAATAATTGATTGTTGTCAAGTAACAAGTGAGAAGGATTCGAACTTTGTAGTTATCGATGAGAGAAAGTAACTAGGATGTATGTGTTCCCCATAAGCTCATAACGCGGTAATCCTTGTAATAGTAATCCTTTCCTAGTGTATTACATGCAAAGTGATAAGTTAGGAATCCCTAATTCCTTGGTCTGACAACTATATAATTTCACCCTGTACCATGGTCTGGGTACGTGTGTATAATTTACTAACCCTTACCTTTACCTCATATTAGACATCACATCAATGTATGACTTAGTTTTCACCCTCGCACCAATTGACATTAGATTATTAGATAGTATCACACAAAATCTATGTTGATAATTCTTTTCTTATTAACTACCTCCTTGGTCCGGCGAGTAGCAACAAGGCGAGTTCTAACGTTTACAATTGCTAAGAAGATTTCTAAACGAAAGAATTATCAACGCATGCAATAATAGTAGTCAAGAATTACTTAGTTACTATTCATACTTTGTTAATCGCTCATGGTTCTCACAACCCTAGTTGTGTATTTAGTTACCCATAATAGCAAGAACACAATTCATATTTTTTAGATGAACAAATCATGAACTTATGTAATAAGTAGAAGAAACCCAAAATCTCAACTTGAATTTCAAAGTCAGAATCTTCAGAACGAACTTAGGAAATCAAGAATTACTAAAATTACAAGTTAATCTCCGAAGCCAAAAACTAGAACTAAAATAATAAGGTCTAATCTCCAAAAACGAGGTTTAAATGTAGTTGCAACTAAAAAATGAAACAAAATAAGGAAATAAAGTTTCTGGACGCAGTTCCAATTGAAAACACTGACCTACCGACCGGGGACTGACCTACGGTCCGTAGGTCCCTTCCGTGGTTTGGGACATAGGAAATTTTTCTGAAACTTGGAACTCCAACTCTTAATACCAAATGACGGCTCAACAGCACAGACCGTGACTTGATCCACGGTCTGTGGATCCTCCTCCGTAGTCTCATACTTAGTTTGATAAAAATCAGGTACTTGAACACCTTCTCTGAATCAGTTGTCGGACCTGCAGGACGACCCGTAGGTTGAACTACGGTCCGTCGATCATGGTTGTGGTTCCACACTTGGTCACGAATTCCTTGATTATTTCTTCAAGAATTTCCCATCAATCTACCCCCCTGCACCTACAGATCGTGACTGGACCTACGGTCCGTAGTTGGCTTTTTCTGCAACATTTTTTCAGTTGTCTCCTAGCTCACACGTCCAAACTTATTTCCTGCAAACAAGATAAAAGCACATTAATACCACTACAAAATGGCCCTAGACATACACAACTCTTAAGTGAAATGTATTAAAAATACTGAAAACTCACGGTATATCGACACCCTCAACTTAAATTCATTGTTTGTCCTCAAGCGATGCACTAAGACTCTAAACGACATTTGTATAGAAGCAAGCATTCAAGCACAACCAATCACATGGCTCTCTATCCCGACTCTCTTTTTGAGTGCAAATCTTTTCTCTTAGACTCAACAGGCAAACTCATGTGGATCAAAATATGACAAAGATCGACCAATTAACACACAACATACACTATTTGGCTATCACCAAGCTACCAACTTTTTGACAATGTAACTAGTGCTCTTACTTCAAATGAAATCCCTTTTTCACACAGTTAATATGATTTTTAGTACAAGGATTTATTCAACACTCACGCTCAGAAGTAATTTCAAGTATAGTTAGTGCTCAACAACATAGGCCTGCCCTTATTTTCATTGCTTAGACTCTCCAAACTAGTTGCTAGGATCACTACATAACTTTTCTTAGCTTGTAACGTAGGCTCGGGGTCAGGTGTGGTGTATTTAGGTACTTTTTAGTGACTCTCTGCCCTCCTTGACATTACATTGGCTATTTACCTTTTCCTTGACCTATTTTTGGCAACTTTTCATCTCAATTTCTTTCCCTTAACCCATTTCAACCAAGGATGCGACTTTTGACTTTTGACTCTTATTTCTCATTTTCTTCTTTTTCTTTTACTTTCTTTTCTTTTATTTCTTTTCACACTTTTCTTTTGTTTCTTTTGCATAAAGTCACATCCTCTTTCATACTTTGTCCTCGTTTCAACACTAAACTCTTTTCATACCCTTTTTCTATTTGGTTTCCTTTTTCATAGACACCCTTAACTTATGCATTTTGCATTAGTTGAGGTGCATAATGTCCAATGTTGAACCAGGGCCAAGATCAAGGTAACTTTTTGGCCTTAGCCACCTTCAACTTAGGTATTTGGCCTAAGTCAAGGTGCACATGCCCAATGTTTTTAAGGGAAGGTGAGTTAGGTGAATCAAAAGAATTGATCAATTTTAGGCTCAAGCATTTGGATCAAAAGGAAATAATGCTACCATTTTGTTAGATCATTTTAGGCTTAAGTGGACAAATTTGAACAATAGCCTATGATCATTTCCTAACTTCTAGACTAGATTATCCTAGCAGGACCAATGGGGCAATTTTTAGATTGGCACAAAACTGTCTGAACAATCAACCATTCTCACACACTCTTGGCACATAGCTTCATTATCAGATTATCAGATTACCCAGTTCAAGATTTAGCTTAAGTCATGAGATCAAGTTGGTTCTTTATCATGTCATACTCAGAGCCAACACATTCAACTCATTCTAGCCTACATATTTTAGCACATATCACAATTTTTGGAGGGGTATCATTTTATATTCTTAACTATGCCCTCATGCTTCATTCTTTCTTATACTTCTACACATGCAATCCTAACACATGCCGGTTCAACAGAAATTAAAACAGTCTCTTGGGGGAAAATAACACAAGCAAGAAAACCCCAAGAGAGGATTATGAGTTGGGTTACTCAGACTTCACCCTCTCACTCATAATCAATTTACCCCACCCAAACAAAATAGAGTGCAATTGTCCCCAATTGACAAAAAGTAAGAGTAAAAGATCGGGTGAAGCAAACTTGTGGCGCATAGTGCCGAAGACCTATCAACAAACGGGTGGGTTCAGTTTTCCGGAGCCCGCTGCAACAACACTTGGGTCACCCTCAGTAGTGCCCACATCAGTAGTGATATCAATCACTCTTACCACACCATCAGTGGTGCTCACATCATCTTGCACAGTGGTAGCCACCTTCGGAGTGGGCACAAAACTCAATGCACCAGAAGTACTCTCACGAACCCTTAACTGGTTCAACTCCTCATCTACTATGGAAGCTCTTCTCGCATGCTCATTCTGTTGCTGCTCCCTCTTTTTTGCCCTTGCATCTTTAGTAGTATCAGAGGTGTGGCTAGATGGTGCCTCTTTCCTCGAGCACGGGTGAACTCGGGCTGCATCACATCCTCTCCGAATAGAGCGTCTAGCACTGTATCATCAACCAGTGTAGGAGGTGCAGACTCTGGCTCCTCTATGGGTGGGGAAATTATGCCATCAAGGTCGGCCTGGACATTGTCTAACTCGGTCAGGATAGAGGAGAGATCAGTGGTGGGGGCTGGTCGTGCAAGGACTTTCAACTCGAAGGCATCTAGGCGCTTATGAACAGTCAGGACCTTCCGGTCCATCATGGTATCCATCCTAGCCTCGGACTCTGCAATAGACCACTCAATCCATGGTTTCATATATTGGAGCAGTGTGGCCATCTAGGCCTCCAATTTAGAAACTCGAGCCAAGGGCACTACAACAGCTCTTGAAGATGGGGTGGCTCTGGATGAGCTAGGGGCCCGACAAACAACCTGAGATAGGGAGGCCGGGGCATCTTTAGTGTAGGCTGGAGGGAAAGGGTCTTCACCTTGTATCTGCTCCACATCAACTACTAAATCTGCTCCACATCAGCGACTAAATCTGCTCCAAACGGTGGCACCTCAATATGTGGACTACATCGTAGGTCATCTGTGTTTGCCTCATCCAAAATAAAGGCTGATGTCAAGGGTTCCGGTCGCCTGTACCAATGTGTAACAATATCAGATAGGTACCCCTAGACTCTCTGCACAACTGGAAAAATTATACATAGAAAGGGTAAGGTAGTGCTAGGCCTGAACGCCCTCTCATGGATCTCTACCAATAGAATGCGCGCAAAGTCGATCTCAAACCCTGCTACCAAAGCTGCAACCATCACCGCTCTATCCCAAGTAAGCACATTATCGACCTTAGTGGGTGATACCCTGTTCCATACCAAAAGGCAGCAGAACTTGGAGACTAAATTTAGGGTAGCCTTTTTAATACCCAGGCGCGGTGTGTTGACCCATTCCATGCGGTCTTCGTCCATCGCTATGTGTCTGTCCAGCCAAAGTAATAAAGTCTCCCTTTGCTCTGCATTCCACTGGACTGCTCCACTTCTCACATTATCCCACCGGTAGTCAAATTTGTCGGTGTTGAGTGCCCAAGTGGTGCCCAAACCTTAGAGAAATTGGCAGATGGTGATCTGTGATATGTCCACCGAAAAACCCCGGACTAGAGTGGAAGTGAGAGGGGCCTGGGTTCTGGGTTTGGACCATTTTTCAATAGAGCCACATAGTGTGGAAGCATATGAGGCATAAAATTCTCTCACTATCTCCTCACTATAAGTCCCAGGGCTCCAAGGCATCCACTTACATTTGTGTTGCTGATAGAGCTGGTAGATGTCGAGCATGGTGTGTAGGCTCCCTATGAGAACTCTATGCTCCTCTGTGATAATTTGGGCCATCTTCTTTTTTCATTTCACATCTTGGCATTCCTGTAGATTTGCCATTGACCCTAACGCACCATATATTAGGCTCCTCAGCAATCGGAGCAGGGTCGGTGTTTGGTGGTACGGGAACTTCCCTCGAACTAGTAGCCTCATTACGCGAGGTGGCCCTGCCATGTGAACTAGAGTCCATTGCAGAGCCAGAAGCAGTCCCTAAAGCAGAGTGGGACTCAGAGCCAGAAGCAGACCAAGCTGGTGAACCGATAAGTGTATCGTCCTCATCAGACTAGAGGTAGTGACTACATTGGGAACCACATGCTTGGATTAATTATAGGTAGTTCGGGGTGTTGTGGGTGATGTTCATCCCGTGGGGGGAACATATGTTGGGTTAGCATATCTTCGTTGATTAGCTGATGGGTCGGTGCCGTTGATTTGGATCTATCCTTTGCGGCGACGGTTGGAGCTTTCTTGGGGGCCATGGTACTTGTGGGGGAAGAATTAGTACCCATATAAACTAAAAACACAGTATAAAATTTTTTTAGAACAAAGAACGAACCAAACTTAAAACTGAAAAAAAATTAGGCAGCTGATGTTTGCGTAATCAAGACATAACTTCCGATGCAAGTGTCTACGATCGTACAATAGTTTAGTAACCCAACCAAGGTTTGGGATCGTTCCCAAGAGAGTGATTTTGAGAATTAATAGAAAAATAAAATTTAGTTCTAACTAGTCGTAGCTAAAGACATTAACGATTAAAAATATAGTAAATTAAAGGGGGACACAAAAGTGTCAATTAACGATGGGGTTTTGTCACTAGTGAATAAAAATAGCAAAATAAACAAGGGTTTCTAAGTAATGAGAGGGGATCATAGGGATGTGACGGGAATACGGGTTAATCTAGATTATTGGGTACATGCTTTCTATAGAAGATTCATATAATAATTGTGACTAGGCTAGACTTTACGGGGGATAAGTTCTCTCTCGAGCAACTTACCCCGTTTCAAGTTCTTTTAGGACACCCACTTGTCGCATGAAGAACAACCTCCGCCTTAGCCCACTCACTCTCTCGAGCTGAGTGTGTCGACATGGGACTAGGGTTCACTATCTCGAGCTGAACCTCATGTCGACCCACTCACACTAGCCATCAATTTAGTGGTCTTAGTTTTATGTCGCTCGAGCAAGCCGAAAACACATATATGAGATTATATTTACAACTACAACCTCATTAAGTTCATGCACAACCACTAAACGAAATCACATTTAAACTACAAATAGACTATTATAAAGCAAGACCCAATAATTATCTCAACCCATATTCGCTAAATCACACACCAATAATTGGGGCATTTAGCCACACATGTATAAGAGATAGAAATTTATACCAAATTGAGCTCGCATTCAACTGGGTATGAAGATTTAAGTCTTGATACATGTCAAAATTGAAGAATCCAAGAGACCCAAATCCAAATCTTGAAGATGAAACTCTTTGGATCTTCAAGTCTTCAAAACCTTTTCAAACATAGAGCAAAAATATAAAAAAATACTATTCTATAAGAAAATTATAATAATTGTTCCACACTTAAAACTACAACTCTAACTAGTATTTATAGTTTTCACAGATTTGTGTTGCAACGGCTCATTTGGCATCGTTACAGAATCGCCGATCAACTCGGCGATTCACCCTTTGGTGTAGTATATCGCCGTCTTGCACCAGCCTTCAGCATCACCGTGCTCTGGGTCATTGGGTGATGTAGTACTATTTCGCGGAACTTTTCTGCGATGCACCGACTGTTCCCTTTTTCCACCGAATTGATCCTTTCCTTCAGGCCACAACACACTGGAACAAAAGGTGAAGTAGACCATTCAGCAATTCACCAAGTGGACTCAGCGATCCTCAAGACTTTATTTCTTCGTTCTTTCAATCTTATTCGTTCCTTTTTGTGAAGTAGTGTCCATGCTTTCCTTCGAATTTCAAATACCTGAAACTGAAGGGTTTTCATCAGATATTGAGATAAAATAAGCATTTGAGGACATCATTTCTATTAAAATATATCCCTATATGAGTCCGAGTCATCAGCCGTGACTAAACTCATGACCCACGATGGGTTCCTTTGGTCTGTGGATGGATCCACGGTCCGTATGTCTCCTCTGTAGATCAGAGTACCCAAAATGGGGGTCACTGATGTGAACCACGGCTGTGCAGAATGGTGAGTAGATTGAACTATGGACCGTAGTCTACTTTCGTGGTTCAACACTTAACATATTTTTGTGGAATGCAGACCCATGAACCTGATCTATGGTTCGTAGATGGGGACTCATGGATAAAGTCTGCCAAGTATCAGACATGCTTCAATTCGGAACCATTTTTTTTATCAATTCAAACAGTTGACCCAAGTCCAAACATGCATAACACAGTTTATGCTAGTTCATCATTCCAAGGGTTTCGATTACTCAATTTTTAAATGTATTGCATACGAGACTAGGAACCCTAAGTCAAAACTTGCATTAACACTCTTTTTTTTGTTTTGATTTAACACATTACAAACAAAACACAATCACAATCTATCGTCCTAAGGGTATTTCTAACTTTAATTGAACATGCAATTTCATACAACAACAACCCAAGGCCAAGAACCACTTCATGACTTCATATTTGAACAATAAATATCAAAATTTAGAGTTATGTTTCAAATAAAGTACCTTAGAAGCAATGGAAGTGGGTGATTGTGTGTTTTTCAAACTTCTTAGACCTTTTAGACACCGAACCCAGACCTTGAATTCTTCTTGGCAAACAAAAATAGGAGTGCACAAATATTGGGGAAAGAGGGATGGAAAGGAGTTCGGAGTTACGATATGTATGGAATATGGGGAGTTATTTGGGGATAAAATGAGGGAGTTATGGGATTGGGAGGGGTTAGAAATGGTTAGGAGATAATATGGGAAGTGGGAAAAAAGGGAGGGTTTTATTTAAAAGAGGTCTGGGTCGGGTCAGGCAATACTAGGCTTTGGACCCACGAGAACCCGTCTAGTTGTGGGTCGACTTATGGTCCATAGATGGGGTTCGTAGGTCACCTTCTTACTTAGAAAATTTAGAGATCTTACCTGTGGTCCACGAATACCATTCACGGTTCGTGGTATGACCCATGGACCGCTGATGGTCTCCGTAGACCTCGACACCATACATTTTCTACAGCTTTTGCTTTTCAACCCTGCACATGTAGCAACCATTAGGACTTTCGTTTTACATTTTCTGGACACTTTTTAGATACAGACCCTATGCTATATCTAGCCAACACCAAAACAAAAATAAAGTACCTATCTAAAGGAGTACAAAAAAGCAAATAAGCAAAGAAAACTACTAAACCAAAAAGAAAAACCTATAGTGGGCTAGATTGTACATCTTGGGTTGCCTCCGAAGCAACGCTTAATTTAACGTCGCAGCACGACGCATGCCTTTTGATTACTCAGATCAAGATAGTAGACCTCAACAAATTCTTGCACACTTTCCGCGTTTCCTAGATAGACCTTGATCATTTGCCTGTTTACCTTGAACCTTGTTCCCTCACTATTCTCAAACTCAACCACACCATGTGGTAGCAGTTGCGTGACTAAGAATGGCCCGGTCAAATTGGACNTGCCTCCGAAGCAACGCTTAATTTAACGTCGCAGCACGACGCATGCCTTTTGATTACTCAGATCAAGATAGTAGACCTCAACAAGTTCTTGCACACTTTCCGCGTTTCCTAGATAGACCTTGATCATTTTCCCGTTAACCTTGAACCTTGTTCCCTCACTGTTCTCAAACTCAACCACACCATGTGGTAGCACTTGCGTGACTAAGAATGGCCCGGTCAAATTGGACTAGAGCTTGCCCGGAAATAAGTGCAACATAGAGTTGAATAGAAGCACAAGATCACCCATAACAAATTCTCGCTTTTCAATCCTTTGATCATGATACTTCTTCATCTTCTCCTTGCACAAGGCTGAACTTTTCATAAGCTCTAAGGCGAAACACATCGAGCCCTTTCAAGTCACTCATTCTCTAATTCGATGCGATGCCCCAATCAAAATTTAGATTCTTTAGTTCCCACACAGCCTTATGCTCTAGCTTCTTTAGTGCCCACACAACATTAATTTCAGCCCTATCACCAAGCTTCTGCATAGCTTCTTCCTCCAATCTGGACAAGTTATCGGCAACCTGATTTTCTGTCCCCTTTCTATCTTTCACCACAAAGTCGAACTCTTGCATCAATAACACCCATCTAATCAACCTCGGATTTGCATCCTTCTTAGCCATTAAATACCTCAATATAGAATGGTTAGTATGCACAATGACCTTAGTACCAAGCAAGTAGGATCGAAATTTCTCGAATGCAAAAACCACTGCAAGAAGCTCCTGTTCAGTCACTATATAGTTCTTTTTAGCCACATTAAGAGCTTTGCTAGCATAGTAAATAGGATGAAGAATCTTCTCTCGCCTCTGTCTCAATACCACACCAAGCGTCACTCCACCTGCACCACACATCACTTCAAACGGTTTCCCCCAATATGGTGAAATAATGATAGGTGGGGAATAGGTTTTCCTTCAATTCTCCAAATGCTCTCAGAAAAGAATCATCAAACTCAAACATACACTCCTTTTTGAGCAATTTGCACAAAGGGTGTGCCATTTTGGAGAAATTCTTGATAAACCTCCTATAGAACCCTGCATACCCAAGAAAACTTCTAATACCTTTTACAGAGATAGGTGGTGGAAGCTTTTCAATTACCTCAACTTTCACTCTATCAACCTCAATACCCTTCTTAGAGATCTGATGACCCGAAATTATCCATTTTTTCACCATGAAATGGCACTTGTCCCAATTGATCACAAGATTGCACTATTCACACTGTTTAAGCACCTCAGCCAAATGTTCCAGACAACAGTCAAAAGAGTCACCTACCATAGAGAAATAATCCATAAATACGTCAATAGTGTCCTCCACCATATCAGAAAATATCGACATCATACAACACTGGAAGGTTGCTAGAGAATTACACAACCCAAAAGGCATTCGTTTGAAGATGAAAGTCCCATAAGGGCAAGTGAAGGTGGTCTTGTCTTGGTATTTCTGAGCTATAGAAATCTGATTGTAACCCGAATAACCATTAAGAAAACAATACCAACCCTTACCCGCAAGTCAGTCCAACATCTGATCCATGAACGGCATAAGGAATTGGTCCTTTTCTGTCCAAGCATTTAATTTCCGGTAGTGCATGCAGACTCTTCATCCAGTCACGGGTGGCATCAAAACAAGCTCATTTCTCTCATTTAGAACCACAGTCGTCCCACCTTTCTTGGGCACACTGAACAGGACAAACCCAACTACTATTTGCAATGGGATAAATAACACCGGGATCCAGCTACTTGATGATTTTCTTTTTCACTACCTCTTGCATAGGCGTATTTAGTCTTCTGCGGTGCTCAATACTAGGCTTGGGATCCGAAATGGGGTTGGATTTTATGAGAATAAATGCCGGGAGGGATCCCAATAATGTCTGCAATAGTCCATCTAATATCCCTTTTTAACCTTTTCAACATGGAAATCAATGCCTCAACTTGTGTCACATTCAAATCTACCGCGATGGTGACCGGTAGAGTACTATCTCTCCCTAAGAATACATACCTCAGATGTAATGGTATAGCCTTAAGCTCCAATTTTGGAGCCTACTCAAAATACATTCTTGCAGGTGGAGAGTCACAATTCTTCATGTCTAGCTCTAATGTCTTTGGTTTTGAATAGAATTCAAACCTATCAAGTGCGGCGACCAATTAATCATAGTCTTTAATACCATTACTTTCAAAGTTCATCATTACCACTTCTAGTGCATCAATACCCAATCTCTCTTCAATAGGCACCTCGGAACCACTCTCTATAATCTGATTCACCACTGATACCAACTTAAGCTCACTACTCTCCTTCATGGATCTACAAATATTGAAAGTTACCTCTTCATTATTCAATCAGAACTTCATTTGCCCATTCTCTATATCAACCAAGGCGCGCCCAGTGGCAAGGAATAGTCTCCCAAGATTGATGGGAACCTCAAAATCAACCTTACAATCAAGTATCGGAAAATCCGCCGAAGAGATAAAAGACTCCACTTTCACTAGTACATCATGGAGGACACCAATGGACTCTTCACAGTTCTATTGGCCATGAGCAATCGCATCGTAGTCGGTTTTGGAACTCCCAAACCCAACTTCTTGTAAATAGACAATGACATCAGATTAATTTTAGCACCCAGATAAAATAACACCTTAGCAAAATGAAATAACCCGATGGTACACGGAATAGTGAAAGACCCATGATCATTTTTTTTCTGCCCAAGGGACCTTGTAAGAATATCACTACAATGTTTCAATCTATCATCATCTTCAAAACTCACAACCCTTTTCTTCGTAACCAAATATTTCATAAACTTCGCATACCCAGGCATTTGCTCCAGAGCTTCTATCAATGGAACATTGATGGAAAGCTGCTTTAACATACTAATAAACATGTGGTATTTTCCTTATTCAATCTTCTTCACTAACCTTTGTTGGAAGGGATGTCGAGGTCTAGGCATGGGGACAACTTGCTGGGTTATCTCTACTTCCTTCTCTGTCACATTCTCGAACTCAGCAGTAACCTCAATCTCATCATCATCTTTAGTAACCTCAACTTCAACCTCAGATGGCATGAGTGGATCAATGGTCTGCTTACCCCCTCGAGTAGTGACTTCCATACAATGCGCATCATTCATTGAATTTTGGATGGTGTTGAATGGAAATGTGTCGGGCTATCGTGGATTGACTGTAGTGGACAAATGATTCATTTGCTTCTCAAGATGCATGATCGACACTGCATGGGCATCAACTTTTTGACCGAGTCGAGTTCATTTCACATCTTCTTCACATTCTCATCAGTCGAAACAAACTTCTTCATCATCTTCTGCATCATATCCACAATACGTGACATACTACCCCGTGCTTACCTATTACCAGATTCCCAATTTTGAGGAGGAACATATTGGCCACCCCTATCATTTTTGTTACCATTGTTGTTCCGGTTGTAGTTGTTGTCGCGATTGTAATTCCCATCCCGGACATAATGACTCTCTCGATTGTAGTTGCCATAGTTTCAACCTTGGTTTCCATGACCTTGGCGCCAATTATCCGAATTGGAACCTTGCGCATTGTCTTGAAAACCCCCCGTCTGATCATTCATTGCATAAGTATCCTCTTCATAGTAGCACTCCTATATCGGTGGTGGATTTTTAGTCAAATAATTCACAACATTTATCTTTTTGGTACCTCCACTTACATGCTTCAACACCAACCCAAGTCATGTCCTCATCTGAGCCATCTCCTCATGAAGGTCATTGGTAAATTGACTAGATGCAAATTGAACTGCAAAAAAGTGCTTCTTCCAATGTCTGACTTTCGAGTGCTCCATGCGTTATTATTTCAGGAAATCTGCTCTAGTTTCTCAGCGATCTCCTCAAAAGTGCACTCACCATATGATTCTCCTGCGATAGAATCAAGCATGTCCTTACCATTGCCATCTTGGCCTCTGTAGAAATACTCCTTTAGTGACTCATCATCAATACGGTGGTTTGGAACCCTTTTTATGAAAGCAGTGAACCTGGCCCACGAATTATTCATAGACTCTCTAGGCAGTGCTACGAAGTTGTTAAGTTTATCTTTGTGGTTCAGCTTCCTTGACACTGGGATGTATTTTGCCATGAACACTTTATACAATTGATCCCATGTGTGAATTGAGTTATAAGAAAGCTCAGTAAACCATACAACAATATCTCTGGTCAATGATAGAGGGAAGACTCTTAACCCAATGACTTCCATTTCTAAATCCAGTCGACCCACACAACTCTTGCAAACACTCTCAACTTGGCCATGTGCCCATGTGGATCGTCTGATGCCATACTAGAGTAAAAACCTCACACTATAAGCATCTGAATTGGACTACTTGTCACCATGAATATATGCTCCGCAGGTAGAGGAGGTAGAACATTAAGTCCTTCAGATTCAGTGGCATTGAAGTCGACCCTATAGTTATCACGCAGGATCGGTTCTAGTGGATTTTGTTCCCTCAATGCTTCTCCCAATAGATTTCCACCTTGATTTTCAGCTTTCTCATTATTAACCCTAGGAGGCTGCAACTCAACTCCATCACCTAGATTTCTTTCTACAGGATTGACTGGGACCCCTTGATTATTCATCCTTCGCAAAGTTCTGTTCAATTCTGGATCGTAAGGAGTCAGTGGTTCACCTTGACTCCATGTACTTGGCATACACTAGAGTAGGAACCTGAGAGAAACAAAAAGAAAAAGAAAAAGTAAAATTAGGAAATAATTGACTAAAGTTCAATAATGTAGTTAAACTTAATCTAAAAGCCTTATTCTCCGGCTGCGGTGCCAAAATTTGGTACGCTTAAATTACACCTCCCTAAAGAAGTATAAGCGATCGTTATAAAGTAAAGAACCCAACTTCGAGGTTAGGGTTGATCCCACGAGTAATATGGTTTACATTTAAACTTAACTTACGATTATATTCTTTTAGTCAACATATTTTCGAAAAAAGTAAGTAAAGGACGGGGGGTCTTGAAAAAAATAATTGATGGTGTCAAGTAACAAGTGAGCAGGATTCAAACTTTGTTATTATCAATTACAGAAAGTAACTAGGTGTGCGTGTTCCTCATTAGCTCATAACACGATAATCCTAGTAATAGTAATCCTTTCCTACTATATTACATGCAAAGTGATAAGTTAGGTATCTCGAATTCCTTGGTCCGACAACTAGAGAATTTCACCCCACACCTTGGTCTATCTACGTGTATATAATTTACTAACCCTTACCTTTACCTCATATTAGACATCACATCAATGTATGGCTTAGTTTTCACCCACGCACCAATTGACATTAGACTATTAGATATTATCACACTAAATCTATGTTGATAATTGTTTTCTTATTAACTACCGTCTTGGTTTGGCAAGTAGCAACAAGGCGAGTTCTAACGTTTGCAATTGCTAAAAAGACTTCTAAACGAAAGAATTAACAATGCATGCAATTCCACTATTTATAAATTACTTAGTTAATATTCATACTTTGTTAATCGCTCATGGTTCCCACAACCCTAATTGTGTATTTAGTTACCCATAATATCAAGAACACAATTCATATTTTTAGATGAAGAAATCATGAACTTACGTAATAAGTAGAAGAAACCCAGAATCTCAACTTGAATTTTAAAGTCAAAATCTTCAAAACGAACTTAGGAAATAAAAAATTGCTAAAATTGCAAGTTAATTTCCAAAACCAAAAACTAGAACTAAAATAAAGAGGTCTAACCCCAAAAAATGAGGTTTACATACCCAATATATAGAAAAACAAGTCCCAACAAAAAGGAAACGAAATAAGGAAATAAAGTTTCTAGACGCGGTTGAAGTTGACGACACTGACCTACTGACCGTGGATTGACCTACGGTCCATAGGTCCCTTCTGTGGATTTTCCTTCGTAGTCTCACACTTAGTTTGATAAAAATTAGGTACTGGAACACCTTCTATGAATTAGTTAACGGGCATGCAGGACGACTCGTAGGTCGAACTACAGTTCATCGATCATAGTCGTGGTTCCACATTTAGTCAAGAATTCCCTGATTATTTCTTCAAACCTTTCCCATCAATCTACGCCCTGCACTTATGGATCGTGACTGGACCTACGGTCTGTAGGTGGCTTTTTCTGCAATATTTCTTCAGCTATCTCCTAGCTCCCACGTCCGAATTTATTTCCTGCAAACAAGATAAAAACAAATTAATACCACTACAAAATGGCCCTAGACACACATAATTCTTAAGTGAAATGTATAAAAAATATCGTAAACTCACGGTATGTCAACACTCGTGAGGCGGTTGATAGGATGAGAGCTGTCCCAACATATACCTCCCCTGAAGTTGATGTGGATTCCATACCTGCAGAAACTTCTATGCCTACTCTGGCCTCCGAGCCGTCAGGTACTTCTATCCCTCCCTCATCTTCACAGTCCCAGGCATCTCCTCTTCCTCCCAGGAGACCAAGATCACTCAGGCAATGATTCTAAAGATGGGGCATCTGGCCTAGTCAGTTAATGTGAGGGCCACCCGATTAGAGAGGTTTGTCCCCTTGATGATTGAGGCTCCGATTCTACTGACCCCTTTACAGACTTTTATTGACACTCTCACTATGAGAGTTGAAGCTTGTAAGAGCAGGGAGGGGGGAACCTCTGAGATTCTGGTTTTGAAAGCTGAGGAAGTAGAATTGAGAAAGGATGTAGAGTATCTGAAGTCTAATGACTTCACTTCATTAATAGGGATTGCAGATGACCTAGACGCTCTAGAGACTTCAGAGATCCTTTCGTCTACCATCAGAGATGCAACCAGGAAAAAAGTAGTAGTTGATGAGTAAAATGTTCAGACTAATGATGAGTAGATAGCAATACAGGAAGAGAGCATATATAGGGACTTGCCGGATCTTGGGGAGAAGATCATGCAATCGAAGATCCAGATATCGTTGATCGAGACTTTTATGGCAGCTCCTAGTGGGTCTGGTACTGCTGTTACCTCTGCGGTGACTCTGGACATTGATGCCCAAATCTAGACCGATGCACCGAGCACTGATGCCCAGACAGATGGAGCAACTACACAAACAAGATCCCTTCTTTACCTCCCTTTATGTCTTACTTTATTTTAATTTTGGATAATCTTGTGTTTGCATTTGAGGACAAATGCTTTTATTTATGGTGGGGTGAGGCCCACCTTTGTGTGCTATTCGTATTCATGTTTTGATTGTGTATTTGGGTTGTGAACCTTAATGGTGTGTTATACATTGCTTTTTGTGGATGCGTGAGCTTGTGGCTTGTTGTGCTTTAATTACAAATGATTTTTGACCCTTCTAAAAAAATTTGCCCACCCTTGTATGTACCTGAATGTGGCTATTCTTTGGCTAATTTAAGTCTCAATTTTGATCAATACCGATGACTTGAATAGTGCTCATAATCGAACGAACATGAATGTGCGGCTATGATGAGATGAAATGAAGTTGCATAGACAATATGTGAACTTTTTGCATCTCGTTGTGATTAGCCAAGTATCAAATCGATGCTCTTGTGATGATCATTTCACAATAGCAAAAGTGTGGAGTCTTGTTTGACTTTGGTGTCAATTCCGTGTATGATGAGCTTACTATAAACCATGTATGGTGACACCTAGAATTTTCCCCATTGGTCCGGTTGATGAAGTGATGTGATCTCATGATATGATCTTAGGCAACCTTGAAGAGTGTGAGCCAATTTGACATTATACCTCTTTTGTGGCCTACCTTGTTAGTGTGTGTGAACCTCTTTTGAACACTCTTTAAGCCTTACCCTTCTTTGGAAGAAACTTAATGAAAACACGACCTTTCTTAATCCACTACCTAAGTTGTCAATATTGTTGATTTCCCGAATGTTGCATGCCTTAAAATTGGTCAAAATTGTTGAGTTTTGCTTTGTTGATATTGGTTCTAGTCGAGTAAAGTCTAAGTAACCTAAATTTGTGCCAAATGACGTAATTTGCCCAATGATGGATCGGTTCACGTCATTCTTAAGGGAAAAAGTCGTCATATGGCCAAATTTTGCCAAACCAGGAGAAATATGGGTATCCCGGGGGCATGGAGTGTATGGGTCTAAATTTAATTGACTGGGTGCGTGTTTTGATTTTGTTTTTGGGTGCTGCGGGGTTGAATTTGGAAAATTGGGTTGAAAGTAGGCTCGTTGGGCCATTTGACTAGCTGGGTCAAGCTCACCGAACCACTCGGTGGGTCACCGAATCCCCCTTATCGCCTTTAATTTCATGCTTAATCTTGAGTAAGGTTCTTTAACTTCCGGTGGGAAGCCTGAGTTCACTGAGTGAACTCAGCGACTCGCCGAATGTCTTTCTTGATCGCCTTTATCTGGGTCCTTATGCTCTAAAATGCACTGTAACTTTCGACGGGCTAATCCTTGCTTGCCGAATGCTGTTTGTCATTCGCCGAAAGGCCCTTCATATCGCCGACATGCCATATGTTTGAGAAAATTTTGAGCTAATCCTTTCGGCGACTCACCGACTGGTTTAGCGAGTCTATCTGCAACTATTTTTCTGCAATTTTGCTTGAATTATTCCTAAATCTTTCTGATGTTTTGCAGACATGGCTAGACCAAAAGATGCTGGCAGAGACATGCCACCTTGCACACGGGCTAAGGGAATAAAGATCTACGAGGATGCAACTACATCCAAGGAGAAGGATACCAAACTTCTCACAATAGGTGCGAAGGGAAAGCACACAGGTCACCGGAGGTCAGCTCCGACAATAACGGTATCTACTCCACTCACCTCACCACCTTTGAGAATGAGGGTGAGCACCCAGAGAATCAGGATGCAATTTTTGAGCCTGAGGATGATGAGCTAGTAGTAGCACAGAGGGCGGAGCTGCGTTTAAAGAGGCTGAATGATCTGTCTAGGATCAAGACATCCCAGGCCACTACTCTTTCTCTAGCTCCAACACAGGCCATGGTGCTAACACCACCAGTACATGGTCCTCTTCCCCGGTCTATGAATAGACTAAAGACTGAGGGATTAAGGACTATCATAGATGAGAAGAGGCTCTCTACTGATAGTATAATTGATAGATACCAAGAGATCATGAGCTGTCTGAGGTTCCATAAATTTTAGCTCTTTACCCAAGCCTCGTTGCCCATATATTCCGAGATGGGTAAAATAATTCTATAGTTCTTATAGTGCCTTGATACCTCTAGGGAAGAAGCCAACAGCCAAATTCAAGTCGGTTGACTATGTGGTCATCAGAGGTAAAATGGTGCAGTGTGATTATGCTGCCATTAATCCAGTCCTAGAGTGTACAACGAGGCTTGAACATGATTGTCAGTACAAGATGAGGATAAAAATATTGGAAAACATGAAGAAGTGGTTGGCCCCGCTGATATCAGATGGTACTCCAAATGGCTTGAACTTGAAGCACCCATTGAGAAGAAGGACCTGAACATAGCAGCAAGGTACTGGTTTGGTTTCATCAGCAACACGATTATGCCATCCCAAAATGAGTTAATTCTCTGCCACGCCAGGGCAGCTTGTCTGGGTTGCATTATTGATAGGACCAGGCTGAACCTGGGGATGCTTATGGCACAAAAGTTGGTCATGAGGGCCAAGCAGTGCCAAACTTCCCTTCCCTTTGCAGTGCTGATCATTGAGCTGTGCAGGCAAGCTCGGGGTCCTAGAGATGAGAAGAAGGATGTGGAAGTGATTCCTAAATCTTCTACTAATATTATAAGTTGAGGTAAAATACTTGAAATATTAGGCCGAGAAGAAGAAGGTAGCCCCGGTGGACACTTCCTTGGTTGTAGATACAAATACACTACCTGCAGAGGCACCTTTCCCTACTCTGGCCGCTGGGCCTTCAGGTACAACTAGTGCTGCCACTTCTGATACTCCCAGTTTCTGTGCTACTCCATTGCCTCCCATATCTGGTACTACTACTACTAATGCCTCCTGCCCCCACTCACTCAGGCTGCATTACTACGGATGGGGCAGCTACCCTATTCTGCTGATTGTCGTGCAGCCGAACATTAGGCCTCCATTCTGATAATGATCCAGACAACCCTCACTGACACTGTGACACCCTTGAGTGCTACCATTAATGCACTTGAGGCTAGGATAACGGTGTGTGAGTATGGCTAAAGGGCCACTGAGGAGGTGATGACTCTAAAGGCCGATATTGCTGCACTGAGGAGAGACGTTGACAAATTGAGGTCCACAGACATGTCTATGATTTTTGGGACGGTGGACATCCTAGATGTGCCAGTTGAGCCTGATATGCCTCCAACTACCACCAGAGATGATGTTCGAGCTGAGGAGGTAGCTGATCCCGAGTCTGAGGCTGAGACAAATGAGGAGATGCTTGAGGTTGTTTATGAGGCTTCTTACAAGGGCCTTACAGAGACTGAGGAGGCCGTGATAGATGTAGTTGTGCAGACATCGTTGGCAGACACACTTTTGGCAGCTCCTGGTGGACCCTCTAGTTCTGATGTGACTCCGGAAACAGATACCCATATTCTGAGTGTTACACCGAGCATTGATGCCTTGATAGATGGAGCGACTGTTTAGATAGGATTTCCTTTTACCTCTCTCTCTATCTTATTTTATTTACTTTTAGGATATTTTCTTGCATTTGAGGATAATTGCTTTTGTTTTGTGGTGGGGGTGAGGCCCACCTTTTGTGATTATCATTCTGTTTATATATTGGGTTTTGTGCTATAATTTGTGCTTTGGCACTATTTTTATGGATGTTTAAGCTTGTGGCTCCTTGTTTTAATTGTAAATGATTTTTGGACCATTCAAAAAATTTTGTGCCACATCTTGATAGTGTTTGAATGTAGTTGTTCTCTTGAAAATATGAGTATCAGTTTTGGTAAATACCGATGTCTTGAATAGTGCTCTCAATCGAACATTAATGAATGTGCGGCTACGATGAGGCCAAATGAAGTTGCATAGACAATATGTGAACTTTTTGCATCTCGTTGTGACTAGCCAGTTATCAAATGAGTCTTTTGTGATGATCATTGCGCATTAGCAAAAGTATGGAGTCTTGTTTGAAATTTTGTGCCAATGGCTTGTGTGATGAGCTTACCGTGAACCATGATGACACCTAGAATTTTCCCCGTTGGTCCGGTTGACTAAGTGATGTGATCTCTTGAAATAATCTTAGGAAACTTTGAAGAGCGTGAAACAATTTGACATTATACCTCTTTTGTGGCCAATCTTGTGAGTCTGTGATCTTTGCTTGAACACCCTTTGAGCCTTACCCTTTTTCTTGGAAGAAACATTATGCAAATCGTGACCTCTCTTTTTCCATTACCCATAATCCTCATGATTTGTGGTTTGTTTGAATAGTCAACTAAGGCCAAAAGCCTAAGTTGGGGGTGTGGTGAAAACAGAAGGTAAATCAAGAAATGCAAAGAAGTCCCTTTTGGCCCGTGGTTTTGAGAAAGATGGAACCCCTCCATAAAAAAAATAAGAAAAGACAATAAAAGAAAAACAAAAGGAAAAGGAATGAAATTGTTTAAAATAATGTTGCAAAGGAAAATGGGGTGTCCGGTATTCCATGAAAAGTGAATAATGGGGTGACTTTTGAGCACGAATGATGAAGAAAAGGGAAAGAAAATATTGTTCATACCACATTTCATGAGGATAGCAACCACTGAGCCTAAATGACCATACCTTTACACTCAGCCTCGTTACAAGCCTTGAAAAGACCTTTTTGATCTTGAGTGAGCTGAAACAAGTGTTGATTGGAAAATAAGGGCAAACCTATGGGTGGAATCATGCATGTGTTCATCTTTGTGAGTGTGAGTGTTGATTGTGATTTTGGAGCTATAAATTATTCAACCATTGTGTGTGAATATGGAATCATCCTTTGCGTGATGGCATTGAGTACCTTTATTGAGTTTGAACTTGCATTTGAAGAAAGTATTGTGAACTTGAGAATCTTTGATAATGGTGAGTCACAACTTGAATCTTTGAGTGCACAATTGATCCTTGCATGAGTAAGTTGAGTCTTTTTGTGTGCATTCATGATTGAGTCTTGTGTAGCACTGTTTGAGACAACCTTTCTGAATGGTTGAACTTGAGTTTTACTTGAAGACAAGCAAAAGTTTAAGTTAGGGGTGTCGATGAGTCCACAATTTAGATTCATTTAGGGCTTTATTTGGATAGATTTTGTGTCCTAAAATGCTTGTTTTGTGCCAACAATTGATGTAAAATCCTTGATTTCCGTGTATATGGATTGAAGAACGAAGCACAGACACTATTGTGCAAAAACGAACCAAGCAGCTGAAAGAACGAAGAAAAGAAGGCCTGGTGATCGCTGAGTCCATTAGGCGAGTCGCTGAATGGCCACTATCTTGCCTAAAGTTTCAGTGACCCAAACCTGAAGGAGAAAATCAATTTGCGAAAGAAAGGAGCAGTCGACGTGTCGTTGAGTGGTTCCGCGATGCAGTGTTGGGTCGCCAAAATTTACAGAACTAGAGGATATTGAAGGCCAAAGCAGAAAGGCAATGAACTTCGCCAAAGGGCGGCTCGCCGAGTTGATCGGGGAGCCCGACTTACTGTGCCGAATGGTCCTTCGCAGCATATTTTTGGCAACTATAAATACATTTTCACACATTATGTTTAGTATCAAATTTATTTTGAACATTCATGAGAGTAATTTTTGAGTTTGAAATATGAGTTTTTGAGATAAATTTTCCTTAGCTTTGAAATATTGATGTTTTCCATTTTTGAGAAATTTGAAGTGAGTCTTTGAGATTTTTTAGTTTGGACCTTTATAAAGAGGAAATTAATCTTATCCAGTTGATGGAAACACAATTTGGTAACGATTTCTATCTTTTTATGATGTATAGCGAAAACCCCAATTCTTGAGGTGTGATTATGGGTTGATTTACCTTGTGGGTATTGCTAATTGCTAGTTTAAATATTGTTTAGAAGTGATTCCATTTAGTAATTGTGGTTTAATTTAAAGGGTTGTAGTTGCAAATGCAATTCTACCTTAGTGTTTTTGGCTTGCTCGAGAGAGAAGTTTTAAGACCAAGATTACTGAAATGATGGTCTGTGGGTATTGGGATGTCATGGGTTCAGTTCGAGAGAGTGAATCCTAAACCCTTTTCCACACATTCAGCTTGAGAGAGTGAATGGACTAAATCGAAGGTTGTTCTTATTTTCTTGCTTGTTGGTATTCGAGAGAAACCAACTTGATTCAGGGTAAATTGTTCGAGAGAAAGTTCATCCCCACTAAAGTGTAGCTTAGTCACTGATTTACAGCTATTTACTAATAGTTGGAATCACCCATTTGTCTATATTGGCCTATAATCCAATCACATCCCCAGAACCTGTCTCATTAAGTGTTAATTCATGTTATTTGTTGTTGTTGTAGCTGATAGTTTAAACCAAAACCCCTTTATTTGACATCCATATCCCCGCTTAATTTGAATTATGTGTTTACTCGTACATGTCTATTCCTATAACTGCTTGGAACATATTCATACTTTACTTTTGAATCTTAAACACTTACCACTCTCTGTGGAATTCGACCCCAACCCATTTAGTTGGGTTATTATACTGACTAGCGATCATTGACATTTAGAATTGGATGAAGTATCCTTGAGACGTTAATCAGTTGCTCGTGGTACACTTTCCAAAGTAGAGTTCGTTATTTTTGGTACCTATTAGGCTTATGGGGGCCATTCGAGTTTTATTTAAATTTGCGCATGAGTATACCTTCTTGGGTTTTGGGGTCAACTTAAATTTAGTTTAGGTGTACTTAGATTTACTTTCGGTATGCTCGTGTGCTTTCTTCTTTATACCCGCTTTGACTTATGTGTCCCTCTAGATTTTATGTTTTCAGATGATTCTTACCTTTCCTGCTTAGTCAGCCTATGATGCCTACTAAGTACCTTTGTGTTAGTGCTTATGCTATACTCTGCATCTTTTGTGATGTATGTCCTAGTACCAGCAACCGATGGTGATTGTTAGTGCCATCTTTTGCATTTTAGGGATATTGGAGATGAGGCTGAGTACTTGGCTCCCTGGATCAACCTGTCTCCTTCTATACTTATGTTAGCTAGTCTTTTGCGTTTTAGACGGGTTGTTGTTGTCAACTTTTGGGACGTGTATTTATTCATATTAGATAGCTTTGTACTCGGGACATCTAGGTTCTTAGAGGGTTTCTATTGTTTATAGTTTTCGCTTTGCTTCCGTTGCTATTTTTTCTTATTGTTATTGTTATTTTCTAGTTAGTTCTACCCTGGCACCATTACTTGTGGTTTTGGATAAGGGTTGGCTTACCTATAGGCGGGTTATAGTAGGTGTCATCATAAATCGGGAAGTTGAGTCGTGACATCACACTTCGTGTTAAGTTTAGAATATAGTTGTTCAATTGTAATTAAATAAATATACATATCAAAGTAAATATTTTATATTTGTTAGTTTAATGTGAATACACTTAAAAAGAATTTCCCTAAAAGCAACTATCAGTCAAACTATAATTATAGTTAAAATTGTTCGTTTGACTGTCATTATGTATGTATTCCTAAAATAACTACTAGTCAAACTTCAATATTTCTACAATCCTATCCCTTCTATCCCACCCCCACTATATATAACCCTCTCTCCCTACAAGTTTTTTTCAAGTAAACGCAAGACCCCATTCTCCTATTTATAATATCTCATTGGTTTTATACAATGGAAACATCGAAGAAAACAAGTATGATCAAGCGTCGATGGAATCTTGAAGAGGATGAACTATTGCAGAATCTAGTGAAGGAACATGGAGCAGAGAACTGGTCTCTTATTGGCCAATTGATTTCAGGTCGATCTGGAAAATCGTGTAGGTTCCGGTGGTGTAATCAGCTTAATCCTCAGGTGGAGCATCAACCTTTTACTCTTGAAGAAGATAATACTATTATCAGTGCTCAAGCCAAATTAGGTAACCGATGGGCTAAGATAGCTCGTTTGTTACCAGGTCGAACAGATAATGCGATAAAAAATCGTTGGAATTCCACCCTTAAACGGAAGCGCGCTTCGATGTCAGAAGATTTGACATTGGAAAATCCTCAACATCCGTTGAAGAAATCTTTGAGTATCGGGGCGGGTAAAAATCCAGGTATTCCATATAGATCTGATCAGAGCAATTTAGGTTTTGATAGGTTCCCTCAGTTGTGTCTGTATCCGCACGTTGCCCTATTGGGTCGAATTTCACCTCTTTCAGCATTTTCACCTGTAATACCCGATCCATTGGTATTTCTGAGTCTACCAAGTTTTGATTTAAGCAATTTGGGTTTATCTTGGTGCCCTCAGTTGAGTCTTTATCCTCCTACTACACTAGGTAAAATTTTGCCTCTTTTATCAGTTTCACCAATAATGCCTGAACCATCAACATCTCTGAGTCTATGTGTATCTGATATGAACAATTTAGGTTTATCTAGGTTACCTCAGTTGATTCTTTATCCGCCCAGTGCCCCACTAGGTGAAATTTTGACTCTTTCATCATCTGCACCAGTAATCCCTGCTCCATCAACAGATCTGAGTCTCTTTTTACCTGGATTGAGGTCTACCAAGTACTTGAATCCGGTGAATCAAATCGAGCAAATAGGTCAACCAACACCTATATCGGCATCTAAGCCGACTTCATCGAATTTTATGCCCCAAATTTCAATAACTCAGAGTGGAAATGTTGGTCGCAAATATGGAGAAACTACTGTTGAGCCCAAATATTTTGATAGATTTGCAACACATGATACAAAAAGAAGTTAAAAGTTATATGTAAGAGCTGGAGAATGAAAGGGATTCAATGAATACAGAAGAAATAAGGGATGTTATTTTAACACCATTTGGGTTAGAAAAGATTAAGTAAATGTTGAATAGGGAAAGGAAAAAAATCAAGATATCACAATTATTATTTTCTTTAATCCTTAATTGATGTTTTTATAGTGTCTAATTAGACTTTTTTAGGAATGTAGGTCAAAATAAAGAGAAAATATCTATATTTATTAAAGTGTATTAAAGCCCCAATCACCCTCACGCTCACCTCCACCCATCTCTCTAGTCCCAAAAAAGTAGAAACAAAATAGAATTGAATATGAATTGTTAAATATTATTTTTATGAAATTGATCATTTTAATATTGGAGGTGTTGTTATTAATATAGTTCCTTTGATCCTTTTTAAATTTAAATTTAACCATCAAAATCATCATTTTAAGTTTTTGATTAACTAATTGTTATTTGAGGTGGTATCAAAAGAAAATTAATATGTGGTTTGTTTTTTGGATATCTCGAGTGACAACCATATTAAAATTGATGATATGTTTTTTTTAAAATTTAGAAATAATTTAATTTTAACTTTTTTATCATTATTACACCATTAAAATGATCTACAGTCACAAACTACTGTTAATACCTAATTAAGTTTAATTAACTATATAACACAAATACAAATTTATTTGTTGACTTATTTTAATAAATAATTTAAAATACAATAAACATAAATTATAATCTAAAACGAAGTTAATTAAGTAGCTAACATAAACTAACGGTAAAAAAAGAGTTGTTTTAATATATAGTTAAAAGGATTATAAATATTAATTCTTCTTCTTGCATACTACTTAATTCTCAAGTTCTATCTAATTTATAGATCATTTGATGAACTCCAAGGTTCAAGGAGATCATTCTCAAAGTGTTGTTAATGAGTGAGACTTATTTTACTGAGATGTTTAACTTGATTTTGAAGGGCGTATAACTATTTTTTATGGAGAGATTCTCAATCCATAATTAACTACACTTTTTTTTTGGTGATGTCGTGTACTTTGACACCATATATCAAACATATAAGTATCATATGTTTTATGCATCATTTGTTTGAATAAATAATCATGGATAAAATATAAATTTTGATTGTGCTTTTTATTTGAAGCTTCATACGGTTATTCTTGACATTTTAAAAGTCAATGGAAAGTATTACTCCACATATTATAACTAACGAAGCTTGAGTAATGGCAATTTCCATTAGGGAAATGATTTCGAGCATTAGACATAAATTGTGTCAGTGGCACATACCTCGCAATGCCCCATCTCATTTAAATTCACTCAAAAATCATAAAGTTTCTTTATTTTTTTAACAAATGCATATCTGAATGTAATGTTTTATGAAGAAACATGAAAGATGATGCTTACAATATACAGTATTGAACAACGCGGTTAGTTGACTAATTTATATAATATTCAACACATATGATAAACAACTATTAATGAACATGTGTTTAGTGATAGATTAAAAAAGACATCTCAAATTACTAATCATGTACTAAATGAATTTCGAAATTTAACAATAGTAAAGCCCTAAAATGTCCGTAGTCCATATCAGACCTTGAAAAGTTTCCAAAAAAGTCCATATCAGACCTTCAAAAGTACATAATTTTCTACGTTTTAGGGACACCATCTAGGGGAAATAAAAGGAACCACAAATCGTAGATGAGATTCATAGACCAATTTAAGAGAATTTAAGAATTTGGTATGAGAATTATGACTATTGTTTGTAGGTTTTAAAAGCTTTAATAGATCAAAGACAAGGTTCGTAGATCAAAGTTCAGAAACACGAAATATTCCTTGAGTTTTAAAGGCATGGTATATGGGTCGTAGAATATTTATAGATAGTTGTTTGGTACGCTGATCAAAGTTCTGAAACTCCGAAGTTAGCCTGATTTGTAAGATACATTTAATGGCTTGTAGATTAATTTATGGATCGTAGTGTAATGATCTGACCCAATCGTGAGTAGGCCAATAGTGAAGAGTTTGGGCCATAAAACAATTCGGGTAGTGTCTTAAATTTGTTTTGGTTAGGTCTGCCTTAGATGGAATTTGGGATTGGTGAGGTCTAGGGCCATCCAACAATGGATGCGGTGTAATGTTGATGTGTTGTTGAGATATACTTGTATCCAAGACATTAAGGACTCTATAGGGGCTTTTAGAATCAAATTTGGTAGGTAGAGACCCCATAATTGATATTTGTGTGAAAGGTATCTGTTGGGACGTCAAGGAAAGTGGTTGTGTTGTAAAAAAATGATTTTTTCAGACTTTTGGGACTCTAATGTTTCATCGAGACCACTAAAGCATGAGGTATCCCGCTATAGAAATGCTTAGACTTCTATAGTGGGGCAAAATGGGTTTGAGTGCTGAAGTATCCCCTAAACCTCTATTTTTTCTACTTTGTGTTCTTAGACTTGGGAGGGGCAATTTTTGGTTGTTTCCACTTAATTTTCCAAGGAAATCACCGGTAGAGGCAAAATTATTACTCCCCATCCTTTTAAATTGATTATTAAGCCTCATAATCTACGTTATTGAGGGTTTTGACATGATTCCATGGTAAAAAAAGCCTTAAGTTGAGGAAGTTGATCATACTTAGCATTCATAGTCAAGATAATAGAAAATCGGTAAAATTTAAAACAATTTCAACAACATCAAAGTCTTAATTGCAAAGCGGAAGTCTAATACTCTTGTCTCAAAAACTATCTAATACAATAGAATCTTGGGACACAACCCATACAACAATGTTCAATACTTCAAATGAAAAGAAACATAAGAGAAATGGCGGCCAACTCCTCGAAATCTCCGAGGACTAACTAATCTTCAAACTTGCCTCTACTATAGATCGTATCCACGAGGATGAGAGTCGGGAACGTCGAACCCTACATTTGGATAAGAAATGTAGGCAAGAGTATGCGTTAGTACAAGAATGTACTAAATATGATAGCTTGCATAAACATAACATAAACATAAGAGTTAGATAACATAAGTCATGAACGTAATCAATGGACATAGTAAATCATATCAACCTATAAAGAATACTTCTTGAAGTAACCTCAAAGCATACTTAGAGAAGACATGGGTAATCCTCCACTAGTCTTACTCATCATAGAAGGTAAACTCAAGCCATCATCCAAGCTCATCACCTATCATAACATATTTATCTTATCTTTCATACACATGGGGAATCGCCTCTCACATTCCTATAAAGGCTCATGGGTATACGCCTCTTACCTTACATATAGGATCATGGCTACTCGCTTCCATGTCCATTATCATATAATACATGTATTTTCCTCTATGTCATTCTATAAAGAATCATGGGTACTCATCGCCATGTCCTTCATCATAAGACACGAGTACTCGTCTCCATATCTTTTAATAAGGGATCATGGGTTCTCCCCACCATGACCAACATCATGATAAGAATGTGCGGAGTCGCCTCTTGTTCAACATAATGGAATAAGTGTAGTCGCCTCTTATTCTATTCTAAGGAATATAGGGAAGCACCTCATATCCTTTTCATTTAGAGGTCATGGGTAATCGTCCCTAGCCTCATCAATTTTTTAGTCTTCTACCTTAGATTCATTTTAGAGGAGCAATCCTTTCAACCTAGAATCATTCCTTATTAGAAAGCCTTTCACATTCATACTTAAGCAATTCAAGTGGGGAACTATCCCTTCCACAACAATTACATCAATAATAAACAATTCATAACATATGCTTTACTCTCAAAGCAATACCTATCATAATCATCATATATGCTTCACTCTCAAATCAATACATATCATAATCATCATATATGCTTCACTCTCAAAGCAATTCTTAATCTACCTTATTCATCCCATAAGGATACATCTAAATCCATAATTTCCCATTTCATGGATCAAAACCCATTTATATCAATTTCACCTTAGAAACATGGGTTAAGCATGGGTACATGTAAATTCATCCTAAAAATATGTATTCCTATCAATTCATGCATAAAAAATCATAACCCAATCATTTGGATCAACATTCATCAAGACCCAATAAATTAGAAGAAAACCCTAACACAAATTATGGAATTTCTACTTTTCAATTGAGAAATCTTAGGGGTTCCATGGATGAAAAGCCATCATACCTTACTATCAAAGCCGACAATTGCATGAGGAATGGAGACTTGACCTTGATCCTAGCTCAACTCTTTCTTCTTCTTCTTCTTTTTCTTCAAGTTCTAGAGAGAGAAATATTTTAGAGAGGAGATTTGATCTTATTTTAGATTCTTGAGAGACTAGTTCTAAATTGGGGAAATTTGGGTAAACATGCTTATATAGATCTCCAGATGAAGGGAAAACCGGCATAGTATACAATTAAATAATCTAAAAAGTCTTTTAAGACCACAACTTAAAAATGAAAACAACTCTCGCTAGAGCTCGCCAAAGGCCACTTGGTGACTCCCCAAGTGAGCCTTTAGCTCACCCGAAATTATAGTAAGTCGACTCTTGGATGAAGTCAATAAGGCAATGGGGAGGGCACTTTGGTGACATGCCGAACGGAATGGCGAGCTCAATTTAGCTCGCCTAATATTTCAGAACAGTGGACGCTGAGATCAGGCCAAAAGGCGAGCGGGATTCCACTTGGTGGATCGCCAAGTCACTCGGTGTTCACCCCCTACTTCACCGAGTCGGGTAATGAAAGGAATATTTTTTCATTCTCTGAATCCGAGGTTTACATTATCTCCCCCTTGGGAACATTCGTCCTCGAATGAGATTCTAGGCATATTTGAAATGAAAATACTCAAGACGAGCAGCCCATCATGCATGAAATCTCATCAAAATGCATAAAATCAAGGAGAAAACATCAACTCCGCGCTAACAATACTCAATGCTCCATAAGGAGGTTAGGAACTAGACATAACAACCCAATATGAATAAAAGTTCAAGATTTCTCATATTCAAGAAGGAACTACCATCTCCAAGCTAAAAACATACTCAACATCATCTCATGGAGCCTATATGCAGCTCATACATAAAATCATAGCTAAAGCATGTTCAACAATTCATCTCATAGTGTCTATAGGAAACTCATACTCAATGCACAACAACATGAGGAAAATCTATCATGTAAACTCATTTTCTTTCAAAACATAAAATTTTCAAGAACATGCATAAAATAAGAAAATCATGGAAATATCTAAAACACATGACACCAAAACAAAGAGTAAACCATGAGGAACTCATTACCTCAAGCTAGAGTAGGAGTAGAAGGAAAAAGATGAGGATATCAAGAAATCATATCTGCCTTGGCCTCCCAAGAAACACCCTTAACTAAATGATTCTTCCACAATACATTCACAGAAGCAACTTACTTGTTTCTCAACTTCTAAACTTGCCGGTCTAGAATCTCTACAGGAATTTCCTCAAAAAAAATATTTTCATCAACTCCCAAACCTTCTAAGGGAACCATAGATGTCGGATCTCCAACACACTTTTTCAACGTAGAGACATGGAAAACCGAATGCATGGATGACAAATTATTAGGCTAATAAAGCTCAGAAGCTACCTTACCAACACGTCTCAAAATCTGATATGGGCCTATATAACGGGGACTAAGCTTTCCTTTCTTCCCAAATCTCATTACACCCTTTATGCGTATGATTTTCAAGTAAACCCAATCACGAACATCAAAATCAAGATATCTTCTTCTAACATCGGCATAGGACTTTTGACGACTTTGGGTTGTTATTAACCATTCTCTAATAAGTCGGACCTTTTCCATAGCCTTATGAACTAACTCGAGCCCTATCAAGGCAACCTCACCAACCTCAAACCAACCTATAAGAGATCTACACCTCCTACCATAAAGAGGCTCAAATAGAGCCATACCAATACTAGAGTGATAATATTATAAGCAAAGTCTATCAATAGCAAGTGACCATCCCAATTTCCCTTAAAATGGATGACACATGCTCTCAACATATCTTCCAAAGTTTGTATAGTTCACTCCGCTTGCCCATCGATTTGTGGATGAAAAGCTATGCTAAGCTTAACTTTAGTTTAAAGACCTTTTTGGAAAGACTTCCAAAACTGAGAAGTAAATTGAGTACCTTTATAGAAGATAATGGACAAGGGTACTCCATGAAACTTACCATTTCCCTCAAATATAACTTAGCATACTCTTCTGCCAACTAAGAAACTTTGACGGGAATGAAATGGGTTGATTTCATCATTCGGTCCACTATAACCCAAATATAATCATATTGTCACCGAGTACGAGTCAACCCAACTATGAAGTCCATATTCAAATCCTCCCACTTCGAAGTAGGAATACTAATGTATTGGGATAAACTTCTCAATTTTGATTGCTCAACTTTAACTTGTTGACAATTTAGACACTTAGCCACGAATCCTGCAATATCCCTCTTCATCCCATTCCACAAATAGACCTCCTGTAAAATCACGGTACATCTTGGTGGCTCCCAGGTGAATGGAATACCGGGAACTATGGGCTTCCGACAAGATTTGTTTCCTCAAGTCATCGACATTCGGAACACACAAACAACCTTGATATCTAAGCACACCATTTCCCTTTGGGAAAAAGCCTCAATGGATTTCTTAAGCACCGCTTCTTTCAAATCAACCAAAATTGGATCAAGACCGTGCTTAGCTTTCACATCCGCCATAAAAGATGACTCAAAACCATTGTGAACCGTAACACCACACTTGGTGGAGTCCACTATCTAAACAACCAATTGGGCCAATCTATGAACATCTCAAACCAACTTTTTCTTACCTTCTTCAATATGAGCAAACTACCCATAAACAACCGACTAAGAGCATCTGCCACAACATTTGCCTTACCGGGGTGATAGAGAACACTCATATCATAATCCTTAAGTAACTCAAGCCACCTCCTTTGGTAAATATTCAAATCATTCTAATAAAACACATAATGTAGGCTCTTGTGGTCGGTGCACACATCCAGATGAACACCACACAAATAATGCATCCAAATCTTTAAGGCAAAAACCACCGCCACTAATTCAACTTCATCGGTAGGATAATTCTTCTCATGAATCTTAAGTTGTCTTGAAGCATAAGCAATAGCTTACCCATTTTGCATGAGCACTCATCCTAACCCAATTCATGAGGCATCACATTAAACAACAAAACCACACATTCCTTCTGATAAAGATAACACCGGAGCAAAAGTAAGTTTATCTTTCCATTCTTGAAAACTCTTATCACATAATTTGGACCATATAAACCTGGCCTTCTTTGACTCAAATCTTTCAATGTCCAATCGAAGAAAATCCCTCAACAAATCTTCTGTAATAGCTAGCTAAACCCAAGAAACTTCTAATATCCGAAGGGGTTAGAGGTCTAGGCCAACTCTTGACCACATCCGTCTTCTTAGGATCTACCTCAATACCCTCACTTGAAATAATATGACCAAGGAAAGCTACAGACTTTAGCCAAAACTTAAACTTGCTAAACTTTGCAAAAAATTGTTGGTCCTTAAGATTTTGCAACACGATCCTCGAATGATCAATATGCTCATTCTCATTTCTAGAATAGATAAATATACCATCAATGAACATAATAACAAACATGTCAAGGTATTGTCTAAAAACCTTATTCATCAAATCTATAAACGCCGCTGGAGCAATAGTCAACCCAAATGACATTACCAAAAACTAAAAATGACTATACCGGGTTCTTAAAGTCATTTTCGTAATATTGTCATCTTTCACCTTCAATTGTTGATAACTCGACCTAAGGTCAATCTTAGAAAAATAATTCACTCATTGGAGTTGGTCAAAAAAATCATCTATTCTTGGAAGAGGATACTTATTCTTAATGGTCACCTTGTTCAATTGCTGATAGTCAATACACATACAAAGTGAACCATTTTTCTAGTTAACAAGCAAAACTAGAGCACCCCATGGAGAGATATAGTCGGTCGGAAGAAACCCTTATCCAAAAAATCTCTCAATTGTTCGTTTAATTCCTTAAGTTCTACCGGAGCCATTCTATAAGGAGGAATAGAAATAGGCTGCGTATCTGGGAAAAGGTCAATTCCAAAATATATTTCCCTTTCTGGAGAAATACCGGGTAGATCATCTGGGAACACTTCTGGATACTCATTAACACTGGGGACCGACTCAAGAGTAGGGGTTCTGGAATCCATAACGCTCCCCCTAACTATATGGTACATGCAACCATTAGAAATCATCCTCCTAGCTTTAAGACAAGAAATAAACTGACTCATAGGCATAGAATTTCCCCCTTCCACTATAGGATAGGGTCATTCAGAAACAAAAATCTGACTACACCGTTTCTAAAATCAATAGAAGCATAACAAGACTGCAGTCAATCCATAGTAAGTATAACATCAAAATCTAGCATATCAAGCTCTACCAAATCAACAAGAGTAAGTCTATGGGAAAAGGAAATGGGACACTTTCTATAGTAGCCATAATAGAATCACCAATAGGAGTAAAGACAGAAAAAAGATCTAACAACACATCAGGAAGCACATCAAATCTCATAGCCATATATGACATCACAAAAGACAAGGTAGCACCAAGATCAAGTAAAGAATAAACATCCTATTGAAAGACTTTTAATATACCGATAACCACATTGGGAGAACCATCTTGTTCACCACGAGTCTGAAGTGAATAGAACCTATATTGCTTGGGAGCACTCGTACCGAACCACTTGGACTGGATGAAGGATAGGGCTGAGCCCTACGATGACTATCCCCCTCATTCTTAGCAACTGAAGGACAATTCCTTATCTTTTCATCCATCTTACCACAAACAAAACAAGTATTGGAACGCGCTAAACATTTACCTTCATGATTTCTTCCACATTTAGCAAAATTTGGCAATGAACACCCACTACCACCTCCTTCAGTTTTAGGGTTAGACACCTTCTCCTTGTTGAACCTACAAGCATTAGAGGAACCTTGTCCAGAAAACCTTTGTCGATACCTAGGACGACCATTTCCATCGAACATAGCATGAGAGAAATTGCCATCTCTAGTTCTACACCTCTTGGTCTCCCTAAACATTTCCTTAAGTTTCTCATCTTCAATATGTTGGGTATAAATCATAAGATGAGAAATATTCATGTCGTGGACAAGCATAGCCGTACGACACTCTTTAACTACCAATTCGGACACTCCCGAAGTGAACTTGCTCATCCTTACCATAGAGTCAAAAACTATAGAAGGAGCATATTTTGACAATTGAGTGAACCTCAAAGCATATTCTTTCACATTCATGTTTCGTTGCCAGAGATTAATAAACTCAAGCAGTAGTTCCTCTCTCATCTCAAGAGGAAAAATCTATCAAGAAAATTGGACTTAAACTTTTCCCATTGAAGGGGACCTGCATCTACCGGCCTTGCTTCCTTTCATTGGTTGAGCCAAATTTGAGCAACACCCTTAAGTTGATAAGCGGTCAATTCCTCCATTTCCACCGGAGTCACCCTCATAATAGTCAAGACCTTGTAAACCTCATGAATGAACTCTTGAGCTTCTTCCTCAACCCTAGANAAAAAATCATCTATTCTTGGAAGAGGATACTTATTCTTAATGGTCACCTTGTTCAATTGCCGATAGTCAATACACATACAAAGTGAACCATCTTTCTTCTTAACAAACAAAACTAGAGCACCCCATGGAGAGATACTCGGTCGGAAGAAACCCTTATCCAAAAAATCTCTCAATTGTTCCTTTAATTCCTTAAGTTCTACCAGAGCCATTCTATAATGAGGAATAGAAATAGGCTGCGTATCTTGGAGAAGGTCAATACCAAAATATATTTCCCTTTCTAGGGGAATACCGAGTAGATCATCTGGGAACACTTCCGGATACTTATTAACAATGGGGACCGACTCAAGAGTAGGGGTTCTGGAATCCATATCCCTCCCCCTAACTATATGGTACATGTAACCATTAGAAATCATCCTCCTAGCTTTAAGACAAGAAATAAACTGACTCATAGGCATAGAATTTTCCCCTTCCACTATAGGATAGGCTCATTCAGAATCAAAAATCTGACTACACGGGATCTAAAATCAATAGAAGCATAATAAGACTGCAGTCAATCCATACCAAGTATAACATCAAAATCTAGCATATCAAGTTCTACCAAATCAACAAGAGTAACTCTATGGGAAAAGGAAATGAGACACTTTCTATAGTAGCCATAATAGAATCACCAATAGGAGTAAAGATAGAAAAAAGATCTAACAACACATCAGGAAGCACATCAAATCTCATAGCCACATATGGCATCACAAAAGACAAGGTAGCACCGGGATCAAGTAAAGAATAAACATCCTATTGAAAGACTTTTGATATACCGATAACCACATTGGGAGAATCATCTTGTTCACCACGAGTCTGAAGTGAATAGAACCTATATTGCTTGGGAGCACTCGTACCGAGCCACTTGGACTGGATGAAGGATAGGGTTGAGCCCTACGATGACTATCCCCCTAATTCTTAGCAACTGAAGGACAATTCCTTATCTTTTGGTCCATTTTACCACAACCAAAACAAGTATTGGAATGCGCTAAACATTTACCTTCATGATTTCTTCCACACTTAGCAAACTGTGGCAATGAAGACCCACTACCACCTCCTTGAGTTTTAGGGTTAGACACCTTCTCCTTGTTGAACCTACGAGCATTAGAGGAACCTTGTCCAGAAAACGTTTGTCGATACCTAGGACGACTATTTCCATCGAACATAGCATGAGAGAAATTACCATCCCCAATTCTACACCTCTTGGTCTCCCTAGACATTTCCTTAAGTTTCTTATCTTCAATATGTTGGGTATAAATCATAAGACGAGAAATATTGATGTCATGGACAAGCATAGCCATACGACACTCTTTCACTACCAATTCGGACACAACCGAAATGAACTTGCTCATCCTTACCCAAGAGTCAAAAACTATAGAAGGAGCATATTTCGACAATTGAGTGAACCTCAAAGCATATTCTTTCACATTCATGTTTCCTTGCTAGAGAGTAATAAACTCAAGCAGTAGTTCCTCTCTCATCTCAAGAGGAAAAATCTATCAAGAAAATTGGACTTAAACTTTTCCCATTGAAGGGGACCTGCATCTACCGGCCTTGCTTCCTTTCATTGGTTGAGCCAAATTTGAGCAACACCCTTAAGTTGATAAGCGGTCAATTCCTCCATTTCCACCGGAGTCACCCTCATAATAGTCAAGACCTTGTAAACCTCATGAATGAACTCTTGAGCTTCTTCCTCAACCCTAGAATCATAGAATTCTGGAGGATTGATCCTGGTGAAGTCCCTCACTCTAGATGTCGTTGTTCCCACATTTGGGTTTATGGGTACCACAACCTCCATATTGGCTTGGGCCGTAACGGCTTGAGCCAACACTTGAAAAACAGTCCTAAACTCTACATTAGTCACTTGCTCGACCAAAGGGTCAATCGGAGCTTGAGGATGAGCTCCTTGACAAATCTCTTCTCCCTCAGTACTTCTAGAAAAAGCTCTTCGAGTACTAATATCTTGTACACCATCGGATAAAGATTAGGAGAGAGACTTTATAGAGTTAAACTCTATCGCACAACTTAGAGTAATGAAGAAGTGAAGTTTCCTGAACATCTTGTAGCCTCTCATTCATAAATTTGGTGCGCTTCACACTCATGAACAAGACTCTACTAGACGTGGTTTTGAGACATCATATAACCTTTCTAAACATGGTGCTCTGATTACCAAGTTTGTCACGACCCAGAGGTACCTCCTAGATGTAACATGGCATACAAGACCCCAAGAGACCTCATATAAGCCACTCAACATTCATAGTCAACATAATAGAAAATTGGTAAAATTTAAAACAATTTAAACAACATCAAAGACTTTAATTGAAAAGCGAAAGTCTAATACTCGTGTATCAAAAACCATCTAACATAGTAGAATCTTGGGACAAAGCCCATACAACAATGTTCAATACTTAAAATGAAAATAATCATAAGAGAAATGGTGGTCAACTCCTCGAATGCTGTGAGGACTCACCAATATTCAACCTTGCCTCTACTAGAAATCCTAGCCATGGGGATAAGAGTCGGGAATGTTGGACCCTACATTTGGATAAGAAATGTAGGCAAGAGTATGTGTTAGTACAAGAATGCACTAAATATGATATCTTGCATAAACATTAACATAAGCATAAGAGTTAGACAACATAAGTGAGAAGCATAATCAATGCACATAATAGATCATATCAACATATAAGGAACACTTCTTGAAGTAACCTCAAAGCATACATAACCAAGAATGGGTAATCCTCCACTAGTCTTACTCATCATAGAAGGAAAACTCAAGCCATCGTCCAAGCTCATCACCTAGCATAACATATTTAGCTTATATTTTATAGACATGGGGAATCACCTCATGCCTTCCTATAAAGGCTCATGGGTAGTCACCTCTCACCTTACATATAGTATTAAGGGTACTGGTTTCCATGTCCATCATCATATAACACGGGTCTTTGTCATTATATAGGGAATCTTGGGTACACACCTTCATGCCTTCAGCATAAGACACATGTGTGAGCATGGCAAAGGGGCCACTGAGAAGGTGACGACTTTAAAGGCCAATTTTATTGCACTGAGGAGAGACATTGACCAATTGAAGTCCACAGACATGTCTATGATATTTGGGACCGCGGAGATCCTAGATGTGCCAGTTGAGCTTGATATGCCTCCAGCTACCACCAAAGATGATGTTCGAGCTGAGGAGGTAGTTGATCCCAAGTTTGAGGTTGAGACAGATAAGGAGATGCTTGAGGTTGCGGAGGAGGCTTCTTACGAGGGCCTTACGGAGATTGAGGAGGCCATCATAGATGTAGTTGTGCAGCCATCTTCGGCAGACACACATTTGGCAGCTCCTAGTGGACCCTCTACTTCTGATGTGACTCCGAGAACTGATACCCATATTCTGAGTGTTACACCGAGCATTGATACCTTGACAGATGGAGCGACTGTTTAGATAGGATTTCCCTTTACCTCGCTCTCTATCTTATTTTATTTACTTTTAGGATATTTTCTTGCATTAGAGGATAATTGCTTTTGTTTTGTGGTGGGGTGAGGCCCACCTTTTGTGATTATCGTTCTGTTTATATATTGGGTTTTCTGCTATAATTTGTGTTTTGGCACTATTTTTGTGGATGTTTGATCTTGTGGCTCCTTGTTTTAATTGTAAATTATTATTGGACCCTTTTGAAAATTTTGTGCCACATCTTGATTGTGTTTGAATGTAGTTGTTTTCTTGCAAATATGAGTATCAGTTTTGATAAATACCAATGACTTGAATAGTGCTCTCAATCGACCAATAATGAATGTGCGGCTGCGATGAGGCCAAATGAAGTTGTATAGATAATATGTGAACTTTTTGCATCTCGTTGTGACTTGCCGATTATGAAATGACTGTTTTGTGATGATCATTGTGCCTTAGCAGAAGTATGAAGTCTTTTTTGATATTTGGTGCCAATGGCTTTTGTGATGAGCTTATCGTGAACCATGTGGATGACACCTAGAATTTTCCCCATTTGTCCGGTTGACTAAGTGATGCGATCTCTTGAAATGATCTTAGGAAACTTTGAAGAGGGTGAAACAATTTGACATTATACCTCTTTTGTGGCCAACCTTGTGAGTGTGTCATCTTTTCTTGAACAACCTACGAGCCTTACCATTTTTCCCGGAAGAAACTTGATGCAAATCGTGACCTCTTATTATCCATTATCCATAATCCTCATGATTCGTGGTTTGTTTGAATAGTCAACTAAGACCAAAAGCCTAAGTTGGGGGTGTGGTGAAAAGAGAAGATAAATCAAGAAATGCAAAGAAGTCCCTTTTGACCCATGGTTTCGAGAAAGATGGAACCCCTCCATAAAAAAAAGAGAAGAAGAGAAAAGAAAAACAAAAGGAAAAAGAATGGAATTGTTTAAAATAATGTTGCAAAAGAAAATGGGGTGTCCAGTATTCCATTAAAAAGTGATTAATGGGGTGACTTTTGAGCACGAATGATGAAGAAAAGGGAAAGAAAATATTGTTCATTCCACATTTCATGAGGATAGCAACCACTGAGCCTAAATGACCATACCTTTACACGCAGCCCCGCTACAAGCCTTGAAAAGACCTTTTTGATCTTGAGTGAGCTGAAACAGGTGTTGGAAAATAAGGGCAAACTTATGGGTGGAGTCATGCATGTGTTCATCTTTGTGAGTGTGAGTGTTGATTGTGATTCTGGAGCTATAAATTATTCAACCATTGTGTGTGAATATGGAATCATCCTTTGTGTGATGGCATTTGAGTACCTTTATTGAGCTTGAACTTGCATTTGAAGCAAGTATTGTCAACTTTAGAATCTTTGATAATAGTGAGTCACAACTTGAATCTTTGAGTGCACAATTGATCCTTGCATGAGTAAGTTGAGTCTTTTTGTGTGCATTCATGATTGAGTCTTGTGTAGCACTGTTTGAGACATCCTTTTTGAATGGTTGAACTTGAGTTTTACTTGAGGACAAGCAAAAGTTTAAGTTAGGGGTGTCGATGAATCCACAATTTAGATTCATTTAGGCCTTTATTTGAATAGATTTTGTGTCCTCAAATGCTTATTTTGAGCTAATAATTGATGTAAAGTCCTTGATTTCCTTGTATATGGATTGAAGAACGAAGCACAGACACTATTGTGCAAAAAGGAACCAAGCAACTAAAAGAACAAGGAAAAGAAGGCCTGGTAATCGCCGAGTCCATTGGGCGAGTCGCCGAATGGCCACTATCTCGCCTAAAGTTTTAGTGTGCCAATCCTGAAGGAGAAAATCAATTTGCGAGAGAAAGGAGCAGTCGGCGTGTTGTCGAGTGGTTCTGCGATGCAGTGTTGGATCGCCCAAATTTACAGAACTTGAAGATGCTGAAGGCCAAAACAAAAAGGCAATAAACTTTGCCAAAGGGCGGCTCGCCGAGTTGATCGGCGAGCCTGACTTATTGTGCCGAATGGTCCTTCGCAGCATATTTTTGGCAACTATAAATACATTTTCAAACATTATGTTTAGTATCAAATTTCTTTTGAACATTCATGAGAGTAATTTTTGAGTTTGAACTATGAGTTTTTAAGATAACTTTTCCTTAGCTTTGAAATATTGAAGTTTTCAATTTTTGAGAAATCGGAAGTGAGTCTCTGAGATTCTTCAGTTTGGACGCTTGTAAAGAGGAAATTAATCTTACCTAGTTGATGGAAACACAATTTGGTAACGATTTCTATCTTTTTATGATATATAGATAAAGCCCCAATTATTGGGGTGTGATTATGGGTTGATTTAGCTTGTAGGTATTGCTAATTGCTAGTTTAAATATTGTTTAGAAGTGATTACATTCAGTAATTGTGGTTTAATTTAAAGTGTTGTAGTCAAATGCAATTCTACCTTAGTGTTTTTGGCTTGCTCGAGAGAGAGGTTCTAAGGCCAAGATTACTAAATTGATGGTCTATGGGTATTGGATTGTCATGGGTTCAGCTCGAGAGAGTGAATCCTAAACCCTTTTCCACACATTCAACTCGAGAGAGTGAATGGACTAAAGCAAAGGTTGTTCTTATTTGCTTGCTTGTTGGTATTCGAGAGAAACCAACTTGGATCGGGGTAAATTATTCGAGAGAGAGTTCATCCCCACTAAAGTCTAGCTTAGTCACTTATTTACATCTATTTACTAATAGATGGAATCACCCATTTGTCTATATTGGCCTGTAATCCAATCACATCCCAAGAACCTGTCTCATTACTTGTTAATTCATGCCTTTTGATTACTCAGATCATGATAGAAGACCTCAACAAGTTCTTGCACACTTTCCGCGTTTCCTAGATAGACCTTGATCATTTGGCCGTTTACCTTGAACCTTGTTCCCTCACTATTCTCAAGCTCAACCGCACCATGTGGGAGCACTTTCGTGACTAAGAATGGCCCGGTCCAATTGGACTTGAGTTTGCCCGGAAAAAAGCGCAACGTAGAGTTGAATAGAAGCACAAGATCACCCACAACAAATTCTCATTTTTCAATCCTTTGATCATGATACTTCTTCATCTTCTCCTTGCACAACGCTGAACTTTCATAAGCTCTTAGGTGAAACACATCGAGCCCTTTCAAGTCACTCATTATCTGATTCGATGCGACGCCCCAATCAAAATTTAACTTCTTTAGTGCCCACACAACATTAATTTCAGCCCTATCACCAAGCTTTTGCATAGCTTCTTCCTCCAATCTGGACAAGTGATCGGCAACCTAATTTTCTGTCCCCTTTCTATCTTTCACCACAAAGTCGAACTCTTGCATCAATAACACCCATCTAATCAACCTCCGATTTGCATCCTTCTTAGCCATCAAATACCTCAATGTAGAATGGTTAGTATGCACAATGACCTTAGTACCAAACAAGTAGGATCGAAATTTCTCGAATGCAAAAACCACTGCAAGAGGCTCCTGTTCAGTCACTGTATAGTTTATTTGAGCCACATTTAGAGCTTTTCTAGCATAGTAAATAGGATGAAGAATCTTCTCTCGCCTTTGTCCCAATACCACACCAAACGTCACTCCACCTGCATCACACATCACTTCAAACAGTTGCCCCCAATCTGGTGAAATAATGATAGGTGCGGAATAGATTTTCCTTGAATTCTCCAAATGCTCTAAAAAAGCATCATTAAACTCAAACGTACACTCTTTTTTGAGCAATTTGCACAAAGGGTGTGCAATTTTGGAGAAATTCTTGATAAACCTCATATAGAACCCTGCATGCCCAAGAAAAATTCTAATACCTTTTAAGAGATAGGTGGTGAAAGCTTTTCAATTACCTCAACTTTCACTCTATCAACCTCAATACCCTACTTAGAGATCTGATGAACCAGAATTATCCATTTTTTTACCATGAAGTGGCACTTCTCCTAATTGAGCACAAGATTGCACTGTTCACACTGTTTAAGCACCTCGGCCAAATGATCTAGACAACGGTCAAAAGAGTCACCTACCATATAGAAATAATCCATATATACCTCAATAGTGTCCTCCACCATATAAAAAAATATCGACATCATACAACACTGAAAGGTCTCTAGAGCATTACACAACACAAAAGGCATTCTTTTGAAGGTGAAAGTCCCATAAGGACAAGTGAAGGTGGTCTTATCTTGGTCTTTCGGAGCTATAGAAATCTGATTGTAGCCCGAATAACCATGAAGAAAACAATACCAACCGTTACCTGCAAGTCAGTCCAACATCTGATCCATGAACGGCAAAAGGAAGTGGTCCTTTTCTGTCCAAGCATTTAATTTCCGGTAGTGCATGCAGACTCTCCATCCAGTCACGGGTCTCATCAAAACAAGCTCATTTCTCTCATTTAGAACCACAGTCGTCCTACCTTTCTTGGGGACACACTGAATAGGACAAACCCAACTACTATCTGGAATGGGAGAAATAACTCCGGGATCCAGCCACTTGATTATTTCCTTTTTCACTACCTCTTGTATAGGCGTATTTGGTGTTTTGTGGTGCTCAATACTAGGCTTGGGATCCGGCATGAGGTTTGATTTTATGAGAATAAATGCCAGGAGGGATCCCAATAGTGTCTGCAATAGNACAAGACCCCAAGAGACCTCATATAAGCCACTCAACATTCATAGTCAACATAATAGAAAATTGGTAAAATTTAAAACAATTTAAACAACATCAAAGACTTTAATTGAAAAGCGGAAGTCTAATACTCGTGTATCAAAAACCATCTAACATAGTAGAATCTTGGGACAAAGCTCATACAACAATGTTCAATACTTAAAATGAAAATAATCATAAGAGAAATGGTGGCCAACTCCTCGAATGCTGTGAGGACTCACCAATGATTTCCATTTTCACTACCTCTTGCATAGGCGTATTTAGTCTTCTGTGGTGCTCAATACTAGGGTTGGGATCCGGCATGGGGTTTGATTTTATGAGAATAAATGCCAGGGGGAATCCCAATAGTGTCTGCAGTAGTCCATCTAATATTCCTTTTGAACCTCTTCAACATGGAAATCAACGCCTCAACTTGTGTAACATTAAAATCTGCCACGATGGTGACCGGTAAAGTACCATCTCTCCCCAATAATACATACCTCAGATGTAATGGTATAGCCTTAAGCTCCAATTTTGGAGCCTACTCAACATACATTCTTGCAGGTGGAGAGTCACAATTCTTCATGTCTAGCTCCAATCTCTTTGGTTTTGAACAGAATTCAAACCTATGAAGTGCAACGACCAATTCATCATAGTCTTCAATACCATCACTTTCAAAGTTCATTATTACCACTTCTAGTGCATCAACACCCAATCTCTCTTCAATAGGCACCTCAGAACCACTCTCTATAATTTGATTTACCACTGATACCGACTTAAGTTCACTACTCTCCTTTATGGATCTACAAGTATTGAAAGTTACCGCTTCATTATTGAATCAAAACTTCATCTGCCCATTCTCTATATCAACCAAGGCGCGCCTAGTGGAAAGGAATAGTCTCCCAATATTAATGGGAACCTCAAAATTAACCTTACAATCAAGTATCATAAAATCCGCCGGAGAGATAAAAAGACTCCACTTTCACTAGTACATCATGGAGCACACCAATGGGCTCTTCACAGTTCTATTGGCCATGAGCAATCGCATCCCAGTCAGTTTCGGAACTCCTAAACCCAACTTCCTGTAAATAGACAATGGCATCAGATTAATGTTAGCACCTAGATAAAATAGCGCCTTAGCAAAATGAAACAACCCGATGGTACACGAAATAGTGAAAGCCCCAGGATCATCTATTTTCTGCACAAGGGACCTTCTAAGAATATCACTACAATATTTCAACCTATCATCATCTTCAAAACTCACAACCTTTTTCTTCGTAACCAAATCTTTCATAAACTTCGCATACCCAGGCATTTGCTCCAGTGCTTCTATCAATGGAACATTGATGGAAAGTTTCTTCAACGTACTAATAAACATGTGGTATTTTCCTTTTTCAGTCTTCTTCACTGACATTTATGGGAATGGAGGTGGAGGTCTAGGAATGGGGCATGCTGGGTTATCTCCACTTCCTTCTCTGTCGCATTCTCGAACTCACCAGTAACCTCTATCTCATCATCATCTTTAGTATCCTCAACTTCAACCTCAGACGACATGAGTGGATTCATGGTCTGCTTACCCTCTCGAGTAGTGACTTCCATACAATGCCCATCATTCTTCAAATTTTGGATTGTGTTGATAGAAAATTTGTCGGGCTATTGTGGATTGACTGTAGTGGACAAATGATTCATCTGCTTCTCAAGATGCTTGATCGACACTACATGGGCATCAACTTTTTGACCGAGTCCAAACAATTCATTTTACACCTCCTTCACATTCTCATCAGTCGAATCAAACTTCTTCATCATCTTCTGCATAATATCCACAATACGTGACTTACTACCCCCAACTTCCCTATTACCAGATTCCCAATTTTGAGGAGGAACATATGGCCCGTCCCTATCGTTTTTGTTGCCATAGTTGTTCTAGTTGTAGTTGTTGTCGCAATTGTAATTCCCATCCCGGACATAATGACCCTCTCGATTGTAGTTGCCATAGTTTCAACCTTGTTTCTTTGACCTTGGCGCCAATTATCCTAATTGGAACCTTGGGCATTGTCTCAGAAACCCCCCGTCTGATCATTCACTGCACAAGTATCCTCTTCAAAGTAGCACTTCTCTATCGGTGGTGATTTTTTAGTCAAATAATTCACAACATTTATCTTTTTAGTACCTCCATTTACATGCTTAAACACCAACCCAAGTCCTGTCCTCATCTGAGCCATCTCCTCATGAATGTCATCGGCAAATTGACTAGATGCATATTGAACTGCAAAAGTGCTTCTTCTAATGTCTGACTTTTGAGCGCTCCATGCTTTATTGTTTCGGGAAATCTGCTCTAGTTTCTCAACGATCTCCTCAAAAGTGCACTCACCAAATGATTCTCCTGCGATAGTATCAACCACGTCCTTACCATTGCCATATTGGCCTCTGTAGAAATACTCCTTTAGTGACCCATCATCAATACGGTGGTTTGGAACCCTTTTTATGAAAGTAGTGAACATATCCCACGAACTACTCACAGACTCACTAGGCAGTGCTACGAAGTTGTTAAGTTTATCTTTGTGGTTCAACTTCTTTGGCACTGAGATGTATTTTGCCATGAACACTTTATACAATTGATCACATGTGTGAATTGAGTTATAAGGAAGCTCAGTAAACCATACAACAGCATCTCCGGTCAATGATAGAGGGAAGACTCTCAACCCAATGACTTCCATTTCTAAATCCAGTCGACCCACACAACTCTTGAAAACACTCTCAACTTGGCCATTTGCCCATGTGGATCGTTTGATGCCATACTAGAGAACAAACCTCTCACTGTAAGCATCTGAATTAGACTACTTGTCACCATGATTATATGCTCCGTAGGTAGATGAGGTAGAACAATAGGTCCTTCATATTCAGTGGCATTGAGGTCAACCCTATAGTTATCACGCAGCCTCTGTTCTAGTGGATTTTGTTCCCTCAATGCTTCTCCTAATAGATTTCCACCTTGATTTACAGCTTTCTCATTATTAACCCCAGGAGGCTATAACTCAACTCCATCACGTAGATTTCCTTCGACAGGATTGACTCGGACCCCTTGATTATTCATCCTTTGCAAAGTTCTGTTCAATTCTGAATCGTAAGGAGTCAGTGGTTCACCTTGACTCCGTGTATTTGGCATACACTAGAGTAGGAACCTGAGAGAAACAAAAATAAAAATAAAAAGTAAAATTAGGAAATAATTGACTAAAGTTCAATAATGTAGTTAAACTTAATCTAAAAGCCTTATTCCCCTGCAACGGTGCCAAAATTTGGTACGCTCAAATTACACCTCCCTAAAGAAGTATAAGCGATCGTTATCAAGTAAAGAACCCAACTTGGAGGTTGGGGTCGATCCCACGAGGAATATGGTTTACACTTAAACTTAACTTACGATTATATTCTTTTAGTCAACATATTTTCGAAACAAGTTAGTAAAGGGGGGGGGGGTCGTAAAACAAATAATTGATGTTGTCAAGTAACAAGTGAGCAGGATTCAAACTTTGTTGTTATCAATTAGAGAAAGTAACTAGGGTGTACGTGTTCCTCATAAGATCATAACACGATAATCCTAGTAATAGTAATCCTTTCCTAGTGTATTACATGCAAAGTGATAAGTTAGGTATCTCTAATTCTTTAGTCCGGCAACTAGAGAATTTCACCTCGCACCTTGGTCCATCTACGCATGTATAATTTACTAGCCCTTACCTTTACCTCATATTAGACATCACATCAATGTATGGCTTAGTTTTCACCCACGCACCAATTGACGTTAGACTATTAGATATTATCACACTAAATCTATGTTAATAATTGTTTTCTTATTAACTACCTTCTTGGTCTGGCAAGTAGCAACAAGGCGAGTTTGAACGTTTGCAACTGCTAAAAAGACTTCTAAACGAAAGAATTAACAATGCATGCAATTACAATATACATGAATTACTTAATTAATATTCGTACTTTGTTAATCACTCATGGTTCCCACAACCCTAGTTGTTGATTTGATTACCCATAATAGCAAAAAAACAATTCATATTTTTAGATGAAGAAATCATAAACTTATGTAATAAGTAGAAGAAACCCAGAATCTCAACTTGAATCTCAAAGTCAAAATCTTCAAAATGAACTTAAGAAATCAAGAATTGCTAAAATTGCAAGTTAATTTCCAAAGCAAAAAACTAGAACTAAAATAATAAGGTCTAACCCCAAAAAATGAGGTTTACATACCTAATATATATAAGAACAAGTCCCAACAAAAAAGGAAACGAAATAAGGAAATAAAGTTTATGGACGTGGTTGAAATTGACGATACTGACCTACGGATCCTGGATTGACCTACAGTCCGTAGGTCCCTTCCGTGGATTTTCCTCCGTAGTCTCACACTTAGTTTGATAAAAATCAGGTACTGGAACACCTTCTATGAATCAGTTGACGGACCTGCAGGATGGCCCGTAGGTCGAACTATAGTCCATCGATCATGGTCGTGGTTCCACATTTAGTCAAGAATTCCCTGATTATTTCTTCAAGCCTTTCCCATCAATCTACCCCCTTCACCTATGGATCGTGACTGGACCTACGGTCCGTAGGTGGCTTTTTCTGCATTATTTCTTCAGCTGTCTCCTAGCTCCCATGTTCGAACTTATTTCCTGCAAACAAGATAAAAACACATTAATACCACTACAAAATGGCCCTAGACACATACAATTCTTAAGTGAAGTGTATTAACAATATCGTAAACTCACGGTATGTCAACACTCGTGAGGCGGTTGATAGGAGGAGAGCAGCCCCGACAGATACCTCCCCTGAAGTTGATGTGGATTCCATACCTGCAGAATCTTCTATGCCTACTCTGGCCTTCGAGCCGTCAGGTACTTCTTTCCCTCCCTCATCTTCACAGTCTGCAGGCATCTCCTCTTCCTCCCAACAAACCAAGATCACTCAGCAATGATTCTAAAGATGGGGCATCTGGCCTAATCAGCTGACGTGAAGGCCACCCGATTAGAGAGGTCTGTCCCCTTGATGATTGAGGCTGTGATTCTAGCTGCACTGACCCCTTTTTAAACTTCTATTGACACTCTCACTACGAGAGTTGAAGCTTGTGAGAGGAGGCAGGGGGAACCTCCGAGATTCCGGTTTTGGAAGCTGAGGAAGCAGAATTGAGGAAAGATGTAGAGCATCTGAAGTCTACCAACTTCACTTCATTAATAGGGGTTGTAGATGACTTAAACACTCCTGAGACTTTAGAGATCCTTTCGTCTACCATCGGAGATGCAAACAGGGAAGAAGTAGTAGTTGATGAGTCAAATGTTGAGACTAATGATTAGTAGATAACGATACAGGAAAAGAGAATCTATAGGGACTTGCCGGATCTTGGGGAGAAGATCATGCAATCGAAGATCAAGATATCGCTGACCAAGATTTTTATGGCAGCTCCTAGTCGGTCCGGTACTACTGTTACCTCTGCGGTAACTCTGGGCACTGATGCCCAAATCCAGACCGATGAACCTAGCACTGATGCCCAGACAAATAGAGCAACTGCGCAAACAAGATCCCTTCTTTACCTCCCTCTATGTCTTACTTTATTTTAATTTTGGATAATCTTGTGTTTGCATTTGAGGACAAATACTTTTATTTATAGTGGGGTGAGGCCCACCTTTGTGTGCTATTCGTATTCATGTTTTGATTGTGTATTTGGGTTGTGAACCTTAATGTTGTGTTATACATTGTTTTTTATGGATGCTTGAGCTTGTGGCTCGTTGTGCTTTAATTACAAATGATTTTTGACCCTTCCAAAAAAAATTTCCCACCCTTGTATGTACCTTAATGTGGTTATTCTTTGGCTAATTTAAGTCTTGGTTACGATCAATACCGATGACTTGAATAGTGCTCATAATCGAACGAACATGAATGTGCGGCTATGATGAGACTAAATGAAGTTGCATAGACAATATGTGAACTTATTGCATCTCGTTGTGATTAGACAAGTATTAAATTGATTCTCTTGTGATGATCGTTTGATACTAGCAAATGTGTGGAGTCTTGTTTGACTTTGGTGTGAATGCCGTGTGTGATGAGCTTACTGTAAACCATGTATGGTGACACGTAGAATTTGGCCCATTGGTCCGGTTGGCGAACTGATGTGATCTCATGATATGATCTTAGGCAACCTTGAAGAGTGTGAGCCAATTTGACATTATACCTCTTTTGTGGCCTACCTTGTTAGTGTGTGTGAACCTCTTTTGAACACCCTTTAAGCCTTACCATTCTTTGGAAGAAACTTGATGAAAACACGACCTTTCTAAATCCACTACCTAAGTTGTCAATATTGTTGTTTTCCCAAATGTTGCTTTCCCGAATGTTGCATGCCTTAAAATTGGTCAAAATTGTTGAGTTTTGCTTTGTTGATGTTGGTTCTAGTCGAGTGAAGTCTATGTAACCCAAATTTGTGCCAAATGACGTAATTTGCCCAATGATGGAGCGGTTCACGTCATTCTTAAGGGCAAAAGTCATCATATGGCCAAATTTGGCCAAACCGGGAGAAGTCTGAGTATCCCGGGGGCATGGGTTGTATGGGTCTAAATTTAATTGAATGGGTGCATGTTTTGATTTTGTTTTTGGGTGCTGCGAGGTTGAATTTGGAAAATTAGGGTGAAAGTAGGCATGTTGGGCCATTTTACTAGCTGGGTCGAGCTCAACAAACCACTCAGTGTTTCACTGAATACCCTTTGTCGCCTTTAATTTCATGCTTAATCTTGAGTAAGGTTCTGTAACTTCCGGTGGGAAGCCTGAGTTCGCCGAGTGCACTCAGCGACTCACCGAATGTCTTCCTTGATCGCCTTTGTGTGTGTCCCTAAGCCCTAAAATGCACTGTAACTTTCGGCGGGCTAATCCTTGCTCGCCGACTGCTGTTGGCCATTCACCGAAAGGCCCTTCCTATTACTGACATGCTATATGTTTGAGAAAATTTTGAGCCAATCCTTTCGGCGACTCACCGACTGGTTCAGCGAGTGTATCTGCAGCTATTTTTCTACAATTTTGCTTGAATTATTCCTAAATCTTTCTGATGTTTTGTAGACATGTCTAGACCAAAAGATGCTGGTAGAGACATGTCACCTTGCACTCGGGCTAAGGGAATAAAGATCAACAAGGATGCAACTCCATCCATGGAGAAGGATACCAAACTTCTCACAATAGGTGGGAAGGGAAAGCACATGCGTCACCGGAGGTCAGCTCTGACAGTAACGGTATTTACGCCACTCACCTCACCACTTTTGAGAGTGAAGGTGAGCACCCAGAGAATCACGCTGCAGTTTTTGTTCCTAAGGATGATGAGCTAGTAGTAGCACAGAGGGTGGAGCTGCGTTCAAGGAGGCTGAATGAACCGTCTAGGATCATGACATCCCAGGCCACTACTCTTTCTCCAGCTCCAGCACAGGCCATGGTCCTAACACCACCAGTACATAGTCCTCCTCCCCGGTCTATGAATAGACTAAAGACTGAGGGATTAAGGACTATCATAGAGGAGAAGAGGCTGTCTACTGATAGTATAATTGATAGATACTAAGATATCATAAGCTATCAGAGGTCCCATAAATTCCAGCTCTTCACCAAGCCTCGTGGCCCGTATATTCCGAGTTGGGTCAGATAATTCTATAATGCTTATAGTTCTTTGATACCTCAAGGGAAGAAGCTAGCAACCAAATTCAAGCCAGTTGACTATGTGGTCGTCAGAGGCAAAATGGTGCAGTGTGATTATGCTGCTATTAATCTAGTCCTAGAGTGTACGACGAGGCTTGAACATGATTGTCAGTACAAGATGAGGATAAAAATGTTGGAAAACATGAAGAAGTGGTTGGCCCCGCTGATATCAGATGGAACTCCCAAATGGCTTGAACTTGAAGCAGCCATTAAGAAGAAGGACCTGAACATAGAAGCAAGGTACTGGTTTGGCTTCATCAGCAGCACGATTATGCCATCCCAAAATGAGTTAATTCTCCGCCACGCCAAGGCAGCCTGTTTGGGTTGCATTATTCATGGGACCAGGCTGAACCTGGGGATGCTTATGGCACAAAAGATGGTCATGAGGGCCAAGCAGTGCCAAACTTCCCTTCCCTTTGCAGTGCTGATAACCGAGCTGTGCAGGCAAGCTCGGGTTCCTAGAGATGAGAAGAAGGATGTGGAAGTGATTCCTAAATCTTCTACTAATATTATAAGTTGAGATAGAATACTTGAAAGATGAGGTCGAGAACAAGAAGGCAGCCCCGGTGGATACTTCCCCGGTTGTAGATACAAATACACTACTTGCAGAGGCACCTTTCCCTACTCTGGCCGCTGGGCCTTTAGGTACAACTAGTGTTGTCACTTCTAATACTCCCAGTTTCTGTGCTACTCCATTGCCTCCCATATCTGGTACTACTACTGCTGCTGCTTCCTGGCCCCCACTCACTCAGGTTGGATTACTACGGATGGGACACCTAGCCTATTTTGCTGATTGTCATGCTGCCAGACTTTATGCCTCCATTCCGATAATGATCCAGACAGCCCTCACTGACGCAGTGACACCCTTGAGTGCTACCATTGATGCCCTTGAGGCTAGGATAGTGGTGTTTGAGCATGGCCAAGGGGCCACTAAGGAGGTGACGACTCTAAAGGCCGATATTGTTGCATTGAGGAGAGACGTTAACCAATTGAAGTCCACAGACATGTCTATGCTTTTTGGGACCGTGGAGATCCTAGATGTGCCAGTTGAGCCTGATATGACTCCAGCTACCACCAGAGATGATGTTCGAGCTGAGGAGGTAGTTGATCCCGAGTTTGAGGCTGAGATAGATGAGGAGATGCTTGAGGTTGCTGAGGAGGCTTCTTAGGAGGGCCTTACGGAGACTGAAAAGGCCATAAATCATGTAGTTGTGCAGACATCTTTGGCAGACACACCTTTGGCAACTTCTAGTGGAACCTCATCTTCTGATGTGAGTCTGGGAACTAATACCCATATTCTGAGTGTTATACCGAGCATTGATGCCTTGACAAATGGTGCGACTGTTTAGATAGGATTTCCCTTTACCTCCCTCTCTATCTTATTTTATTTACTTTTAGGATATTTTCTTGCATTTGAGGATAGTTGCTTTTGTTTTGTGGTGGAGTGAGGCCCACCTTTTGTGATTATCGTTCTGTTTATATATTGGGTTTTGTGCTATAATTTGTGTTTTGGCACTATTTTTGTGGATGTTTGAGCTTAGGGCTCCTTGTTTTAATTGTAAATAAATTTTGGACCCTTTTGAAAATTTTGTGCCAATTGTTGATAGTGTTTGAATGTATTTGTTCTCTTGCAAATATGAGTATCAGTTTTGATAAATATTAATGACTTGAATAATGCTCTCAATCGAACAATAATGAATGTGCGGCTACAATGAGGCCAAATGAAGTTGAATAGATAATATGTGAACTTTTTGCATGTCATTGTGACTAGCCGGTTATCAAATGAGTTTCTTGTGATGATCATTGCGCATTAGCAAAGGTATGGAGTCTTTTTTGAAATTTGGTGCCAATGGCTTGTGTGTGAGGTTACCGTGAACCATGTGTGATAACACCTAGAATTTTCCCCGTTGGTCCGGTTGACTAAGTGATGCGATCTCTTGAAATGATCTTAGGAAACTTTGAAAAGTGTTAAACAATTTGACATTATACCTCTTTTGTGGCCAACCTTGTGAGTGTGTGATCTTTGCTTGAACACCCTTTGTGCCTTACCCTTTTTCTTGGAAGAAACCTTATCCAAATCGTGACCTCTATTTATCCATTACCGATAATCCTCATGATTTGTGGTTTGTTTGAATAGTCAACTAAGGCCAAAAGCCTAAGTTGGGGGTGTGGTGAAAAGTGAAGTTAAAGAAGAAATGCAAAGAAGTCCCTTTTGACCCATGGTTTTGAGAAAGATGGAACCCATCCATAAAAAAAAAAAACAAAAGGAAAAGAAACGAAGTTGTTTAAAATAATGTTGCAAAAGAAAATGGGGTGTCCGGTATTCCATGAAAAGTGAATAATGGGGTGACTTTTGAGCACGAATGATGAAGAAAAGGAAAAGAAAATATTGTTCATACCACATTTCATGAGGATAGCAACCACCGAACCTAAATGACCATACCGTTACACTCAGCCCCGTTACAAGCCTTGAAAAGACCATTTTGATCTTGAGTGAGCTTAAACAAGTGTTGATTGGAAAATACGGGCAAACCTATGGGTGGAGTCATGCATGTGTTCATCTTTGTGAGTGTGAGTGTTTATTGTGATTCTGGAGCTATAAATTATTCAACCATAGTATGTGAATATGGAATCATCCTTTGTGTGATGGCATTGAGTACCTCTATTGAACTTGAACTTGCATTTGTAGCAAGTATTGTGAATTTGAGAATCTTTGATAATGGTGAGTCACAACTTGAATCTTTGAGTGCACAATTGATCCTTGCATGAGTAAGTTGAGTCTTTTTGTGTGCATTCATGATTGAGTCTTGTGTAGCACTGTTTGAGACATCCTCAAATGATTATTTTGTGACAATAACTGATGTAAAATACTTGATTTCCATGTATATGGATTGAAGAACGAAGCACGGACACTATTGTGCAAAAACAAACCAAGCATCTGAAAGAACGAAGAAAAGAAGGCCTGGTGATCACCGAGTCCATTGGGCGAGTTGCCGAATGGCCACTATCTCGCCTAAAGTTTCAGTGTGCCAAACCTGAAGGAGAAAATCAATTTGCGAGAGAAAGGAGCAGTTGGCGTGTCGTCGAGTGGTTCTGCGATGCAGTGTTGGATCACCCAAATTTACAGAACTTGAGGATGCTGAAGTCCAAAGAAAAAAGGCAATGAACTTAGCCAAAGGGCGGATCGCCGAGTTGATCGGCGAGCCCGACTTACTGTGTCGAATGGTCCTTCGCAGCATATTTTTGGCAACTATATATACATTTTCAAACATTATGTTTAGTATTAAATTTATTTTGAACATTCGTAAAAGTAATTTTTGAGTTTGAACTATGTCTTTTTGAGATAACTTTTCCTTAGCTTTGAAATATTGAAGTTTTCCATTTTTGAGAAATTGGAAGTGAGTCTTTGAGATTTTTCAGTTTGGACCTTTGTAAAGAGGAAATTAATCTTACCTAGTTGGTGGAAACACAATTTGGTAACGATTTCTATCTTTTTATGATGTATAGCTAAAACCCCAATATTTGGGGTGTGATTATGGGTTGATTTAGCTTGTGTGTATTGCTCGTTGCTTGTTTAAATGTTGTTTAGAACTGATTCCATTCAGTAATTGTGGTTTAATTTAAAGGGTTGTAGTTGTAAATGCAATTCTACCTTAGTGTTTTTGGCTTGCTTGGGAGAGAGGTTTAAAAACCAAGATTACTGAATTGATGGTCTGTGGGTATTGTATTGTCATGGGTTCAGCTCAAGAGAGTGAATTCTAAACCTTTTTCCGCACATTCAGCTCGAGAGAGTGAATGGACTAAAGCGAAGGTTGTTCTTATTTGCTTGCTTGTTGGTATTCAAGAGAAACCAACTTGATTCGGGGTAAATTATTCGAGAGAAAGTTCATCCCCACTAAAGTCTAGCTTAGTCACTGATTTACAACTATTTACTAACAGTTGGAATCACCCATTTGTCTATATTGGCTTATAATCCAATCACATCCCAAGAACCTGTCTCATTACTTGTTAATTCGTGTTATTTGTTGTTGTTGTAGCTGATAGTTAAAACCAAAACCCCTTTATTTGACATTTATGTCACCCCTTAATTTGAATTATGTGCTTACGCGTACATGTCTGGTATATGGGTCGTAGAATATTTATAGATAGTTGTTTGGTACTCTGATCAAAGTTTTGAAACTCCGAAGTTAGCCTGATTTGTAAGATACATTTTATTGCTCGTAGATTAATCTATGGATCATAGTGTAATGATCTAACCCAATCGTGAGTAGGCCAATAGTGAAAAGTTTGGGCCATAAACCAATTTAGGTAGTGTCTTTAATTTGTTTTCGTTAGGTCTGCCTTAGATGGAATTCGGGATTGGTGAGGTCTAGGGCCAACCAACAATGGATGCGGTGTAATGTTGATGTTTTGTTGAGATATACTTGTATCCAAGACATTAAGGACTCCATAAGGGCTTTAGAATCAAATTTGATAGGTAGAGACCCCATAATTGATATTTGTGTGAAAGGTATATGTTGGGACGTCAAGGAAAGTGGTTGTGTTGTAAAGAAATGATTTTTTCAGACTTTTGGGACTCTAATGTTTCATCGAGATCACTAAAGCATTAGGTATCCCACTATAGAAATGCTTAGACTTCTGCAGAGGGGAAAAATGGGTTTGAGTGCTGAAGTATACCCTAAACCCCTATATTTTCTGCTTTGTGTTCTTACACTTGGGAGGGGCAATTTTTTTCTTGTTTCCACTTAATTTTCCAAGGAAATTACAGGTTGAGGCAAAATTATTACTCCCTATCCTTTTACATTGATTATTAAGCGTTATAATCTAAGTTATTGAGGGTTTTGACATGATTCCATGGTGAAAAAAAATCTTTAAGTTGGGGAAGTTGATCATACTTAGCATTCATAGTCAAGATAATAGAATATCGGTAAAATTTAAAACAATTTCAACAAAATCAAAGTCTTAATTGCAAAGCAGAAGTCTAATACTCTTGTCTCGAAAACTATCTAATACAATAGAATCTTGGGACACAACCCATACAACAAAGTTCAATACTTAAAATGAAAAGAAACATAAGGGAAATGGCGGCCAACTCCTCGAAATCTTTGAGGACTAACTAATCTTCAAACTTGCCTCTACTATAGATCGTAGCAACGAGGATGAGAGTCGGGAACGTCGAACCCTACATTTGGATAAGAAATGTAGGCAAAAGTATGTGTTAGTACAAGAATGTACTAAATATGATAGCTTGCATAAACATCAATATAAACATAAGAGTTAGACAACATAAGTCATAAGCATAATCAATGGACATAATAGATCATATCAACCTATAAGGAATACTTCTTGAAGTAACCTCAAAGAATACTTAGAGAAGACATGGGTAATCCTAGACTAGTCTTACTCATCATAGAAGGTAAACTCAAGCCATCATCCAAGCTCATCACCTATCATAACATATTTAGCTTATCTTTCATACACATGGGGAATCGCCTCTTTCCTTCCTATAAAGGCTCACGGGCAGTCGCCTCTTACCTTACATATAGGATCACGTGTACTCGGTTTCATGTCCATCATCATATAACATGGGTATATGCCTCCATGTCATTCTATAAGGAATCATGGGTACTCATCTCTATGTCCTTCATCATAAGACACGAGTACTCGCCTCCATATATTTTAATAAAGGATCATGTGTACTCCCCACCATGACCAACATCATGATAAGAATGTGTGAAGTCGCCTCTTATTCTATTCTAAGGAATATGTGGAATCACCTCATATCTTTTTCATTTAGAGGTCATGGGTAATCGTCCCTAGCCTCATCAATTTATTAGTCTTCTACCTAAGATTCATTTTAGGTGAGCAATCCTTTCAACCTAGAATCATTCCTTGTTAGAAAGCCTTTCACATTCATACTTTCGCAATTCAATTGGGGAACTATCCCTTCCACAACAATTACATCAATAATCAACAATTCATAACATATGCTTCACTCTGAAAGAAATACCTATCATAATCATCATATATGCTTCACTCGCAAATCAATGCATATCATAGTCATCATATATGCTTCACTCTCAAAGCAATTCTTAATCTACCATATTCATCTTATAAGAATACATATAAATCCATAATTTCCCCTTACATGGATCAAAACCCATTTATATCAATTTCACCTTAGAAACATGGGTTAATCATAGGTACACGTAAATTCATCCTAAAAATATGTATTCCTATCAATTCATTCATAAACAATGATAACACAATCATTTGGATCAAGATTCATCAAGACCCAATAAATTAGAAGAAAACCCTAACTCAAATTGTGGAATTTCTACTTTTCAATTGAGAAATCTTTGGGGTTCCATGGATGAAAAGCCATTATACCTTACTATCAAAGCCCACAATTGCATGAGGAATGGAGACTTGACCTTGATCCTAGCTCAACTCTTTCTTCTTCTTCTTTTTCTTTAAGTTCTAGAGAGAGAATTATTTTAGAGAGGAGATTTGATCTTATTTTAGATTCTTGAGAGATTGGTTCTTAAATTGGGGAAATTTGGGGAAAAATGCTTAAATATATCTCTAGATGAAGGGAAAATCGGCATAGTATAGAATTAAATAATCTGAAAAGACATTTAAGACCACAACTAAAAAATGAAAACAACTCTCGCTGGAGCTCGCCAAAGGCCACTTGGTGACTCCCCAGGTGAGCCTTTAGCTGGCCCAAAATTATCGTAAGTCGACTCTTGGATGAAGTCAGTAAGGCGATGGGGAGGGCACTTTGATGACACACCGAACGAAACGGTGAGCTGAAAAGGCTCACTTGGGGCTTCTTACGAGGGCCTTACGGAGATTGAGGAGGCCATGATAGATGTAGTTGTGCAGACATCTTTGGCAGACACATCTTTGGCAGCTCCTAGTGGACCCTCTACTTCTGATGTGACTCCGAGAATCGATAACCATATTCTGAGTGTTACACCGAGCATTGATACCTTGACAGATGGAGCGACTGTTTAGATAGGATTTCCCTTTACCTCACTCTCTATCTTATTTTATTTACTTTTAGGCTATTTTCTTTCATTTGAGGATAATTGCTTTTGTTTTGTGGTGGGGTGAGGCCCACCTTTTGTGATTATCGTTCGGTTTAGATATTGGGTTTTGTGCTATAATTTGTGTTTTGGCACTATTTTTGTGGATGTTTGAGCTTGTGGCTCCTTGTTTTAATTCTAAATGATTTTTGGACCCTTTTGAAAATTTTGTGCCACATCTTTATTGTGTTTGAATGTAGTTGTTCTCTTGCAAATATGAGTATCAGTTTTGATAAATACCGATGACTTGAATAGTGCTCTCAATCGAACAATAATGAATGTTCGGCTACGATAAGGCCAAATGAAGTTGCATAGACGATATGTGAACTTTTTGCATCTCGTTGTGACTAGCCGGTTATCAAATGAGTCTCTTGTGATGATTATTGCGCATTAGCAAAAGTATGGAGTCTTGTTTGATATTTGGTGCCAATGACTTGTATGATGAGCTTACCGTGAACCATGTGTGATGACACCTAGAATTTTCCCCATTGGTCTGGTTGACTAAGTGATGCGATCTCTTGAAATGATCTTAGGGAACTTTGAAGAGCGTGAAACAATTTGACAGTATCCCTCTTTTGTGGCCAACCTTGTGAGTGTGTGATCTTTGCTTGAACACCCTATGAGCCTTATCCTTTTTCTTGGAAGAAACCTGATGCAAATCGTGACCTCTCTTTATCCATTACCCATAATCCTCATGATTTGTGTTTTGTTTGAATAGTCTTAAGGCCAAAAGCCTAAGTTGGGGGTGTGGTGAAAAGAGAAGGAAAATCAAGAAATGCAAAGAAGTCCTTTTTGACCCATGGTTTTGAGAAAGATGGAACCCCTCCATAATAAAAAGAGAAGAAAAGAAAAGAAAAACAAAAGGAAAAATAATGAAATTGTTTAATATAATGTTGCAAAAGAAAATGGGGTGTCCGATATTCCATGAAAAGTGAATAATAGGGTGACTTTTGAGCACGAATGATGAAGAAAAGGGAAAAAATATTGTTCGTACCACATTTCATGAGGATAGCAACCACTGAGCCTAAATGACCATACCTTTACACTCAGCCTCGTTACAAGTCTTGAAAAGACCTTTTTGATCTTGAGTTAGCTGAAACAAGTGTTGATACGAAAATAAGAGCAAACCTATGGGTGGAGTCATGCATGTGTTCATCTTTGTGAGTTTGAGTGTTGATTGTGATTCTGGAACTATAAATTATTCAACCACTGTGTGTGAATATGGAACCATCCTTTGTGTGATGGCATTTGAGTACCTTTATTCAGCTTGAACTTGCATTTGAAGCAAGTATTGTGAACTTGAGAATCTCTGATAATGGTGAGTCACAACTTGAATCTTTGAGTGCACAATTGATCCTTGCATGAGTAAGTTGAGTTTTTTTGTGTGCATTCATGATTGAGTCTTGTGTAGAACTGTTTGAGACATCCTTTTTGAATGGTAGAACTTGAGTTTTACTTGAGGACAAGCAAAAGTTTAAGTTAGGGGTGTCGATGAGTCCACAATTTAGATTCATTTAGGGCTTTATTTGGATAAATTTTGTGTCCTGAAATGCTTATTTTGTGCCAATAATTGATGTAATATCCTTGATTTCCATGTATATGGATTGAAGAACGAGGCACAGACACTATTGTGCAAAACGGAACCAAGCAGCTGAAAGAACGAAGAAAAGAAGGCCTACTGATCGCCGAGTCAATTGGGCGAGTCGCCGAATGGCCACTATCTCGCCTAAAGTTTCAGTGTGCCAAGCCCGAAGGAGAAAATAAATTTGCGAGAGAAAGCAGCAGTCGGCGTGTCGTCCAGTGGTTCCACGATGCAGTGTTCAATCGCCTAAATTTATAGAACTTGAGGATGCTGAAGGCCAAAGCAGAAAGGCGATGAACTTCGTCAAAGGGAGGCTCGCCGAGTTGATCGGCGAGCCCGACTTACTATGCCAAATGGTCCTTCACAACATATTTTTGTCAACTATAAATACATTTTCAAACAATATGTTTAGTATCAAATTTGTTTTGAACATTCATGAGAGTACTATTTGAGTTTGAACTATGAGTTTTTTAAATAACATTTCATTAGCTTTGAAATATTGAAGTTTTCCATTTTTCAGAAATTGGAAGTAAGTCTTTGAGATTCTTCAGTTTGGACCTTTGTAAAGAGGAAATCAATCTTACCCAGTTGATGGAAACACAATTTGGTAACGATTTCTATCTTTTTATGATGTATAGCTAAAACCCCAATTCTTGGGGTGTGATTATGGGTTGATTTAGCTTGTGGGTATTGCTAATTGCTAGTTTAAATGTTATTTAGAAGTGATTCCATTCAGTAATTGTGGTTTAATTTAAAGGGTTGTAGTTGCAAATGCAATTACCTTAGTGCTTTTGGCTTGCTCGAGAGAAAGGTTTTAAGACAAAGATTACTGAATTGATAGTCTCTGGGTATTGGGTTGTCATGGGTTCAGCTCGAGAGAGTGAATCCTACACCCTTTTCCACACATTCAGCTCGAGAGAGTGAATGGACTAAAGCGAAGGTTGTTCTTATTTGCTTGCTTGTTGGTATTCAAGAGAAACCAACTTGATTCGGGGTAAATTGTTTGAGAGAAAGTTCATCCCCACTAAAGTCTAGCTTAGTCACTGATTTACAACTATTTACTAACAGTTGGAATCACCCATTTGTCTATATTGGCCTATAATCCAATCACATCCCAATAACCTGTCTCATTACTTGTTAATTCATGTTATTTGTTGTTGTTGTAGCTGATAGTTAAAACGAAAAACCCCTTTATTTGATATTCATGTCACCCCTGAATTTGAATTATGTGTTTACTTGTAAATGTCTATTCCTATGGCTGCTTGGAACATATTCGTACTTTACTTTTGAATCTTAAACACATACCACTCCCTGTGGAATTCGACCCCAACTCATTTAGTTGGGTTATTATACTGACTAGCGATCATTGACATTTAGAATTGGATGAAGTATCCTTGAGACGTTAATCAGTGGCTCATAGTACTCTTTCCTTAGTAGACTTAGTTATTTTTGCTACCTATTAGGCTTATGGGGGCCGTTTGAGTTTTATTTAAATTTGCGCATGAGTGTACCTTCTTGGGTTTTGGGTCAACTTAAATTTATTTTAGCTATACTTAGATTTACTTTCGGTATGCTTGTGTGCTTTCTTGTTTATACCTGCTTTGACTTATGTGTCCCTCTAGATTCTATCCTTTCAGATAATTCTTACCTTTCCGGCTCAGTCAGCCTATGATGCCTACTAAGTACCTTTGTGCTAGTACTTATGCTATACTCTGCATCTTTCGTGATGAATGTCCTAGTACTAGCAACCGATGGTGATCGTTAGTGCCATCTTTTGCATTTTAGGGATATTGGAGATGAGGCTGAGTACTTGGCACCCTAGATCAACCTGTCTTCTTCTATACTCATGTTAGCTAGTCTTTTGCATTTTAGACGGCTTGTTGTTGTCAACTTTTGGGACGTGGATTTATTCATATTAGATAGCTTTGTACTCGGGTCATCCAGGTTCTTAGAGGGTTTCTGTTGTTTATAGTTTTCACTTTGCTTCCGTTGCTATTTTTTCTTATTGTTATTGTTATTTTCTAGTTAGTTCTACCCTGTCACCATTACTTGTGGTTTTGGGTAAGGGTTGGCTTACCTATAGGCGGATTATAGTAGGTGTCATCATGAATCGGGAAGTCGAGTCATGACATCACATTTCATGTTAAGTTTAGAATATAGTTGTTCAATTGTAATTAAATAAATATACATATCAAAGTAAATATTTTATATTTGTTAGTTTAATGTGAATACACTTAAAAAGAATTTCCCTAAAAGCAACTATTAGTCAAACTATAATTATAGTTAAAATTGTTAGTTTGACTGTCATTATGTTTGTATTCCTAAAATAACTACTAGTCAAACTTCAATATTACTACAATCCTATCCCTTCTATCCTACCCCCACTATATATAACCCTCTCTCCCTACAAGTTTTTATCAAGTAAAAGCAAGACCCCATTCTCCCATTTATAATATCTCATTGATTTTATACAATGGAAACATCGAAGAAAACAGGTATGATCAAGCGTCGATGGAATCCTGAAGAGGATGAACTATTGCAGAAGCTAGTGAAGGAACATGGAGCAGAGAACTGGTCTCTTATTGGCCAATTGATTTCAGGTCGATCTGGAAAATCGTGTAGGTTCCGGTGGTGTAATCAGCTTAATCCTCAGGTGGAGCATCAACCTTTCACTCTTGAAGAAGATAATACTATTATCAGAGCTCAAGCCAAATTAGGTAACCGATGGGCTAAGATAGCTCGTTTGTTACCAGGTCGAACAGATAATGCGATAAAAAATCATTGGAATTCCACCCTTAAACGGAAGCGCGCTTCGCTATCAGAAGTTTTGATATTGGAAAATCCTCAACATCCGTTGAAGAAATCATTGAGTATCGGGGCAGGTAAAAATCCAAGTATTCCATATATATCTGATCAGAGCAATTTAGGTTTTGATAGGTTCCCTCAGCTGTGTCTGTATCCGCACATTGCCTTATTGGGTCGAATTTCACCTCTTTCAGCATTTTCACCTGTAATACCCGATCCATTGGTATTTCTGAGTCCACCAAGTTTTGATTTAAGCAATTTGGGTTTATCTAGGTGCCCTCAGTTGAGTCTTTATCCGCCTGCTCCACTAGGTGAAATGTTTCCTGTTTTATCACTTTCACCAATATGCCTGAACCATCAACATCTCTGAGTCTATGTGTATCTGATATGAACAATTTAGGTTTATCTAGGTTACCTCAGTTGATTCTTTATCCGCCCAGTGCCCCACTAGGTGAAATTTTGACTCTTTCATCATCTGCACCAGTAATCCCTGATTCATCAATAGATCTGAGTCTCTCTTTACCTGGATTTAGGTCTACCAAGTACTTGAAACCAGTGAATCAAATCGAGCAAATAGGTCAACCAGCACCTATATCGGCATCTAAGCCAACTTCATCAAATTTTATGCCCCAAATTTCAATAACTCAGAGTGGAAATGTTAGTCGCAAATATGGAGAAACTATTGTTGAGCCAAATTTTTTTGATAGATTTGTAACGCATGATACGAAAAGAAGTTAAAAGTTATATGTAAGAGCTAGAGAATGAAAGGGATTCAATGAACACAGAAGAAATAAGGGATGTTCTTTTAACACCATTTGCGTTAGAAAAGATTAAGTAAATGTTGAATAGGGAAAGGAAAAAAAATCAAGATATCACAATTATTATTTTCTTTAATCCTTAGTTGATGTTTTTATAGCATCTCATTAGACTTTTTTAGGAATGTAGGTCAAAATAAAGAGAAAATATCTATATTTATTAAAGTGTATTAAAGCCCCAATCACCCTCACGCTCACCTCCACCCATCTCTCTAGTCCCCAAAAAGTAGAAACAAAATAGAATTGAATATGAATTTTTAAATATTATTTTTATGAAATTGATCATTTTAATATTGGAGGTGTTGTTATTAATATAGTTTTTCCTTTGATCCTTTTTAAATTTAAATTTAACCATCAAAATCATCATTTTAAGGTTTTGATTAACTCATTTGTTATTTGAGGTGGTATCAAAAGAAAATTAATATGTGGTTTGTTTTTTGGTTATTTCGAGTGACAACCATATTAAAATTGATGATGTTTTTTTTTAAATTTAGAAATAATTTAATTTTAAACTTTTTATCTTTATTACACCATTAAAATAACCTACAGTCACACACTACTGTTAATACCTAATTAAGTTTAATTAACTATATAACACAAATACAAATTTATTTGTTGAATAATTTTAATAAACAATTTAAAATACAATAAATATTAATTATAACCTAAAAGGAAGTTAATTAAGTAGCTAACATAAACCAACAGTAAAAAGAGACTTCTTTTAATAAATAGTTAAAAAGACTATCAATATTAATTCTTCTTCTTGCATACTACTTAATTCCCAAGTTCTATCTAATTTATAGATCATTTGATGAACTCCAAGGTGCAAGGAGATCATTCTCAAAGTGTTGTTAATGAGTGAGACTTATTTTACTAGGATGTTTAACTTGATTTTGAAGGGCGTATAACTATTTTTTATGGAGAGATTGTCAATCCATAATTAACTACACTTTTTTTTGGTGATGTCGTGTACTTTGACACCATATATCAAACATATAAGTATCATATGTTTTATGCATCATTTATTTGAATAAATAATCATGGATAAAATATAATTTTTGATTGTGCTTTTTATTTAAAGCTTCATACGGTTATTCTTGACATTTTAAAAGTTAATGGAAGTATTGCCCTACATATTATAACTAACGAAGCTTGAGCAATGGGAATTTCCATTAGGGATATGATGTCGAGAATTAGACATAAATTGTGTCAGTAGCACATACCTCGCAATGCCCCATCTCATTTAAATTCACTCAAAAATCATAAAGTTTCTTTATTTTTTTTAACAAATGCATATCTGAATGTAATGTTTTATGAAGAAATATGAAAGATGATGCTTACAATATACTATATTGAACAACACGGTTGGTTGACTAATTTTTATAATATTCAACACATATGATCAACAACTATTAATGAACATGTGTTTTGTGATAAATTAAAAAAGACATCTCAAATTACTAATCATGCACTAAATGAATTTGGAAATTCAAGCATAGTAAAGCCCCAAAATGTCCGTAGTCCATATCAGACCTTGAAAAGTTCCCAAAAAAGTCCTTATCAGACCTTCAAAAGTACAAAATTTTCTACGTTTTAGGGACACCATCTAGGGGAAATAAAAGGAACCACAGATCGTAGATGAGATTCATAGACCAATTTCAGAGAATTTAAGAATTTTGTATGAGAATTATGACTAATGTTTGTAGGTCTTAAAAGCTTTAATAGATCATAGACAAGGTTCATAGATCAAAGTTCAGAAACACGAAATCTTCCTTGAGTTTTAAGCGAATGGTATATGGGTCATAGAATATTTATAGATAGTTGTTTTGTTCACTGATCAAAGTTTTGAAACTCCGAAGTTAGCCTGATTTGTAAGATACATTTTATGGCTCGTAGATTAATCTATGGATTGTAGTGTAATGATCTAACCCAATCGTGAGTAGGCCAATATTGAAGAGTTTGGGCCATAAAACAATTCGGGTAGTGTCTTAAATTTGTTTTGGTTAGGTCTGCCTTAGATGGAATTTGGGATTGGTGAGGTCTAGGGCCATCCAACAATGGATGCGGTGTAATGTTGATGTTTTGTTGAGATATACTTGTATCCAAGACATTAAGGACTCCATAAGGGCTTTTAGAATCAAATTTGGTAGGTAGAACCCCCATAATTGATATTTGTGTGAAAGGTCTGTGTTGGGACGTCGAAGAAAGTGGTTGTATTGTAAAAAAAAAATGATTTTTCAGACTTTTGAGACTCTAATGTTTCATCGAGACCACTAAATGCTTAGACTTCTATAGAGGGGCAAAATGGGTTTGAGTGCTGAAGTATCCCTTAAACCTCTATTTTTTTTTGCTTTGTGTTCTTAGACTTGGGAGGGGCAATTTTTGGTCGATTCCACTAAATTTTCCAAGGAAATCACCGGTAGAGGCAGAATTATTACTCCCCATCCTTTTACATTGATTATTAAGCCTTATAATCTAGGTTATTGAGGGTTTTTACAGGATTCCATGGTGAAAAAAGCCTTAAGTTGGGGAATTTGATCATACTTAGCATTCATCGTCAACATAATAGAAAATCGGTAAAATTTAAAACAATTTCAACAACATCAAAGTCTTCAATTGCAAAGCGGAAGCTTAATACTCTTGGCTCAAAAACTATCTAATACAATAGAATCTTGGGACATAACCCATACAACAATGTTCAATACTTAAAATGAAAAGAAACATAACAGAAATGGCGGCCAACTCCTCGAATTCTCTGAGGACTAACTAATCTTCAAACTTGCCTCTACTATAGATCGTAGCCACGAGGATAAGAGTCGGGAACGTCGAACCCTACATTTGGATAAGAGATGTAGGCAAGAGTATGCGTTAGTACAAGAATGTACTAAGTATGATAGCTTGCATAAACATCAACATAAACATAAGAGTTAGACAACATAAGTCATAAGCATAATCAATGGACATAATAGATCATATCAACCTATATGGAATACTTCTTGAAGTAACCTCAAAGCATACTTAGAGAAGACATGGATAATCCTCCACTAGTCTTACTCATCATAGAAGGTAAACTCAATCCATCATCCAAGCTCATCACCTATCATAACATATTTAGCTTATCTTTCATACACATGGGGAATCGCCTCTTGCCTTCCTATAAAGGCTCATGGGAAATCGCCTCTTACCTTACATATAGGATCATGGGTACTCACTTCCATGTCCATCATCATATAACACGGGTATTTTCCTACATGTCATTCTATAAGGAATCACGGGTAGTCATCTCCATGTCCTTCATCATAAGACACAAGTAATCACCTCCATATCTTTTAATAAGGGATCATGGGTACTCGTCTCCACGACCAACATCATGATAAGAATGTGCGGAGTCGCCTCTTGTTCAACATAAAGGAATAAGCGTAGTCGCCTCTTATTCTATTCTAAGGAGTATGGAGAATCACCTCATATTCTTTTCATTTAGAGGTCATGGGTAATCGTCCCTAGCCTCATCAATTTCTTAGTCTTGTACCTTAGATTCATTTTAGGTGAGCAATCCTTTCAACCTAGAATCATTCCTTGTTAGAAGGCCTTTCACATTCATACTTAAGCAATTCAGGTGGGGAACTATCCCTTCCACAACAATTACATCAATAATCAACAGTTCATAACATATGCTTCACTCTCAAAGCAATACCTATCATAATTATCATATATGTTTCACTCTCAAGTCAATACATATCATAATCATCATATATGCTTCACTCTCAAAGCAATTCTTAATTTACCTTATTCATCCTATAAGAATACATCTAAATCCATAATTTCCCCTTTCATGGATCAAAACCCATTTATATCAATTTCACCTTAGAAACATGGGTTAAACATGGGTACATTTAATTCATCCTAAAAATATGTATTCCTATCAATTCATTCATAAACAATCATAACACAATCACTTGGATCAAGATTCATCAAGACCTAATAAATTAGAAGAAAACCCTAACTCAAATTGTGGAATTTCTACTTTTCAATTGAGAAATCTTAGGGGTTCCAATGATGAAAAGCCATCATACCTTACTATCAAAGCCCACAATTGCATGAGGAATGGAGGCTTGAACTTGATCCTAGCTCAACTCTTTCTTCTTCTTCTTTTTCTTCAAGTTCTATAGAGAGAAATATTTTAGAGAGGAGATTTGATCTTATTTTAGATTCTTGAGAGACTGGTTCTTAAATTGGGGAAATTTGGGGAAAAATGCCTATATAGATCTCTAGATGAAGGGAAAACCGGCATAGTATAGAATTAAATAATCTGAAAAGACTTTTAAGACCACAACTTAAAAATGAAAATAACTCTTGCTGGAGCTCGCCAAAGGCCACTTGGTGACTCCTCAAGTGAGCCTTTAGCTCGCCCAAAATTATAGTAAGTCAACTCTTTGATGAAGTCAATAAGGCGATGGGGAGGGCACTTTGGTGACACGCTGAACGGAACGACGAGCTCAACTTAGCTCGCCTAATATTCCAGAACAGTGGAAGCTGAGATCAGGCCAAAAGGCGAGCAAGGTTCCACTTGGTGGATCGCCAAGTCACTCAGTGTTCACCCCCTACTTTGCCGAGTTAGCTAATGAAAGGAATATTTTTCCATTCTCTGAATTCGAGGTTTACATTATCTTCCCCTTGGGAACATTCATCCTCGAATGAGATTCTAGGCATATTTGAAATGAAAATACTCAAGACAAGCAGCCCATCATGCATGAAATCTCATCAAAATGCATAAAACCAAGGAGAAAACATCAACTCCACGTTAACAATACTCAATGCTCCATAAGGAGGTTAGGAACTAGACATAACAACCCAATATGAATGAAAGTTCTAGATTTCTCATATTCAAGAAGGAACTACCATCTCCAAGCTAAAAGCATACTCAACATCATCTCACGGAGCCTATATGCAGCTCATACACAAAATCATAGCTAAAGCAAGTTCAACAATTCATCTCATGGTGTCTATAGGAAACTCATACTCAATGCACAACAACATGAGGAAAATCTATCATGTAAACTCATTTTCTTTCAAAACACAAAATTTTCAAGAACATGCATAAAATAAGAAAATCATCGGAATATCTAAAACACATGACACCAAAACAAAGAGTAAACCATGAAGAACTCATTACCTTAAGCTGGAGTAGCAGTAGAAGGAAAAAGATGAGGATATCAAGAAATCATATCTGCCTTGGCCTCCCAAGCAGCACCCTTAACTAAATGATTCTTCCACAATACTTTCACGAAAGCAACTTACTTGTTTCTCAACTACTTAACTTGCTGGTCTAGAATCTCTACCAGAATTTCCTTATAAAAAATATTTTAATCAACTCGCAAACCTTCTAAGGGAACCATAGATGTCGGATCTCCAACACACTTTTTCAACGGAGAGACATGGAAAACCCAGTGCATGGATGCCAAATTATTAGCCAAATAAAGCTTAGAAGCCACCTCACCAACACGTCTCAAAATCTGATATGGGCCTACATAACGGGGACTAAGCTTTTCTTTCTTCCCAAATCTCATTACACCCTTTATGAGTATGATTTTCAAGTAAACCTAATCATGAACATCAAAATCAAGATCTCTTCTTCTAACATCGGCATAGGACTTTTATGTACTTTGGGTTGTTATTAACTATTCTCTAATAAGTCGGACCTTTTCCATAGCCTTATGAACTAACTCGGGCCCTATCAAGGCAACCTCACCAACCTCAAACCAACCTATAAGAGATCTACACCTCCTACCATAAAGAGGCTCAAATGGAGCAATACCAATACTAAAGTGATAATATTATAAGCAAAGTCTATCAATGGCAAGTGACCATCCCAATTTCCGTTAAAATCGATGACACATGATCTCAACATATCTTCCAAAGTTTGTATAGTTCACTCCGCTTGCCCATCGGTTTGTGGATGAAAAGCTATGCTAAGCTTAACTTTAGTGCAAAGACCCTTTTGGAAAGACTTCCAAAACTGAAAAGTAAACTGAGTACCTTTACCGAAAATAATGGACAAGGGTACTCCATGCAACTTACCATTTCCCTCAAATATAACTTAGCATGCTCTTCCACCAAGTAAGAAACTTGGACGGGAATGAAATGGGTCGATTTCATCATTCGGTCCACTATAACCCAAATAGAATCATATTGTCACTGGGTACGAGTCAACCCAACTATGAAGTCCATATTCAAATCCTCCCACTTCGAAGTAGGAATATTTATGTATTGGGATAAACTTCTCGATTTCGGAATCTCAAGTTTCACTTGTTGGCAATTTAGACAGTTAGCCACGAATCCTGCAATATCTTTCTTCATCCCATTCCACAAAATGACCTCCCGTAAAATCACAGTAAATCTTGGTGGCTCCCAGGTGAATGGAATACCGGAAACTATGGGCTTCTGAAAAGATTTGTTTCCTCAAGTCATTGACATTCGGAACACACAAACAACCTTGATATCTAAGCACACCATTTCCCCTTATGAGAAAGCCTCAATGGATTTCTTAAGCACCGCTTCTTTCAATTCAACCAAAATTGGATCAAGACCTTGCTTAGGTTTCACATCCGCCACAAAAGACGACTCAAAACCATTGTGAACCGTAACACCACACTTGGTGGAGTCCACTATCTGAACACCCAATCGGGCCAATCTATGAACATCTCAAACCAACTTTTTCTTACCTTTTTCATTATGAGCAAACTACCCATAGACAACCGACTAAGAGCATCCGCCACCACATTCGCCTTACCGGGGTGATAGAGAACACTCATATCATAATCCTTAAGTAACTCAAGCCACCTCCTTTGGCAGAGATTCAGATCCTTCTGATAAAACACATATTGTAGGCTCTTGTGGTCGGTGCACACATCCACATGAACACCACACAAATAATGCCTCCAAATCTTTAAGGCAAAAACCACCGCCACTAATTCAAGATCATGGGTAGGATAATTCTTCTCATGAATCTTAAGTTGTCTTGAAGCATAAGCAATAGCTTACCCATTTTGCATGAGCACTCATCCTAACCCAATTCATGAGGCATCACATTAAACAACAAAACCATACATTCCTTCCGATAAATTTTACACCGGAGCAAAAGTAAGTTTATCTTTCAATTCTTGAAAACGCTTATCACATAATTTTGACCATATAAACCTGGCCTTCTTTGACTCAAATCTTTCAATGTCTAATCGAAGAAAACCCCTCAACAAATCTTCTTTAATAACCAGCTAAAACCAACAAACTTTTAATATCTGAAGGGGTTAGAGGTCTAGGCCAACTCTTGACCACATCCGTCTTCTTAGGATCTACCTCAATACCCTCACTTGAAATAATATGACCAAGGAAAGCTACAAACATTAGCCAAAACTCACACTTGCTAAACTTTGCAAAAAGTTGTTGGTCCTTAAGAATTTGCAACACGATCCTCGAATGATCAATATGCTCATTCTCACTTCTAGAATAGATAAGTATACCATCAATGAACACAATAACAAACATGTTAATGTATTATCTAAAAACCTTATTCATCAAATCCATAATCGTCGTTGGAGCAATAGGTAACCCAAATGACATTGCCAAAAACTAATAATGACCATACTGGGTTCTTAAAGTCATTTTCGTAATATCATCATCTTTCACCTTCAATTGTTGATAAACCGACCTAAGGTCAATCTTAGAAAAACAATTCACTCCTTGGAGTTGGTAAAAAAAATCATCTATTCTTGGAAGATGATACTTATTCTTAATGGTCACCTTGTTCAATTGCCGATTTTCAATACACATACAAAGTGAACCATCTTTCTTCTTAACAAACAAAACTAGAGCACCCCATGGAGAGATACTCGGTCGAACGAAACCCTTATCCAAAAAATCTCTCAATTGTTCCTTTAATTCCTTAAGTTCTACTAGAGCCATTCTATAAGGAAGAATAAAAATAGGCTGCGTATCTGGGAGAAGGTCAATACCAAAATATATTTTCCTTTCTGGAGGAATACCGGGTAGATCATCTAGGAACACTTTCGGATACTCATTAACAATGGGGACCGACTCAAGAGTAGGGGTTTTGGAATCCATATCCCTCCCCCTAACTATATAGTACATGCAACCATTAGAAAGCATCCTCCTAGCTTTAAGACAAGAAATAAATTGACTCATAGGCATAGAATTTTCCCCTTCCACTCTAGGATAGGCTCATTCGGAAACAAAAATCTGACTACACGAGTTCTAAAATCAATAGAAGCATAACAAGACTGCAGTCAATCCATACCAAGGATAACATCAAAATCTAGCATATCAAGCTCTACCAAATCAACAAGAGTAACTCTATGGGAAAAGGAAATGGAACACTTTCTATAGTAGCCATAATAGAATCACCAATAGGAGTAAAGACAGAAAAAAGATCTAACAACACATCAGGAAGCACATCAAATCTCATAGCCACATATGGCATCACAAAAGATAAGGTAGCACCGGGATCAAGTAAAGCATAAACATCCTATTGAAAGACTTTTGATATACCGATAACCATATTGGGAGAACCATCTTGTTCACCACGAGTCTGAAGTGAATAGAACCTATATTGGTTGGGAGCACTCGTACCGAACCACTTGGACTGGATGAAGGATAGGGTTGAGCCCTAAGATGACTATCCCCCTAATTCTTAGTAACCGAAGGAAAATTCCTTATCTTTTGGTCCATCTTACCACAGCCAAAACAAGTATAGGAACACGCGAAACATTTACCTTCATGATTTCTTCCATACTTGGCACAATTTGGCAATGAAGACCCACTACCACCTCCTTGAGTTTTAGGGTTAGACACCTTCTCCTTGTTGAACCTACGAAGATTAGAGGAACCTTGTCCAGAAAACCTTTGTCGATACCTAGGACAACCATTTCCATCGAACATAGAATGAGAGAAATTACCATCACCAGTTCTATACCTCTTGGTCTCCCTAGACATTTCCTTAAGTTTCTCATCTTCAATATGTTGGGTATGAATCATAAGACGAGAAATATTCATGTCATGGACAAGCATAGCCGTAAGACACTCTTTCACTTCCAATTCAGACACACCCGAAATGAATTAACTCATCCTTATCCTAGAGTCAAAAACTATAGAAGGAGCATATTTCGACAATTGAGTAAACTTCAAAGAATATTCTTTCACATTTATGTTTCCTTGCCAGAGATTAATAAACTCAAGCAGTAGTTCCTCTCTCATCTCAAGAGAAAAGAATCTATCAATAAAATTGGACTTAAACATTTCCCATTGAAGGGGACCTGCATCTACTGGCCTTGCTTTCTTTCATTGGTTGAGCCAAATTTGAGCAACACCCTTAAGTTGATAAGCGGCCAATTCCTCCTTTTCCACCGGATCACTCCCATAATAGTCAAGACCTTGTAAACCTCATGAATGAACTCTTGAGGATCTTCCTCAACCCTAGAACCATAGAATTCCGGAGGATTGATCCTGGTGAAGTCCCTCACTCTATATGTCGTTGTACCCACATTTGGGTTCATGGGTACCAAAACCTCCCTATTGGCTTGGGCTGTAGTTGCTTGAGCCAACACTTGAAAACCAGTTCTAAACTCTGCATTAGTCACTTGCTCGGCCAAAGGGTAAACCAAAGCTTTGAGGAGCTTGATGATGAGCTCCTTGACAAATCTCTTCTCCCTCAATCCTTCTAGAAAAAGCTCTTCGAGTACTAATATCTTGTAAACCATCGGATAAGGATTAGGAGAGAGAATTTATAGAGTTAAACTCTATCGCACAACTTAGAGTAATGAAGAAGTGAAGTTTTCTAAACATCTTGTAGCCTCTCATTCATAAATTTGGCGCGCTTCACACTCATGAACAAGACTCTACTAGACGTGGTTTTGAGACATCCTATAAACTTTCTAAACCTGGTGCTCTGATTACCAAGTTTGTCACAACCTAGAGGTACCTCCTAGATGTAACATGGCATACAAGGCCCCGAGAGGCCTCATATAAGCCACTTATCATTCATAGTCAAGATAATAGAAAATCAGTAAAATTTAAAACAATTTAAACAACATCAAAGTCTTTAATTGGCAACCGGAAGTCTAATACTCGTGTCTCAAAAACCATCTAACACAATAGAATCTTGGGACAAAGCCCATAGAACAATGTTCAATACTTAAAATGAAAAGAAACATAAGAGAAATAGCGGCCAACTCCTCGAATGCTGTGAGGACTCACCAATATTCAACCTTGCCTCTACTATAAATCCTGGCCATGGGGATGAGAGTCGGGAACGTTGGACCCTACATTTGGATAAGAAATGTAGGCAAGACTATGTGTTAGTACAAAAATGCATTAAATACAATATCTTGCATAAACATTAACATAAGCATAAGAGTTAGACAACATAAGGGAGAAGAATAATCAATGCACATAATAGATCATATCAACATATAAGGAATACTTCTTGAAGTAACCTCAAAGCATACCTAGCCAAGATATGGGTAATCCTCCACTAGTCTTACTCATCATAGAAGGAAAACTCAAGCCATCATCCAAGCTCATCACCTATCATAACATATTTAGCTTATCTTTTATAGACATGGGGAATCACCTCTTGCCTTCATATAAAGGCTCATGGGTAGTCACCTCTCACCTTACATATAGTATTAAGAGTACTCTCTTCCATGTCCATCATCATATAACACGGGTACTCACCTCTATGTCATTATGTAAGGAATCATGGGTACACTCCCTCATGTCCTTCAACATATGACACAGGTAATCACCTCCATATCTTTTATGGGTACTCACCTCCATGACCAACATCATGATAGGAACGTGGGGAGTCGTCTCTTGTTCAACTTAAAGGAATAAGCATAGTCGCCTCTTATTCTATTATAAGGAATGTAGGGAATAACCTCATATGCTCCTCATTTAGAGGTCATGGGTAATTTCCCCTAGCCTCATCAATTTCTTAGTCTTTTAGCTTAGATTCATTTTAAGTGAGCAATCCTTTCAACCTAGAATCATTCAATGTGAGAAAGCCTTTCACATTCAAACTGAAGCAATTCAGTATGTCGACTCTTGGATGACATCAATAAGGCGATGGGGGGCACTTTGGCGACACACTGAACGGAATGGCGAGCTCTACTTAACTCTCCTAAAGTTCCAGAACACTGGAAACTGAGATTAGGCCAAAAGGTGAGTGGGGTTCCACTTGGCGGATCACCAAGTCACTCGGCGTTCACTTCCTATTTTTCCAAGTCGGCTATTAAAAAATTTTCTAATAGACCCTTGTACTTGTATACACTTGTATTTTGAACCCTTTTACTTAACTATTTGTCAACTGAACCCTTAAACTCAATGAAACAAATCATTTTAAACCCCTTTGTCTTTGTGTGAACTTCAACCGAACAATAAAAATGACATTTTATCATCCACATCAGATTTTTTATGACACGTCATTTATTACTAATTTTTTAAAATAAAATATTTTTTTCTTCTTTTTCACTCCATCCTCATCTTCATGTCACTTGACCAATACTTGTAAAACTCTTTTCTCCATGGATGCTAATGAATCACCATTAAAGCATTTCAATATATTCTAATATTTATACACAATTTTACACAATATATTTCATCTAATTTTATAAAAACATTCAACAATTATTTTTCATCTTTGTCACTTTACTCTAGAAAATATGAAAGAAAGACAAATCAAGAAAAACATCAAATTTAAAGATGGTGCACTAAAGATACTCCTTATGTATACTTCTTCCGCGAATTTCGATATTGCACCAATTTTCTCGATTTTCTCATTTTGTGCTCATTTTTTTCACAATCTCATTTCTATTTTTGGGGAAGAAAAAATGAAAAAAACAAAAAAGAGAAAAAGAACTTGAAAATGAGTGGGGGAAGGGATAATGGATGGAACGGGGGATTGGGTGGGGGAACATCAGGGAAGGTGATGGACTAATGGTAGAAAAAGGAAAAGAAATGGGGAGGGGTTTGGGAAAGAAGAAAGAGTGAAGTTTTTAATTTTTATTTATTTTTGTTCTTTTTATTGTATTTTCCTTTTTCTTTTACTTATTTTAGTCTAAGTTTTTATTTCCAAGCTCCTTTTTAGCGTGAAATCATGTGCTTTTGCCAAATCAGTAATTAAGTTGCCACATAAGTTTGGTCAATGATCAGAGGGGTTTAATTGAGTTAAAGGGGTGAGTTGACATAGAGATAAGTAGAAAGGTTCATAATACAAACTCATATAAGTATAAGGGTCCATCAGATCATTTCCCCTTCCTGGAAGTCAATTTATATTTCAAAATTGATGATGATATTGATCTCTGAGAGCTTCTACTCATATTTTCTTATGGTGGGATCTGGTCTTATTTTCTTATGGGGTGTTACTATGTTTCCTTTTTAAATCACTTGGAGTTTCAAATCAATTTATGGTAATTTCATAACCATATAGGGTGTAAGATGATGATGTATTTATTTTTTGTCTGGCTCAAATTAAGTTTGGGGTTAAGGATTCTCATATTTAAGTGTTAAAGTATGTGCCTGCATGACTCGGTGGGTTGGGTCGTGACAAATTGGTATCACAACCTAGGTTATCGTTCTCCTAGTTCAAGAGAAAATGTCAAATAAAGTCAGGAGGATTGGTGTGTTGATGTCCACATCTATTCTTAGGAAGCCATGAAGCATTCTAGGAATCTGTCTTACTTCTTTATACTTTTTGTGCAGTTTGTCACTTGTGGTATGGGTTGAGCCCAATTGATATATCTGCATTCCAATTATTAGTTTAATTAAGTAGTGTGGATGTTGCTGTTGCAACTGATGGTACAAAAGCAAGGGAAAATTGGAACTGGAATGTTCTAATTTGTATCTAGCCTTACGGGGTCATATGAACTCATGGGTGGTCAATTAGTGGTAATCTATGATAAGAGAAGGTTTTCGTGAACTTGATTAACATGATTATCAAGGCCTAATGATTTTTACTGTGTGTATTGTATTGCTTGATTAAATGCAAATGTGTGAAGGGTATTTTCCTAAATGAGTAAAGTTGTATGAGAGGTAATTCCTTGTATTTTTATGATATTGTGGACAAGGAAAATTCTTGACTTGATTATGAATGATAAACTAATTATAAATGTCTATGCATTTTTTTTAGCGTGTTTTTGTACAGTCTAATCCTAAAACTTTATGGCAATGAGGCGAAGTCTGCATTATACATGGGATGATTTTAAAACTACATGGTCTCACCATTGGTAGAGATGGTAAGGTAAAAAAGATTTGATATTACCCTAGGTAAACTCAGATTTGAGACAGTCAGCATGATTGGGAACCATGAAAAGAGCTACTCTGGTATGATAGAGGGTATATGACAACATGAATTGTGCTTCGATGCTGCTGAAATTTATTTTCTGATAATGTAATTATGAGTTCTCTATGCATGCCTTGGTTTGGTCTTGAGATTATGTTAAAGGTCAAAATGTGGTTTCATGTGTTAATAATGAAAACAACGAATGAGAGAATTTTGCAGGACAAGGTAGATATGGTAGCCTTGGGCATTAATGTATCAGTTTTGTGTGGGTGATGTTGCCTCGCTGAGGAAACTTATATATATTCTAAAATTAGACCTTATTTTGCGTAGTGATTTTTATCCTTGATTGGGTAACTACTTACATTATAGTGATGATGCCTGTTTAATGAGGAGCAGTGGTTGGTGGGACCATGTTTTCGGGTATTGGTGAAATGATGATTATCCATTAGTGGGAATAGTCACACATGTAGTATTTAGCAAAATGAACCATAGTTGGTTGAGCAGTGTTGGACTTTAATCCTAGGATATATTTATGAGAATGATTATGTCCTGATAGTAGCTCTTGAAAAAGGGCATAGAAAAATATTGGAGGATTTGAAATAGATTGGATTGTTCATGAAAGATGATCCTTAGTAGTAGGTTGGTTGAGGAGTAGGTTTAGTAAATGGTTTCTTGATCAGTCATATCCCTCTTGTTGGTCATGTTATTACATTTTGGTTACTGAGTGGTGGCGATGTGCTCATTATAGCTTTGGTTAGGGTGTAGGTGCCGGGTAAAGTTCTCCCTAGGATGAGAGTTAGCAAAAATCTCAGGCAAGGATGGGTTCTAATGAAACTTGGTATTATGTGGTTAAGAGATATTTGGTGTCTTGAGGTGTACCATTGGAGAAAATTAGAGTGGTATCCTGACATCTGTTCTTAGGTAGGGCCATTTTGGTGTTTTCCCACTCTTTTGATCCCTATACTATGTCGTTTTAACCTACTCTAAGTGGGATTAAGGAAACTTTAGTGACCTAAACCCTCCCCTCTCACACACAACTCCTCAAATAAAATTCCTCTTCATTTAAGCCTCCTCTAGGGCAAGAACTAGGTTTCTCATCTACAAGAATTTGTTAAAGGATTCAAGCTTGTGTTTTCACTTCAACTATTTGGTAATTTCATCAATGGGTTTCCTTTCACCTATTGAGTCTGAAAACAAAGCCTAGTTTATGTTTTTGATTCCCTACGAGCCTAGAGTTTTATGTTAAAGATGATTTCTTCATTGTTTACTTAATCTTCTTCATGAATGGTTGAAAACATGTAATTTAATCTACATATCAGTTATAATACAGAAGTTACTTGAACCCTTAGAATTAGATATTTTCTTGTCTCAAATTTATGTTATTTTAGATCATGCATGTCCCATATTACTGGATTTTAAATTTTAAGATAGTTCCAGATAAAGTGTCTATTCGTATATATATCAGTTATCAGAATTCATGAGCTACTTAGTTGATTATCAGTTAATAACTATAATGTAGTATTACCAGATTATTACCATTTTATATTATTTTCATGTTTTCCTTCGGGAGTTTTACTTAGCAACGAGCGTACCTAGGGATGAAGGCTAACTCATTAGTAGAGGTATGATAGCTTTAGTAGCAATCCCTATGTCCTATGACTTCATGCTACAGTAGGATTAGAAGGGTTACCCATTAGTTGAGGCCTAAATCCTTAGGCTTCTACATACATTAGCTTAGTGAATCCAAATTAGCTCAGATCAAACTTTAGACCTTGAAAAAGTATATTGGGCCCTTTTAATAGGGACTATACATCAAACTCCATGTAGCTCACATGGTTAGATGTTTGTTTTAGAATCTCCCATAATTCAGTTTTGCTATTATGACATGACCAAGCATTCAATTATGTTACTACAACATTTTTATTAGAATTTCATGTTATTTACTAGGTCAATGCATCAACTTATGTCATTTCAATTCAACATATTCAATTGTTAACATCATACATGCCACACATACTCAGTAAATTCAAAGTATTGATTGCATATTTTTCACCTATATTGTTTAATAGAATAGGTTTGAACATTCAATATTTAGGTTATGGTTAGTACAACTTTCAATCAGCATAGTAATACATGTTGGTGAGTCCCCATCTTTCGAAGTGGAATCTTATTATTTCATTCAATATTATTGTGTTTGTTTCAGATAGTTAAAATTAGCTAAGGGATTGTCCTAGCAACTCATCCTAGTTAAGACTTTCAAATAGTTTAGCTGTTAGTTTTTCAGCTTATGTTGAATTCAAATTTTGTCTATCTAATATTTGAGTTTAATAGACTATTTTTCAGAATCAGCTTCCGCATTAGCATATTATTATTATTTCATGTGTGTTCTTATGTCATGGTAGATGTCAGACAATGTGGTTATCTTGGAGTACCTTATTTCTCTTAGCATTATGTTATGACAAGGAGATAGTCTCGAGTTGTGACAAACTTGTACCAAAGCGTCAGGTTCATGTTTCCTAGGTTGTTTGAAAGTCGTGTTAAGTAGAGTCTAATTCATGGGTGTGAAAAACACCACATCTATGAATAGGAGGCTATGATGAACGAATGCATGAACTGGACCGTACCTCAAAACAAATGAGTATGAGCAACCAAACCAATGCATGTAATCACCAACATCCAAACAAGGCAGACAAAATAAAAAATACAACCCTAATACTACTACGCTACAAGACAAAAAGAACTAACCTGGAATTCAACTAGACCTCGACTATGGCTTCGGGCCCATTAATATAATCAACAATCTCAATAAAGGCATATCAAGCCTATCGCTAATCATAAAATGAAAGAACTGAAGAGAGGCTCAAAATCAAGTAATGGATGATAATAACACAATGATTGATGTCCTACCTCAAATATGTCACTCGAGCTCACAATGGAGCACATCTCATGGCAACCTATGGCTATGACAACACTAAAGCATCAAGGACTTAAAAAGGATACACCATAAGAAACCAATTTTACCGGGAGCAGAACACACCTACAAAGGCATATAAGGATCAATCCTAGTGTAAGGCCTCAAATAGTAATCTTAACAAGGATAATCATGCTAAGGTAACTCATAAGCATTGCTTCTAGCATAAAATAATGATCCCATCATCCACAATAAGCCTCACACTTCTACGCAATTCAAGAAAAGATAGAATAAAGAAAACAGTTCTAGTACTCGGCAAATACCAACCTATATCACATGTGGTTCATACTAAAAAACATCTAGTAAAGCCTAATCAAGAAACTAGACTGAAACATACCTTAAAGTCTATCACGCGGCTTAGAATACACCTAATCACTTTTGAAACACCTCCGATCACTACCACACTAACAACTTATTCATCACAATGTCAATATAGATGTTTAGACAGAAAAATGCAATAATGGGAGACAAACCAAAATTGTGTCAAAAATAGAATTTAAGACCAACGTTAAGAATCCAAAAATTAACTTCATCAAAAGGTATTACATAGCTCTAGGACTTGGGCCCCGAAAATAGGTAAATGTGAGCTTAGAAACGTGCTAAAATAGCCCATGCAATAAAATCACTATTAAAGATCCAAAATCAAGTTCAGGCACCCCTATTGGGGTGTAAATTACCTTGAAACGACGACTACCACGTTTCCACAACCACAAGTTTGAGGCATAGTTTAAGACCTCTTGACAGAGTCAATTTTAGAAATTTTGGTATAGGTCTCACAATTCCTATTTGACTCCAAAATAGGTCCATTTCCATTTTATTTTATTTTGGTGTCTAAATGACCATACTAATATTGTGATCCTATTTTTGATAGTGTGGCAGTGTTCGGAGGTTGTTCGGAAAGGAAATGCTTCGTCATTGCGAATTGGAGCGCACATGCTCAGCCTACATGTAGGCTACGATTTCCTTTCAATTTAGATTGAGCATTAAAATTTGAATTAGTGATGATTAGTATGAATTGGAGGCGGGTGTCTAGTTATTCTTTCTTGTCTTCTTAGAAACCATATTTTAGGATTGAGCGACACAGTTTCGAGTGTAGTACGATGTTAGTTGGGGTTGTACGTGTGTTGTTGCATGGTATATGAAATACTTGTGTTATTCCTTAATATATGAAGCATTATCGGCCTTATTCTAGGATAGACTAGTATTGCCTTAGACTCATGAGCCATGTAGATTTGGTATGTCTCCGACGTCATTTCGAAAGGACTAGGTTCTTGTAGACTGGAATAGAAGACTTGGGTATGATAGTTTGAGCCTTAGTCTAGGAATTTTTGCAAATTTTTAGACTTTTTATCTCCTCTCCCTATTTTTGCAGCTCTAATGTGTTATCAGAGGTTTTACGCTTTCTCGAGATCTAGTTGTTCTAGTCTTGGAGCTTTTTGTCATTCTTTTGTAGTGGATGTCGATCCATGATGGCTTGGAGCCTACTTGAGATCCTCTTCGGAGTGGACATGCTCCTAGTTCACTCTTGCTAGATAGGCAGTTTACATCCCTAGGAGTGGACTGCTAGCTTGGTGGCTTTATCTTAATCCTCTTCAGAGTCGACACGCATTCGAGTCACTCTCGCTAGCTGGTTTGGGAATGGACTAGTTGGTTTGGTGGCCTATATTGATTTTTACTCTTTCTATCTAGGCTGGGAGTTGACTAGACTTAATGGTTACATAGGGTGGGAGCCAGACTTCTAGTTCATGGTACTCTTTCCTTAGTACACATAGTATTTTGTGTAGCTATCAGGCTTATGGAGGTCCGTTTGAGTTTTATTTAAACTTGCATGAGTGTACCTTCTGGGCTTTTGGGTTCCACTTAGATTTAGTTTAGGTTTACTTAGATTTACCTTCGGTATGTTCGTGTGCTTTCTTTTTATAACTGGTTTAACCTATATATCTATCTAGATTTTATCTTTTCAGATTTGTTTTTACCTTTCCTGCTTAGTCGGCCTATGATGCCTACTTTGTACCTTTGTTTTGGTACTTATGGTATACTCTGCATCTTTTCGTGATGTAGGTCCCAAGTACCAACTATCAATGGTGATCCCTCGTGCCATCTTTGCAGCTTGGGAATATTGGAGATGAGGCTGAGTACTTGGAACCCTAGATTAACTTGTCTCATTTTGTACTCATGTTAGCTAGTCTTTTGCCTTTGAGAAGGTTTGTTGTGGTGCACTTTTGGGACTTGTATTTATTCAAATTAAAGAGCTTTGTTCTCTTGACATCCAGGTTCTTGGAGGGTTTCTTTTTTATATAATTTTTTCTTTGCTTCCGTTTCTATCTTTTCTAATTGTTAGTGTTATTTTCTCGTTATTTCTACCATGGTACTCATTTCTTGTTGTTTTGGGTACAGGTTGGCTTACCTATCGGCATGTTATAGTAGGTGTCAGCATGACTCGGGAAGTCGGGTCGTGGCATCATTTTTCATGATAAGTTTAGAATATAGTTGATCAATTATAATTAAATAATAAAAATACATATCAAAGTAAATATTTTATATTTTTTAGTTTGATGTGAATACACTTAAAAAGAATTTCCCTAAAAGCAACTATCAGTCAAACTATAATTGTAGTTAAAATGAATTGTTTGAATGTTATTATGTTTTTATTCCTAAAATAACTGCTAGTCAAACTTCAATATTACTACAATCCTATTCCCTCAAATGCAAACCACCAAACGCTGCTTAAAGAAACAAACTGATTAATTTCCTGAGATTTAGCTATATGATACACTATAATTAATAACTTCATATTAACTTGGTAACTCCTATTCCTTCTATCCCCTCCCCCACTATATATATCCATCTCTCTGTACATGTTTTTTTATCAAGTAAATGCAAGACCGTATTCTCCCATTATAATATCTCATTAGTTGTTTTCATTGGAAAGAATGAAGAAAACAAGTATGATCAAGCGCCGATGGAATCATAAAGAGGACGAGCTATTGTAGAAGCTAGTAAAGGAACATGGAGCAGAGAACTGGTCTCTTATTGGCCAATTGATTTCGAGTCAATCTGGCAAATCGTGTAGGTTTCAGTGGTGTAATCAGCTTAATCCTCAAGTGGATCATCGGCCTTTCACTCTTGAAGAAGATAATACTATTATCAGAACTCATGCCAAAATAGGTAATCGATGGGCTAAGAAAGCATGTTTGTTGCCAGGTAGAAACAGATAATGTGATTAAAAATCATTGGAATTTCACCCTTAATTGAAGGGCCCTTCGATTTCAAAAGATTTGACTTTGGAAAATCCTCAACATCTGTTGAAGAAATCATTCAGCATTGGGGTGGGTAAAAATTCAGGTAGTCCATATAGATCTAATCTGAGCAACTTGGGTTTTGATAGGTTCCCTCTATTGTGTCTGTATTTGCACATTGCGCTATCGGGTCGAATTTCACCACTTTTAGAATTTTCGCCCATAATACCCAATCCATTAATATCTCTTAGTCCACCTGGATCTAATTTAACTAATTTGGGCTTACCTAGGTGCCTTCAGTTGTGTATTTATCCTCCCGCTCCACTAGGTGAAATTTTGCCTCTTTTTTTCAGTTTCACTAGTAATGCCTAAACCATCAACATCTCTAAGTCTATGTTTATCTAATATGAACAATTTGGGCTTATCTAGGTTACCTCAGTTGAGTTTTTATCCACCCAGTACCCCACTAGGTGAAATTTTGACTCTTCCATCTATGGCACCAATAATGCCCGATGCATCAACACATCTGAGTCTCTCTTTACCTGGATTTAAATCTTCCAAGGATTTGAATCCAGTGAATCAAATCGAGTGAATAGGTCAACTTGCACCTATATCGGCATCTAAGCCCACTCCATCAAATTTTAGGCCGCAAATTTCAATAACTCAGAGTGGAAATGTTGGTAACAAGTACGAAGAAACAATTGTTGAGCCTAGAATTTTTGATAGTTTTGCAAGATATGATACGAAAAGAAGTTAAAAATTATATGTCAGAGCTTGAGAATGAAAGGGTTTCAATGAATAAAGAAGCAATAAGGGATGTTGTTGTTAACAAAATATGTGTTAGCAAAGATTGAGTAAATGTTGAAGAAGGAAAAGGAAAAATCAAGATATCATAGTTATTATTTTCTTTAAACTTTAGTTGATGTTTTTATAGTATCTCTATAGAGTTTTCTAGGAATGTAGGAGAAAAGAAAGAGAAAATATATATATTCATAGAAGTGTATGGAAGCCCCAATCACCCTCACTCTCACCCCCACCCATCCCACCACACCCAAAAAAGTACAAACAAAACTGAATTGAATATAGATTTTTAATTATTATTTTTATGAAATTGATTACTTTTATATTGGAGGTGTATTTATTAATATAGTTTTCCTTTGATCCTCTTTATATTTAAATTTAACCATCAAAATGATCATTTTAGGTTTTTAATTAACTAATTGTTATTTGAGGTGGTATCAAAAAGAAAATTAATAGGTTATTTGTTTTTTGGTTTTCTAGAGTGATACGCATTTTAAAATTGATGATGTTTTTTTAATGTATAAATAATTTAATTTAAATTTTTTATCATTATTGCACCATTAAAATGATCTACAGACACACACTACTTTAATACCTAATAAGTTTAATTAATTATATAAGACAAATACAAATATATTTGATTACTTATTTTAATAAATAATTAAAAGTACAATAAATAGTAATTATAACCTAAAAGGAAGTTAAGTTTGTAGCTAACATAAACTAATGGTGAAAAGACTGATTCAAATGAATTGTTAAAAATACTATAAATATTAGTTCTTTAATAAATAGTTAAAAATACTGGTTTTAATAAATATTGTTTTTTGGTTTTCTCGAGTGATAACCATTTTAAAATTGCTGATGTTTTTGAAGGTATAAATAATTTCATTTTGAATTTTTTATCATTATTACACCATTAAAATGATCTACAGAAACACACTACTATTAATATGTAATGAGTTTAAATAACTATATAAGACAAATACAAATATATTTGATGACTTATTTTAATAAATAATTAAAAATACAATAAATATTAATTATAACCTAAAAGGAAGTTAAGTTAGTAGCTAACATAAACTAACGGTAAAAAGAGTGATTTTAATAAATTGTTAAAAAGACTATAAATATTAGTTCTTCTTCTTGCCTGTTACTTAATTCTAAAGTTCTATCTAATTTATAGATAATTTGATGAACTCCAAGGTGCAAGGAGAGCATTCTCAAAGTGTTGTTAACTAATTCAATAATAGGCATATGAGTGAGACTTATTTTACTAGGATGTTCAACTTGATTATGAAGGGCCTATAACTATTTTTTTATGGAGAGATAGTCGATCCATAACTAACTATACGTTTTTGGTGATGTTGTGTATTTTGATACCTTATATCAACCATATAAGTATTATATGATTTATGCATCATTTATTGGAATAAATCATCATAGACAAAATATAAAATTTGATTGTGCTTTTTTATTTGAATCTTCATACGGTTATTCTTGACAATCTTAATGCCAATGGAGAGTATTACCCCACATATTATAACTAACGAAGCTTAAGCAATATAAATTCCCATTAGAGAAATGGTATCCAACATTAGACATAAATTGTATAAGTGGCACATACCTTGTAATGCTCCATCTCATCTGACTTCACTCGAAAATTACAAAGTTTCTTTATATTTTTTAACAAATGCATTTCTAATGTAATTCTATTTGAGGAAACATGAAATATGATGCATACAATATACAATATTGAAGAACACGGTTGGTTGAATAATTTTTATAATATTCAACACATGTGATCAAAAACTCTTAATTATTATGTGTTTAGTGCTTTATTAAAAAAACATCTCAAAGTACTAATCATGTACTAAATGGATTTGTACATTCAAGTACAGCAAAGCCCCAAAAGTTTTGAAGTTCATATCGGACCTTAAAAAGTTCCCAAAAAAGTCCATATCAGACCTTGAAAAGTTCAAAATTTTCAGTCTTTAAGGGATAGTGTCTAAGGGCCATAAAAGGAACCACGGATCGTAGATGAGATCCATAGAAAAACTTCAAAGAATTATGAATTTGGTATGAGAATTATGAGTATTGTTTCTTGGTCGTAAAAGCTTTTATAGATCATAGATGAGTTTCGTAGATTAAAGTTCAGAAACATGATATCTTCTCTATGTTTTAAGGGCATTTTATATGGGTCGTAGAATATTTATAAATAGTGGTTTGGTCCACAAATCAAACTCCTAAAACTCAGAAGTTAGCCTGATTCTTAAGGATACATTTTATGGGTGATAGATTAATATATGGATCGTAGTGTAATAACCTTACCACGACATTATGAGTAGGCCAATAGTGAAGAGTTTGAGCTAGAAAACATTTCGGGTAGTGGCTTAAATTTATTTTTGCTAGGTCAGCCTTAGATTGAATTTGGTATAGGTGAGGTCTAGGGCTATCCAACTAAGGATGGGGTGTAATGTTGATGTTTTGTTGAGATATACTTGTATCCATGACATTAAGGAGTCTATAGGGGCTTTGAAGATCAAATTTGGTAGATAGAACTCCCGAAATTGATCTTGGCGTGGAAGGTATGCGTTGGGACGTCAAGGGAAGATGTTGTGTTGTAAAAATGACTTATTTAGACTTTTAAGGCTCTAATATTTGGTCGAGCCCACTACAGATGGAGAAATCCCGCTATAGTGATGCTCATACTTCTCTATCTGGGCAAAATGGGTTTCACTGCAGAAGTAGTACTTAAACCCTTATTATCTATGCTTTGTGTATTTAGACTTAGGAGGAGGCAAGTTTTGGCCTTTTCAACTTAATTTTCCATGGAAATCATCAGTAGAGGTAAGATTATTACTCCCCAACCTATTACATTGATTCTTAAGCCTTAAAATCTAGGTTATTGAGGTTTTGAACATGATTCCATGCTGGAAAAAGCCATAACTTTGGGAAGTTTACCATACTTTGCCCTATGGTTAGGATTAGGTTGTATTTTGGGAGTTATTAGGTCATCGTTCTATTGAATGGTATGTTGTATTTGTTATTTTAGACCAAGAACAAGCTAAAGCTTCACAAAGGGTTCAAGATTTGCGATCAGACTTCTGCAGTAGATGCTTGGGGCCCAAGTAGGCTAGGTTTTCTTAATTAAGTAGTTAGACATTTTTTCTACTGCATGCTATTTTTTAAATTGACAGGAGGTTTCATGCCTTGGTGTTCGTGCAAGGAGTCTGGATAGTTCAAGGTTGTTGTTTATTGTTGTTAGGATGGGAAAAGATAATGAATATGGGTGATTCTCTAGTTCGTGATTGTTAATCTTTAGTGTCTTTATTGGGGTGATTTGGTGTTAATTGTAAGGTTAAGTGTAATGAAATTGATGGTTTATAGCATTTATGGGACTTGTGGTAGTCTAGGGAACAAATGTGTGTTCATAAAAAGGGGTCCAGTGTTAGGCTATTGGTATATGCATATAGGTGATCATCTTATATATTTTTTATTTATTTATTTATGTCTACTACTTAGTAATTTCATTTGTGGAATGCACGGTAGAGAGACCGATGATACATACCAGTACGTGTTGGTTGCATTGATACTAATATTACTATGTCACATAACATAGTCTAGTTGCAGGAATTCAGTTTATATTTCATAGGTAATGATGATGATGATCTCTGACAACTTCCAGTCTTAGTTCCTTATGATAGGATCTGGTCATATTTTTTTATAATTGTACAATTCTAATTTCTTGTACCTGTTTAGACTAGTTCCTTAGAGGTGTTAGTACATTTCCTTGTTAAATCACTTGGATGTTCAAATCAATTTATGGTAATTTCATAACCATTTAGGGTGTAAGATGATGTTGTGTTTATTTTCTGTCTGTCCCAAATTAAGTTTGGGGTTGAAGATTCTCATATCTAAGTGTTAGAGTATGTGCCTGCACGGTTCAGTTGGTTGGGTCATGACAAATTGGTATCACAACCTAGGTTACCGGTCTCCAAGAACAACAAAAAATGTCGAATAGATTCCTGAAGATTGGTGTGTTGATGTCCACATCTAATTTAGGGGGGGCATTGTAATACCTCAAAAACAAGAACTTAGTGTGAACAAGAGAAAAAAGCAAACCACGGAGGGGGTCCACAAGCTGTTAAGAGGACCACGATCTGTCACCCTACTCGTGGTTGTGCACCCAACAAAAGATGAAAGACCACGGATGACCAAACAGTCTGTGGAGCTCCACATGGGCAGTGAGGGGGACACAGAATCACCATGGCTAATGTGAAGGACCAAGGACCACTAGACGGTCTGTAGATCTTCACACGTGTCGTGAAGTGGCTTGTGAAAGAGGCTTGACAGTCTTTGAGGTTTAGGTCAACTTTAAACGACTATATCTTTCAGCACAAAATATATTAGGTGGCTCATTACATATCAAATCAAAGATCTCTAAGTCCTCTTTCCTATGCTACTAATATTACCTAATACCAAGATCGAAGTAAAAAGTTATGCCCATTTTAGTTAAGCCCTGTCGGTAGGGCATCTTTACGAGCTGCTAGACGGGCCTTGGTCATGATGGCCCGTGAAGTCCCTCTTAAAGTCACTTCAGCAGCATTTAAGTCAGAGTCACATTGTTCTTTTTCCCTATGAGTTTGGTACTTCAACTACGTCATTTTGCACAGTCTAAGCTTAGTAAACTAGTCAGAAACTACCTAGAACCCTCAGTCTCCTAAAATCACCAAGAATAGAACTAAAAGAAGAGTAAAAGTCAATAGTTTCGCACAAGAACAAGCAGAGGTCTTCTTCAAGTTCAGCCCCGAAATGCAAAGGATATCTCAGTAGATTTCCTCACTATGTATGTAGGCTTTTACTAGTGGGTTCCTTTCACCCATTAGGTCCCTAGAGTTTAGTTAGTTCTTTGATTATTCTTAGCTTTTTTTGACCTAGGGTTTCCAAAACCTTGGAGATTCATTGTTTTTTAGCTGCTACAGTTTCCATAATTTAAATAACATGTTTCTTGGAAATTTAATTTTGCGTAGCTCCATGTATAGAATTCAGAACCCCAGCATATATTAATCATCAATACTCATGAATTATACTTGCTAGACTGATCAGACGTAAGCTCATGTTTTAGAATTTGAATAGTTTATCTTTCAGTATATTTATGTGCATTTCAAGATAGCATATCAGCATGTTGGGCTATTCAGTACTTCATTGCATTTTTCTTTTCATTTATTTAGGAGTAGAGTTAGTGCCGAGTTGGACTATGGTTCAGTATACCCTCACATTCCCAGAACTATGTGCCAATGTAGGTTCAGAAGTCCCCTCAGTTGGGCACGAATTTTAGTGATCATGCCACATTTATGCCTCTATACCCCTGGCAAGGTATATAGGGTCCTCTCGATGAGGTATATACATCGAACTCCACATTTAGCTCCCATGTTTTATGTCCGTTAATAGTACCTCCCGTAGTCATACTTTCATTTCATTGACCATGTTATAAGTATTCATTTCAGTATTCTGTTCAGCATATTAGCTACATGATTAGTACTTGGTCATTGCATTTAGCATAGCTTTTCAGTTACACTTCAGTACAGTCTATTTCCATGCTTATTATTATATTGCTCAGTTATATCATTGTTCAACTTAGTATCAATAACCTGTATGCTCGGTACATTCCAAGTACTAACTCATACTTTGTGCTACATCATTTTATGATGTAGGTTCAGGCACTTAGCATCTAGCTCACGCTTAGTTCAATTTCTAGCCTATACTCAACAGCTTCAGTGGTGAGTCCTCATAGTTCGAGGACATTTCTTTATGCTTGGTTTAGTTAGTTCTTTTTCATTATTTTTAGAGTTAGCTGTGGACTTGTCCTAGCAACTCATTAGTAGTAAAGTCTTTCAAACATAGAATCATCATTAAGTTAATTTGGATTGTTTCTCCTTTGACATTCAATTATATTCACAATGAGTTTCTTTTAGTTGTGACTAACTTTACAGTTATGCTTCCACTTTCTTAGTTATATTTCATTATTCTTGTGATATGCCAGTCTCAGGGTTAGCTTGGGGTCAGTTGTGATCCAAGTTCCCATTTTACGTCTGGGAGTGACAAACTTGGTTCCAGAGCATCACGTTCAAAAGTCCTAAAGTATCTGAAAGTTGCAGTAAGTAGAGTCTCTTTCATGAGTGTGAAGTGCGCCACACTTATGAAAGTGAGGCTACTAGGTATTTTAAAGAAAATTTCCCTTCTTTTGTTATTCCTATCCTACGTGAACTGTGATTCAACTTCTCCTTTCTAATTTGGCGTTATGCATATTAGATCATGCCTCTTAATAGAGCTAACATACGCAATTCTAACACCGTTCCTCCCGTCCCAAACCCTGAGGTTACAAAGGTAGAGTTTCGTAATGTGATCCAGCTTTTGGCTTAGATCATAGTCAACTAGGATAATCAACAGGCCCATGTTCCTGACAACACCACTGGTGGATCACCTACAACTAGGGTTCGAGACCTTGTTTGTATGAATCCGTCAGAGTTTCTGGGGCCAAAGGTTGGTGATGACCTACAAAACTTCATTGATGAGGTCAAGAAGATTCTTGAGGTAATGCAAGTGACCGGTACTGATAGTGTTGAGCTAGCATCCTGTCAACTTAAGAATGTGGCTCATATCTGGTTCACGCAGTGGAAAGACAACATGGGTGCATATGCAGCTCCTGTTACTTGGGATTATTTGACTAGAGCTTTTCTTGATAAGTTCTTCCCGATATAGTTGAGGGAGGCTAAGGCTCAAAAGTTTATGAACTTAAGGGACGATTTGATGTCAGTCCAAGAATAAAGGATAAATTTCACCCAGCTCTCCAGATATGCCCCACACATAGTTGCCGATCCAAGAGCACAAATGACCAATTCTTATTTAGAATATTTGATCTGGTGAATACCAAGTGCAAGAGTGCTATGTTGTTATGGTATATGGATATCTCCAGATTAACCACCCATGCTCAGCAGGTTGAGGAAGATAACCTCAAGGAAATGGCTAAGGATAACAAGAAGGATAAAATAGACAATTATAAATACTCTAAGCATAGGTCAGGCAGCGGGAATTGCTCACGATATCATCAAAGGCCTACAACCCCAACACCTTTATCAGCTAGCACTCCATCCCCTAGGTTTCAACAAGATCAGAAAGGAAGGGCCTCAGTCTCTAAGTCTTGGGGGAGTGATTCAGGTAACATGACTTTTCCATCTTGTCAAAAAGTATGGTAAGAACCATCCAGGAAAGTGTCTTACAGGTAAATAGGGTTGTTTTCGGTGTGGCCAGTCTGGTCATAGGTTGAAGGATTGCCCTTCTGCCAAGCAAGGACAAGGAGGTAACACTAATAGGGCTCGGCCTACTACTTTAATAGCTCCATCGGGTCACCCCATTCAACATGGTGCCTCGTCTAGTACATGTGGTGTTAGAGCCAAAATAGGTTATATGCTCTTTAGGCTCACCAGGACCAAGAAGATTCTCCTGATATGGTCACTAGTACATTACAAGTCTTCCATTTAGATGTTTATGCATTGTTACATCCCGGGGCTACACTTTCTTTTGTTACTCTATATATAGTAGTAAACTTCGGTGTCGGTCCAAAAACTCTCTCCAAACCCTTCTTAGTCTATAGTCTAGTTGGTGAACCAGTTATAGCTAGATAGATATACATAATTCACGTATCACAGTTCCCAGAAAGTCACATCAGCAGACGTTGTAGAGTTATAAATGGTAGATTTTGATATTATTTTATGCATGGATTGGTTACATTCCTATTAGGCCTCAATCGATTGTAGAACTAGGATTGTTCAGTTTTAGTTTCCAAGCAAGCCCATCTTAGAGTGGAAGGGTAGTAACCCAGTGCCTATGGGTCGATTTATCTCTTACCTTAAGTTTAGGAAAATGATTTCCAAAGGGTATATCTATCATCTTGTTCGGATTAAGGATTCAAACTCTAAAACCGCAACCCTTAAGTCAGTTCATTGGTGAATGAATTTCCAGAGTGTTTCCAGAAGATATTCTCGAATTTCATCCTGAGAGGGAAATCAACTTTGGAATACATCTTCTTCAAAATACCTAGCATATTTTGATTCATTCTTACAGAATGGCTCCAACTGAACTAAAGGAATTGAAAGAGATTTGAAAGAACTTATAGATAAGGGCATTATCAGGCCTAGTATCTCTTTGTTGGGTACTTTAGTCTTGTTCGTGAAAAGGAAAGATGGTTCTCTCGGAATATGCATTAAGGGTAACAAAGTCACAATAAAAAATAAGTATCCTATCCCCAAAATTTATGACTTGTTTGACCAACTTCAGGGTGCTAGTTGATTTACTAAGATAGACCTCAGATTGGGCTATCATCAGCTCTAAGTCAGAGATAGTGACGTCTCGCGGACAGCCTTCGAGACTTGGTATGGTCACTAAGAATTTGTAGTTATGTATTTTGGACTAACAAATGCTCCTGCATTTTTCATGGACTTAATGAATAAAGTATGCAAATAGTATTTGGACTTGTTCGTCATCATCTTTATTGATGATATCCTCATTTATTTTCAAGTGAGGAAGAGCATGCAACTCATCCGAGAGTTGTTCCGCAAAACCTTAAAGATCACCAACTATTCTCTAAGTTTAGCAAATGTGAATTCTTGTTACAGTCGGTCGTTTTCCTTGGTCATGTGGTATCTAGCGAAGGGATCTGAGTGGATTCTCAGAAAATTTAGGCATACGGCACTAGCCTAGACCCACCTCTCAGATTGATATCAAAAGTTTCTTGGGTATGGAAAGTTACAACCGGAGGTTTGTTGAAGGATTTTCATCCATAGCTTCCCCATTGACCAAGTTGACTAAAAAAGAGGTCAAGTTTTAGTGGTCAGATGAGTGTGAGGAAAGCTTTTCAGATTTGAAGACCAGGTTGACTACAGCTCTTGTCTTGACTCTACCAGATGGGTAAGATGATTTTGTAGTTTATTGTGATGCATCTAGGGTCGGCATAGGTTGTATATTCATGCTGCAAGGTAAGTTCATAGCCTATACTGCTATATAGCTTAAGGTCAATGAGAAGAACTACCCGACTCATGACCTCGAGCTTGTAGCCATAGTGTTTGCTCTACGGATTTGGAGACACTACTTGTATGGTGTTCATGTTGATATGTTCACAGATCATTAAAGCCTCCAGTATGTGTTCACCCAGAAAGAGTTGAATCTTTGTTAGAGGAGATTGCTTGAATTCCTTAAAGACTATGATATGAATGTGCTCTATCATCCGGGTAAGGCCAATATAATGTCTGACGCCCTCAGCAGACTCTCCATAGGTAGTGTATTAGCACATGTTGAGAAAGAGAAGAAAAAATTAGCCAAATATGTTCACCGAATTTCTCGCTTAGGATTTTTCCCTATGGACACGTCAGATAGTGGTATGGTAGTTCAGAATCTTCATTGGTAGCGGTGGTTAAGGAAAAATAGGATAGCAATCCTATATTACTTCAGTTGAAAGGTGCAGCTCATTATCAAAGAGTTGAGATTTCCTCTCAAGGAAGAGATCCTGTGCTTCGTTACTAGGGTCGCTTATGTGTTCCTAATGTGGGTGAGTTGAAGAAGAAAATTCTTACAGAAGAACATAATTGCAGGTATTCTATTCATCTGGGTGCCACTAAAATGTACCGTGTTTTATGAGAAGTCTTTTGGTGGAACGACATAAAAAGAGACATCGTAGAATTTGTGGCTAAGTGTCCTAATTGCCAACAGGTTAGAGTAGAACATCAGAAACTAGATGGTGTGACTTAAGAGATTAGCATTCCTACATGAATGTGGGAAATGATAAGCAAGGACTTCATTACAGGCTTACCTCGTACTCGAAGACAGCATGACTCAATTTGGGTGATAGTAGACAGAGTCACTAAGTCAACTCACTTCTTGGCTTTTAAGACTAGAGATTCAGCAGAGGACTATGACATACTTTACATCAGTGAGATAGCCAGGTTGCATAGGGTTCCTTTGTCTATCATCTCAAATAGGGTTCCTCAGTTTACCTCTCATTTCTGGAAATCATTTAATAAAGTTCGTAGTACTCAAGTAAATCTCAGTATAGCATTTCATCTGCAGACGGCTGGTCAAGCAGTTCGTACCATTCAGACCTTGGAGGACATGTTGATAGCTTGCATGATAGATTTCAAGGGTAGTTGGGATGATCACCTACATTTGAAAGAGTTTTCTCATAATAATAGCTTCCATTCCAGTATTCAGATGACTGCTTATGAGGCACTGTATGAGCGTAGATGCAGGTTCCCGGTTGGTTGGTTCGAAGTAGGTGAAGCTACCTTTATTGGGCCAGATTCGGTTCATGAGGCTATGAAGAAAGTTCAGCTCATTAGAGATAGTCTAAATGCAACTTAGATTCGTCCTAAGTCCTATACATATGTAAGGAGAAGGGATTTAGTGTTTTAAATCCATGATTGGGTTTTTTTTGAAAGAGTCACCTATGAAAGGGGTGATGATATTAAACAAGAAATGGAAGTTTAGTGTCTGGTAAGTAGATCCTTACAGAATCCTAAAAAGGGTCGGTAATGTAGGCTTATGAGTTAGAATTTCCAGTAGAACTAGTAGCGGTTCACCAGTCTTTCACATTTCCTTGTTGAAGAAGAGTGTTGGTGATCCGGCATTAGTAGTACCTTTAAAGAGTGTAGTTGTGAAGGATAGCCTGACATATGAAGAGGTTCAAGTTGAAATTCTCGACCATCAGGTTTATAGGTTAAGAAATAAGGAAGTCGCTTTCGTAAAGTTTCTGTGACGGAGTCAGTTCGTAGTGGGAGCTACTTGGGAAGCAGAAGCAGACATGATAACCAAGTATCCTCATGTTTTTCCTTCCGATTCAGTTTAGTTTTAGTTAATAGTTTCTCTCCAGTATCTGAACTTACTCCTGTGTAATTAAATATTAGTATCATGTTCCCTTACCTATCATTGAATTCCAGTATATTTGCATGTTCATGGAACTCAGTTTAGTTAGACATCAATTTCTAGTATTCAATTGGTAGGGATTTCAGCCCTTTCCTCCAAACTCAGCTTCTTTAGACTTTATTCAAGGGTGAATGACCCCAAAGGGGAAATACTGTAACAGCTCATAAATCATAACTAAGATTGAACAAGAGAAAATGGAGAACCACAGAGGGGGACCACAAGTTGTAAGGAGGACCACGACCCAGCACCTTGCTAGTGGTTTTCCATGCAACAAAAGGTGAAAAACCACGGACCACTAAACGGTCCGTGGAGTTCAACACGGGCCGTGAAGTGGCCCGTGAGGAGGACACAGAACTACCATGGCTACTGTGCAGGACCAAGGACCACTAGACGGTCCGTGAAACTTCACACAATCCATGAAGTGGCTCATGAAAGAGGCTTGATAGTCATTGAGGTTGGGGTCAACTTCAAATGATCATATCTTCCAATACAAAATGATTTAGGTGGCCCACGACCTATCAAATTAAAGGTGTTTGAGTCCTCTTTCCAATGCCACCATGTTTTCCTAATGTTTAGCCTAGAGTAAAAAGTTATTCTCATTTTAGTGAAGCCTTGTCACGCAAAGCATCTTCACGACCCACTTGATGAGCTGTGTGCTCTAGACGGCCTGTGAAGCCTGTCTTGAAGTTACTTCATCGAGTTATAAGTGAGGCTTCACCCCCAAAGTTTTTTGTTATGCACCAGAGATGTCTAAATGGTTCGTGAACCTCCACACGGACCGTGAAGGGGACTTGTCAGACTTAGAGTTTAGGGACAAATTTAAACGACCATATCTTTCAACACAAAATGAATTGGGTGGCCCATTACCAATCAAATTAAAGATCTGTAAGTCCTCTTACCAATCCTACAAAGTTTACCTAATTCTAATATTTGAGTAAAATGTTATACCCATTTAGTGAAGCATTGTAAGGCAAGGTATTTGCACGAGCTGCTAGACGGGCCTTGGTCGTCATGACGATCGTGATGCCCCTCTTAAGGTCACTTCGATAGAATATAAGTCAGGTTTTCATTGGTTTTTTTACTATGTGTTTGGTACTTGAACTATGTCGTTTAAATCCTAAACAACATCGTTTTACTCAGTCTAAGCCTAGTAAACTAGTCAGAAACTACCTTGAACCCTCATTTTCCTAAAATCACCCAAATTAGAATGAAAAGAAGAGTAAAAGTTGACAATTTCTCACAAGAACAAGCACAGGTCTTCTTCACGTTCAACCCTCTCTAAAGGATTTCTCCGTAAATTTCGTTACCAGGTATGTGGGATTTCAATACTATATTTCTTTCACCGATTAAGTCCCTAGAGTTCAATCAGTTCTTTTATTCTTCATAGCTTCTTTAGACCTAGGGTTTTTAAGACCTTCGAGATTCATTGTGTTTTAGCTCCACAATATAAATAACATGTTTCTTTGAAATTTTGCATAGTTCGATGTATAAATTTCAGAACCCTAGCTTATATTAATCATCAATACTCATGAATTATACTTGCTAGACAAATCAATCCTAAGATCATGCTTTAGAATTTGAACGCCATACCTTTCAGTATTTTTATGTGCATTCCCAGATTGCATGTCAGTATTTATAGCTACTCAGTACTTCAGTGCATTTTGGATTTTTATTCAGTTAGGAGTAAACATAGAATCGAGTTGGACTAGGTTTAGCATACCCTCACAGTCCCAGACAACGTGCCAATGTAGTTTCGGAAGTCCCCTCTGTTGGGCACCAGTTTTAGTGATCACGAGTTTTAGGGCAAAGCATCTTCACAACCCTCTCGATGGGGCATATACATTGGTATCAATGTTTAGCTCATGTCGTTTATATCGGTTAATAGTAGCTCCCGTAGTCATACTTTCATTGCATTGACAATATTATCAGTATTCATTTCAATAATCAGTTCAACATATTAGCTACATGATTAGTACTTGGTCATTGCATTTAGCTTTCCTTTTCAGTTACACTTTAGTACAGTCTGTTGCCATGCTCATTATTATATTGCTCAGTTATATCATTGTTTAGCTTAGTATCTATATCTTTCATGCTCAGTACATTCTGAGTATTGATGCATACTTTGTCCTATATTATTTTATGACATACGTTCAAGTATTCAACATCTAGCTCACGCTGACATTTCTTTATGGTTTGTTTAGTTAGTTAATTTTTAGTATTTTTAGAGTTAGCTGGGACTTGTCCAGCAGCTCATCAGTAGTAGAGGCTTTAAAACATAGTGTCAGCATTTAGTAGTTTTGGGTTGTTTCCCCTTCGAGATTCAGTTATATTATCACTTGAGTTTCTTTCAGTTGGGACTCACTTTACAGTTATGTTTCTTCTTTCTTAGTTGTATTTCATTATGTGTGTGATATTCCAGACTCAGGGTTATCTTGGGGTAACTTGTGATTCTAGGTTACGTGTTACGTTGAGAGGGTAGCCTCGAGGCATGATAGCCATGAAGCATTCTAGGAATCGGTCTCACTTCTCTACTCTTTTTATCTGTTCTGCCACTTATAGTATGGGTTGAGACCAATTGGTATCTCTGGATTCCAATTAGTATCTTATTGAAGTAGTGTAGATGCCATTGTTGCAATTGATGGTACAAAAGCAAGGGAAGATTGGAACTATAATTTTCTAATCGGTGTCTAGCCTTAAGGGGTCATATGAACACATGTGTGGTCAATTAACGGTCATATATGATCTGAGAAGGTTTCCATGAACTTGCTTAAAGTGATGATGAATGCTTATTGATTTTTACCCTGCGCCTTATATTGCTTAATTAAATTCAAATGTGTGAAGTTTATTTTCATGAATGGTTAAAGTTGTGTGAGAGGTAATTCCTTGTACTTTTGTGTTATTGTAGATAAGGAAAATTCTTGACTTGATTATTATTGAGTGTGTTTTGGTATAGTCCAATCCTAAAACATTATGTCAATGAGGCAAAGTCTTCATTATACATGGGATGATTTTAAAACTACATGGTATTACCATTGGTAAAGATGGTATGGGTAAAAGGATTTGTTATGACTATGGGTAAACTCGGTTTTGAGACAGTCAATATGGTTGGGAACCCTGAAAAGAGTTACTTTGGTATGATAGAAGGTATATGACAATATGAATTGTGTTTCGGTGTTGCTGAAATTTATTATGTGATAATGTGATTCTGAGTTGTCTATGAATTGCTTAGTTCGGTCTTGAGATTATGTTAAAGTTCATAATGTAGTTTCACGTGTTAAGACTGAAAACAATGAATGAGAGAATTTGGTAGGAAAAGGTATATATGGTAACATTGGGCATAACGGTTATCGATTTTGTGTGGGTGATGTTTCCTAGTTAAGGAAAATTATATATATTCTAAATTAGATTGTAATACCTCGGAAACCAGACTTAGAAAATGTAGAAGAAAAATCACTAAATGAGTGAACCACGGTAGGGTTCACGGACCGTAATAAGGTCCACAGTCTGTTGACCTTCCTATGAACTTCAGCACCCTCCAGCAGAGGTGGACCACGGGACCCTTCACAGGTCGTGGACCACGTCACAAGCCGTACAGGTGCCCGTAGTAAAGAGTCAGGATTTCCCAGGCCTTGACATCAGACCGCAGAGCCCTCCACGGGCTGTGGTTTTTATGACAGGCCATAGGACAGTCCGTAGACTTGAGCTAATAGACCACCAACCCAAGTGAAGAACCACATCGACCTTCATGGTCTATGGTACTTCACATGGACCGTGGTAGGGCTCGTAGTCGAAGCCCCCAGAACCAGAAGCTATTGGCCAAGGACCACGACCAGCTTGACGGTCCATGGTCCCTGTGATGTTCTGTCATAGCGCCTGTGGTCAGCCCAGTTAAATTTTTTAGTAGGGTCATTTTGGTATTTTCCCATATGCGATGGACACCTAAACTACGTTGTTTTGGTCAGTTTTAGCCTAGTAAACTAATTAGAACTTAACCTAATCAATATTTCACCAAAAATTCATCAAACTAAGAGCAAAACTGTAATGACCCTAAAATCTAGTAGGTTGAACTATAGCTTGACGAGTGACGTTTCGAGTTAGTTTTGGGTTATGAGTTGTAAACTATTGTCCCGAGCTTTGGTTGAGGAGTTTAGGGGTCAAACATCAAGGTACAATTACCCAAGGACCACCCTAGGGGTCCTTGAGGAGGACCCTTAGCTAAACCCCCAAGACCCCAAAGAAAACTTGTAGTCACCAAAATATGGTGACCTACGGAAGGGGTTCATACCCCGTAGGTCCATCCACTGTCCGTGGATGGCCTCCGTAGGTCGAACCCTGCAGCATCCTCCAAGACCAAGACTCATCCATGAACCACCGACAGCCAGGATGGTTCGTGGATTGGGTCTGTGGTCCATCACTATGCAATTTGCCTTAGGTTCGGCCAAGGCAATGTTGTTTCGGTAAATTCCTATTTTGACCTATTAAATGTTTGGACGGTTAATTTAGGTTTATTAAAGTATTTTAACAGTCTTAAAAGTATTAAAACATAGTTTAGACTTCATTATATCAAAACCCCAAATCACTCCCCTCCCCTCCAAAAGCTTTCTCTCTAGAAACCTCCATTGGAGATGAAGACTTCCAGCTCTCAAAGTCAAATCTTCAAGGTTTTCAAAGGATTTTCGTGAGGAATCAATAGCAAGGTATGATAGTCTTTATCTTTGTCTAACTTTTCATTCAAGGAGCCAATTCAAAGGTGATTTCAAAGTATGAAAAATCTAGGGTTTTACTCAATCTCATGGGTTCTTTCATCAATTATTTTCAAATGGTTTCTAATGACAAACTATGATTGTATTGGTGTTTAATTAATTATTTATGATGAAAGTACTCTATGAACCCATGAATTCTCTCAATTCCTAAATTGTACTTTTATGAAGTGGGTTTGTTGATCATGAATGAATATTGATAGATTATGCCTAGATTAATTTAGATTGTTGAATTAATGATGTGTATGTTGAATTAAGTAATTGAATCATGTCAATTTCCTATTCTATTGTAGTAGTTTGGATTTATGGGTTGATATTGGTTCATGGCCTTGAATGGCAATTATGACCTAATTACTTGTTGATGTAGAATTGTGCTTGAGCCATTGATCGACTTGAAAGGTGGAGTTGTTTACTTACTATGTATATGGTGGTATTAAATTGATGGATAACTTCTTTGTACCTCTATATATGAAGGATATATGTGTGATCATGATGTAAATTATGTGTGTCTGATTTCAATGAATGTATACTGATCATGTTTAAAATGAAGGTGTGTTATAATTGAATGCTATTTCTCAATTAACACCTATGAATGATGAGGCTATATGTGAAAGGTTACTCTCATATACACACACACTCATAAATGAATAATGAATGAAGTTTCTATGATAATGGTATTGATGATGGGTTAATTAAAAGGCTATTCTCAATTGTTCTATAATGAATGATAATGACTTGTTGTGAAAGGACTTTCTCACAATAAAGGGATTCTTAGGTGAAAGGCTATTCTCATCTTTGAATCTATGAGCTTTCCAATGAATAAAATCTTAGGATGAGATCGATGCTCATCCGGGAGTTGAGGTTGAGTATCTAGTAACAATCCCCATGTCCTGTTTTAATGACTGTTGGGTTTGAGATGGATACTCAATCGTGAGTTTAGGCAGGGTATCTAGTAACAATCTAATATCCCATAATGAACAAATGTAATGAATGTCAACTACTCCGTGGGAAATAATGCGAAGCACCGAGTGAATTTGAAATGAGATGGATGCTCATCCGGAAGTTGAGGCGGGATATCTAGTAACAATCTCTTGAGATGGATGCTCATTCGTAAGTTGACGCGGGGTATCTAGTAGAAATCTCTCTATCCTATAACTATGTGCCCATAGAGATTTATCTAGTGGATCCACTTAAAATATAAAATGATGGTCTTACCTTAGGCAAGTAGAAATCCCTTTATTCAGTGAGGGTGACACTAGGATTCCATGTCAAACTCACATGGTCTATGTCGGTTAAGGCTTACCCCCATAAAAAATGTTAATGAACTATGGCTTCTTAAGACTGCACTACTTCATGTGAGTGGTGGTATGGGACGCCATCAATGCATTGCACAAATAGGCTTTGAGAGAGGTCATGATGTGTTCCTTCATAAGGTTAAATGAAATGAATGTGCTCTTACGATGATGTTAATAAGAATGTTGGCTTAATGTATCGTGAATGAAGGTGTTCTTAATAAAGCTAATGAAGAATGGGTGACTTAAATGCCTATATGTTTAATGTGAAGATGCATGCTATACTTGGATTGTATTATGAGTTACTTCCTTGTCATGATTTATTGTATATGAATGTGTGTTGTCTATGGTGACTTCAAAAGAGTACTTAGAGTGAGTAGTAGTATGGGATGCTACTAGCACATTGCACAAGTATGACTTAGAGTTGTCTTAGAAGTTTCTCTTAACACGATGATGTGACTTATGTAATATTTATGTCTCTTATATGCTTTATTGTGTAAAGGTCAAAAGGTTAAATGGTAAGTTCACTTTTGGTGACCTTAAGGTGGTACTTTGGTGTGGATGGTGGTATGGGAGGCTATCCATACATTGCAAAAAGTATAGCTTGAGGGTTAGTTGAGCTGAAGGCTAAATGTGATGCTAAAGGTTTACATGATGATTATGTTCTAATGTTGTTTAAATGACCTGCATGTTGGTTGTGGTTGAATATTATGCCTCTTATGTTTATGTTCATTAAGGTTTTATCAAAATGGCATATATTATGACTATCAAAGAAAATGTTTGTTTTAAGCATTGTTTTTGCATGGCTTCCATACTTAGTACATCTAATGTGTTAACCCATATTTCTTCTCCATTTTTACCAAAGTTTAGGGTTTGGAGATATTGGTGTTCTATGCTTGAGAAGTATTTTTCTAAGGTGCTTGAAGATGAAGACTTGGAGAGTCCTAATAGTTTCGAGGACAAAACCCATTATGTTCCCTTTGTCTTTTAGTTTATGTTAAAGGTTTTGTATGGATTAAGTCCCAATGTTGTATTCAAAGTGTTAGATGGTTTGAGACATAGTATACAAAGTGTAGAACGTCTTCCACTTGCTTTTAATGAAACATGTAAGATGTTTTCGATTGGAAAGAAAGTTTTAATTCTTCTTTATTTTCTTATGTTCTTATGTTCAAGAATGTTATGAGTCTTGTATTAGACTCCTTTGGGGTCGAGTACGCCGTGTTGCATCGGGGGTGTACCCTCGCGTCGTGACAAACATTGTATCAAAGCAGAAGATTTTGGAATGGTCCTAGGATTTCTCAAACCACATCTAGTGGAGTGTTGTTCATAATGTGAAGTGCGCCACATTATGAATATGAGGCTATTAGGTGTTAAAAAAGTGTCATTTCTTCATTCTTCAGGTCATGCCATAGATTTTAACCCTATAATGTGTCACTCTTGTTCCATATGTTAAGGTCTATATAGTGTGACTCTTGAAAGATTTATGTTACTTGGGTTGAGAGAGAGAAAAGGTTGGTTATGATGCCAACTATGGCTATGTGACTTGATGATTGAGATGATATATTGTGGTGTTGACTTTAATTTCAATGGGTTGCTTTATGGTTACGTGTGATGTTGGTAGAAGGTTATGATGAGTTTTGAGGTATGTTAAAAGAGTTAGTGAAATGTGGTGTTTTTAGGAATGCCTAGGTGTGATGAGTATGAAGGTTTAGTGATGTTTTTCTCTGACCTTAGATTTGAAAGAAGTGAAGCTTAGAAGAGTTGGTATAGGCTTTCTCCTAAGTGGAGAATAATGTGCTTAGATGAAAAGGCCTTTGACTGTCCTTGATGTTCAGGAGTTAGGCTTGATTGATGTTCTCACCTTAAGAGGTGTAGGGAGTTTGAGGAGTTTAGACCCGGTGTGGTAGACTCATATGAGACCTTGAGTGATGTGGTAGGGTTGATTGTGAGCAAGAGTGCTTAATGAGGACCTTCCTAGTTTAAAAGTATCGGTATGTTGATGGTTTCTTGTAAGTTGTGGATGTCTTGATTAAGGTTCCCTTGTGGTGTTCATGTTGATCTTAGTTGGGTTTACTCTTAAGTCGGGAATAGTATATTGAGTAGTCAGGTTGTTGAGAGTTCCGATGTCCTTACCTCTTTCTTTATGTACCTATTCAAGCTTGAGACAAAGAGTTCCTTCTTGGGTTGTTTCATGTCTTGGAGTCATGTGTGATATTGTGTTTCCATGTTCTCCTTATGTTATGCATGTTCTAGTTGAATTGTTGTCTATATGAAAAAATGAGTTTTCACGATTTATTGTTCCCCATGTTAAATGTGCATCTAGTATAAGTTCCTTATATGCTTCATGAGGTTATATGTTGAAAATGCCTAAATGTGCTTTAGAGAGTAATTGCATAAGGTGCCTAATGATGTTATGATGAACATGATTTGAGTTGGAGAAGGTAGTTCCTTCAATGACATAAGAAATGATGAAGTTTTCATGAATTATGAGTTTGTAGATGTAGTTCCTACTTTCTTGAATTAGATGGATTATGTTTAAGCTTATTAATGTGGAGTTCATGTTTTCCTAGTTTTGTGCATTGTTTATGATGTTGCATGCATGATGGGCTTCTAGTCTTGAGTCGTTAACCCTCTTAATGTGTTTAAAGTGTCATTCGAGGATGAATGTTTCTAAGTGAGAGATAATGTAACGACCCTAAAATCTAGTAGGTTGAACTAGAGCTTGACGAGTGTCATTCTGAGTTAGTTTTGGGTTATGAGTTGTAAAATGTTGTCCCAAGCTTTGGTTGAGGGGTTGAGGGGTTTGGGTGTCAAACGTCAAGGTACGACTCCCCAAGGACGATCCTAGGGGTCCTTGAGGAGGACCCTTAGCTAGACCCCAAAGAAAACTTAGAGTCACCAAAATGTGGTGACCTACGGAATGGGTTCACGCCCCATAGGTATAACCACTGTCATTGGATGGCCTCTGTAGGTCCAACCCTACAGCAGCCTCTAAGAACAAGCCTTAGCCATGAACCACAGACAGCTATGACGGTGCGTGGACCCATCCACTATTCGTGAATTAGGTTCGTGGTCCATCACTGTGAAATCTATCTTGGACGGTTATTTTGGGTTTATTAAAGTATTTGAAGAGTATTAAAAGTATTAAAACACAATTTAGACCTCATTATTTCAAAACCCCAAATCAAAACCTCCACTCCCCTCCAAAAGTCCTCTTGCTAGAAACCTCTATTGGAGGTGAAAACTTTAAGCTCTCAAGTTCATATCTTCAAGGTTTCAAAGGATTTTCGTGAGGAATCAATAGCAAGGTATGGTAGTTTTGATCCTTCTCTAACTTTCCATTCAAGGAGCCAATTCTAAGGTGATTTCGAAGTATGAAAAATCTAGGGTTTTACTCAGTCTCATGGGTTCTTTCATCAAACATTTTCTAATGGTTTCTAATGACAAATTATGATTGTATTGGTGTTTAATTGATGATTTATGATTAAAATACTCTATGAACCCATGAATTCTCTCAATTCCTAAATTGTACTTTTATGAAGTGAGTTTGTTGATCATGAATGAATATTGATGGATTATGCATAGATTGATTTAGATTGTTGAATTAATAATGTTTATATTGAATTAAGTGGTTGAATCATGTCAATTTCCTATTCTATTGTAGTAGTTTAGAGTTATGGGTTGATTTTGCTTCATGACCTTGAAAGGCAAGTTATGACCTAATTACTTGTTGAAGTAGAGTTGTACTTGAGCTATTGATCCACTTGAAAGGTGGAGGTGTTTACTTACTATGTATATTGTGCTATTGAATTGATGGATATCTTCCTTCTACCTCTATATATGAAGGATCTATATGTGATCATGATGCAAATTATGTGTGTGTGATTTTAATGAATGTATAATGTTCATGTTTAGAATGAAAATGTGTTATGATTGAATCTCATTTCTCAATTAACACCTATGAATGATGAGGCTATATATGAAAGATTATTCTCACATACACACACTCATCAATGAATAATGAATGAAGTTTCTATGATAATGTTAATGATGATGGGTTAACTAAAGGGCTATTCTCAATTGTACTATAATGAATGATAATGACTTGTTGTGAAAGGACTTTCTCACAATAAGGGGATCCTTAGGTGAAAGGCCATTCTAATCTTTATATCTATGAGCTTTCCTATGAAAGAATGTTGGGATGGGATGGATGCTCATCTGGGAGTTGAGGAGCAGTATCTAGAAACAATCCATATATCCCGTTTTAATGAATGTTGGGTTTGAGATGGATACTCAACCATGAGTTGAGGCGGGATATCTAGTAACAATCCCTCATCCGATAATAAACGAATATAATTAATGTCAAGTACTCTGTGGGGAATAATGCCAACCACCGAATGGATTTAAAATGAGATGGATGCTCATCCGGGAGTTGAGGCAGGGTATCTAGTATTGAGATGGATGATTATCCGTAAGTTGAGGTGGGGTATCTAGTAGCAATCTGCCTATCCCATAACTATGTTCCCACATAGGTTTAGCTAGTGGATCCACTTAAGCTAGAAAAACGATGGTCCTACCTTAGGCAAGTAGGAATCCCTTCATCCGGTGAGGGTGACATCGGGATTCCATGTCAAACTCACATGGTCTATGTCGGTTAAGGGTTTCCCCCACAAAGAATGTTAATGAACTATGGCTTCTTAAGATTGCACTACTTAGTGTGGGTGGTGGAATGGGACGCCATCAATGCATTGCACAAGTAGGTTTTGAGGGAGGTCATGGTGTGTTCCTTTATAATGTTAAATGAAATGAATGGGCCCTTATGATGATGCTAATAGGAATTTTGGCTTAATGTCTAGTGAATTAAGGTGTTCTTAGTGAAGCTAATGAAGAATGGGTGACTTAAATGCCTATATGTTTAATGAAAAGATGCATGCTATAGTTGGATTTTATTATGAGTTACTTCCTTGTCATGACTTATTGTATATAAATGTGCCTTGTCTATGGTGACTTCAAAAGAGTACTTAAAGTGAATAGTAGTATGGGATGCTACTTGCAAATTGCACAAGTATCACTTAGAGTTGTCTTAGATGTTGGTCTTAATGTGATGATGTGACCTATGTAATGTTTATGTCTCTTATATGCTTTATTGTGTAAAGGTGGAAAGGTTGAATGGTAAGTTCACTTTTGGTGACCTTAAGGTGGTACTTTGGTGTGGATGGTGGTATGGGACTTTATCCATACATTACACAAAATATAGCTTGTGGGTTACTTGAGGTGAAGGCTTAATGTGAAGGTAAATCTTTACATGATGATTATGTTCTAATGTGGTTTAAATGACTTGCATGTTGGTTGTGGTTGAATATTATGCCTCTTATGTTTATGTTCATGAAGGTTTTATCAAAATGGCATATATCATGACTATCAAAGAAAATGTTCATTTTATGCTTGGTTTTTGCATGGCTTCCATACTTAGTACATCTAATGTGCTAACGAATATTTCTTTTCCATTTTTACCAAAGTGTAGGATTTGGAGATATTGGTGTTATATGCTTGAGGAGTAAGTTTCTAAAGTGCTTTAAGATGAAGAGTTGGTGAGTCCTCATAGTTTCGAGGACAAAACGTATTATGTTCCCTTTATGTCTTTTAGTTTATGTTAAAGCTTTTGTATAGGCTAAGTCCTTATGTTGTATTCAAAGTGTTAGATGGTTTGATACATAGTATACAAAGTCTAGAAAGTCTTCCGCTTGCTTTTAATGAAAGAGGTTTTCTATTGTAAAGAATGTTTTAATTCTTCTCTATTTTCCTATGTTCTTATGTTCAAGAATGTTATGAGGCTTGTATTAGACCCCTTCTGGGTCGAGTACGCCGTGTTGCATCCGGGGTGTACCCCCGGGTCTTGACAAAAACAGAAGAGAAAGTCGACCAAGCCATAGTTCAAGAACGCAATGAGTTTTTTCAGTTCCAGCCCTAAAATTGAAAACTTTCTCCGTGAATTTTGTCACCAGGTATGTGGAATTACTCAAGTGGGTTCCTTTTGACCATTAGGTCCCTAGATTTCAGTAAGAATCTTGATTCCCTTGATATTATCTAGACCTAGGGTTTCTTGAATGTTAGAAATTGTTCTGTTTTAGCTGTTAGAATGACCCAAATCAGATTATCATGTCATTCATTGCTTGGTTTCTTTTATGAAATTCAGAACCCTAGCCAAGTAGTTCATTTAGTTCATGAATTACACATGCTAGGCCTGTTATTTCAGATATACATGCCTCAGATTTGAATGTTTCATTATTAGTACATTAATGATGTATTTTCAGTTAGCATGTCAGTATTTTTGAGATATCCAGTATTACAGAATTTCAGTCATAAATTGTTAATTACATAATCAATTGGGAGTAGCTTAATATCAAGTGGACTAGGGTCAGTCACCCTCAAGTCCCAAAACTATGTGCCCCCATAGGTTTATAAAACCCCTCCGCAGGCATTACATTTTAGTGATCACGCTAATCATGCTTCTATACCTCTGGCAAGGTATATTGGATCCTCTCGATGGGGCGAATACATCAGACTCCATATTTAACTTATGTGGTTTTATGTCGGTTAGTAGTAGCTCCCTTACAGTCAGACTCTATTGCATTGACCATGTTATCAATTATAGTTATATTTCAGTATCAGGATGTTATAAACTTGGTCATTGCATCCAGTTAGTTCATGTTCATTATTTTCAGTATAATATCATTCTTATATCTTATCATTGCTCTGATATATGCTTTGGTTCAGTTATGTTTATTGTTTGGCTTTATCCTATCCTGCATGCTCAATACCTTTCAAGTATTGACGCATACTATGTGCTACATCTTCTCGTGATGTAGGTTAAGATCCTTAGCAGTCAGATCACTCAAAGATCGGGTCTCGATTTTCAGTTCAGTAGCATTAGTAGTGAGTCCTCATTCTTCGAGGACAAGTGACATGGTATCCTTTCATTTTTAGTTCCATTTTTTGCTAGATTTAGCTGGGGCCATGTCCCAGCACTTCTAGTCAGTTACAGACTTTTTTATACATAGTTGGATTCAACTTTAGCATTTGAGTTTGACTTTTCACCTGTTGTTAAACATTCACTTTTCATATATTCAAATAGTTTATTGGTATTCCCCATTATTTCAATTATATGATGTTTTAAGCTTTCGCACAGTATTTCTTTACTTTAGTTTACTCTAGTATGCTTATTATATGCCAGTATGGTTAGCTTGGAGTCACTCGTGATCCCAGGTCCGGTGTCTGCGTCCAGGGATAGCTAGGTGCCTGACAAACTTGGTATCAAAGCATTAGGTTCAAGTGTCCTATGATGTGTGAAAAGCCGCACTAAGTAGAGTCCTTTTCATGGGTGTGAAGTGAACCACATCTAATGACATAATAGCTATGAGGTGTTTAGAAAAACATCACTTTCTTGCTATTCTTATGGTGCATGAGGCATGATCCAACTTTCTAACTCGTTGTTATGTGTTTCAATTCATGCCTCCTCATAGAGCTTACCAAAGGAATGCTAATGCCAGGAATGCTAACGCGGCTCCTCCAGTCCCAAATCAGGGGGTCTCGGATGCAGTGTTTAGGAATGTCATTCATCTTTTGGCTTAGAGTGTGACTAACCAGAACAACCAGCAGGTTCGAGTTCCTGCAAATGCTAATCATGGGTTGACTACACCCAGGGTCTGTGATTTTGTTAGAATGAATCCTCTAGAATTTTTAGGATAGCAAGTTGTAGAAGATCCCCAAAACTTCATAGATATTGTCAAGAAAAACTTTGGAGCAATGCAAGTGACTAGAAATGATAGGGTGGAGTTAGCATCCCACCAGCTAAAAGATGTAGCTCACATCTGGTTAACTCAATGGAGAGAAAACTGGGGTACAGATGCAGTTCCTATTACTTGGGAGTGTTTTAGTGAAGATTTTCTGGACAGGCTCTTCCCAAGATTGTTAAGGGAGGCAACAACTCAAGAATTCATGAATTTGAGGCAAGGTAACATGACAATCCAAGAATACGGGCTCAAGTTCACCCAACTCTCCAGGTATGCTCCTCACATGGTTGCCGATTCCAGGGCACAAATGACTAAGTTTCTGTATTCAGTGTCAGACTTAGTGAAAACCGATTGCAGAAATGCCATGTTGCTGGAAAATATGAACATATCTAGGCTCATGACTCATGCTAGCAGGTTGAGGGAGATAAGCTTAGGGAACAGTTTAAGGAGAATAAGAAGGCTAGGGCTGGCAACTATAATTATTCTCAACAGAAATTAGGTTGTGGAAATTGCTTGCAGGTTCAGTAGAAATCTTTAGCCCTAGCACCTTTATCATCTAGTGCTCCATCTTCCAGGTTTCGATAGGATCAGAAAGGTAGGGCATTAGGCTCTAAGTTTCAAGGGACTGTTTCTGGTACTAGGACCTACCCAACTTATCCTAAGTGTGGTAAGAACCATCCAAGCGAGTGTCTTACATGAAAGGAAGTATGTTTTGGGTATGGTCATTTTGGCCACAGGTTGAGAGATTGTCCTTATAAGCAGGGTCAATGAGGTAATAATGGTAGATCTTAGTCCACAACTTCAGCAGCATCAACAAGTCGCCCAACTTCGTAGGGTAACTCATCTGGTAAAGGTGGCGGTCAGGGTAAAAATAGGTTGTATGCTCTTCAGGCTTGCTAGGATTAGGAAGATTCTTCTGATGAGCACCAAAATAGGTTGTGTGCTCTTCAGGCTTTCTAGGATCAGGAAGATTCTCCTGATGTGGTCATTGGTACATTAGGAGTCTTTAATCTAGATTTTTATGCTTTGTTAGATCTAGGGGCTACTCTTTTCTTTATAACTCCTTATATATCGGTCAAATTTTATGCTAGTTCAAAAACTCTCTTAGAACCCTTCTCAGTCTCTACTCTAGTTGGTGACCCAGTTATAGCTAGACGAGTATACTGAAATTTCCCTGTAACAGTCTCTCAGAAAGTCACCTCAGCAGATCTTGTAGAGTTAGAAATGGTAGGTTTTGATATCATTCTAGGCATGGATTGGTTATATTCCTATTATGCCTCAGATAATTGTAGAACTAGGATCGTTCGTTTCCAGTTTCCAGATGAATCGATCATAGAATGGAAGGGTAGTAGCTTAGCGCCTATGGGTCGATTCGGTTCTTACCTTAAGTCCAGAAAGATGATTTCCAAGGGGTATATCTATCATCTAGTTTGGTTTAAGGATTTAGGCTCCGATAACCCAAATCTTGAGTCAATTCGAGTAGTTAATGAGTACCCAAAAATGTTTCCAGAAGATTTTCCCAGAGTTCCTCCCGAAAAGGAAATTGAATTTGGAATTGATCTCCTTCCAGATACCCAGCCTATTTCTATTCTTCCTTACAGAATGGCTCCAGCTGAGCTTAAGGAATTGAAAGAACAGTTGAAAGACCTTCTAGATTGTAACACCTCGAAACCCAGACCCAAAAAGAAATGTCAGAAATATACCGGAACCAGTGAACCACAGTAGAGTTCATGGACCATCATAGGGTCCATGGTCCGTAGACCTGCCTGGGGTCTTGAATTGGAAGTCACTAGGCCTAGATATCATAGCACGAGTACTTTCACGGTCTGTGGTCTTGATGATGGGTCGTGGTGGCGCCTGTAGAGTCAAGGCAGTGAACCTCCCTAGCCAGCCCTTAGATCTCCAGGCCTAAGTGAAGACATCGAGGACCTTCAGTGAACCTCCCTAGCCAGCCCTAGCTCTGTATTTCTTTACTTCTTGAATTACACATGATAGGTCAGATATTACAACTATTCAGTTGTACATGCCTTAGTTATTAATGCATCAATATCAGTTTAATTGTTGCATCCTCAGTTTGCATGTTCAGTTTGAGCTATCCAGTAATTTACAGAAATTCAGTCATAATCTGTCAAATTACTCAATCCACTTGGAGTAGCATAATACTGAGTTGGACTAGGGTTCATCATACCCAAACATTCCAGAACTACTAGCCATGTAGGTTGTAAGTCCCCTCTGTGGGCATCATTTTAGTGATCACGCCAAGATGCCTCTACACCTTTGGCCGGTTGTACTAGGTCCACTCGATAAGGCGTATACATCGGACTCCACATTTAGCTCATCTGGTTTTATTATCAGTTATTAGTAGCTCCCACAACTCAGTAAGATTCTATTTGAAACGACCCCAAAAATGCCCAAAAATGTGCTTCGGAAGCACCTATAATTGTAATTACCATATATCTCAAAATCCGTGCATAATTTCAGAAATTCGACTTCATATTCTTATTCAGGGGGTCAAATTGAGTGGGAGATCGGTCTAACCCGAATTTTAGAGCAACCGTATCAAAATTCGAAAATCGCAAAAAATGCAATTTGGAGGGTCAACTTTAAAAAGGCGCATCTCTTGGCACACAAGGAACTGGAAGGGCCACTACCTATTAAATTAAAGCCCTTCGAGTTAGCTTTCCAATGCAATTGGTTTCACCTCATTCCGAGTTAGGATGAAGGAGTTATGACCATTTTCGTAAAACCTGTCCGGGCAGAATTGCAATTTCCAGTAGCTGTTTTTTTTTAAAGCGTCATTTTTTTTGGCTAAGTGTTGGGGCGTTTTTTTTTATAAAGAGGGGATATGTCCCATACTTAGTCATATTTTGTTTCTAACTTCAAAACACTCAAAAACACTCTCTAAGCCCCCTCCAAACTTCCACCAAGATCTTCAACCAAATTCAAACATCTCAAGCTCTAATTCCGAATTCAAGACTCAATCTCAAGCTTCAATTCTCCATCCCAATCTTCATCAAGGATTCTCCAAAGTCGAGGTATGGGGGTTTGATTGTGGAAACCTTCCTTTCCACAAGTCCAACCATTTATTCTCTATTTTACTTCAAATTATGGGTCCTTATGGTTATTATGAACTCTTGAAGTATGGAATTACTACTACACACCCTATTATGGTATATTTTGTATATTATCATGAAAAGGAATTTTTATGTGATGTTTATGGTTTTCATGCTTCCATGATCAAATTATGAAGGTTGATTTATATATATGTATGTTGTTGGTGGGCTGATTTATATGGATTTTGGAATTGTTGGACTTAGTACTCTTGAAATACATGATTTTCTTTACATGAACAATAGCCCACCATGTGTTTGATGAAATGTTCACTTATAGAATTCTTAGGAAATGGAAGGTCCAATGTACGTCCTATGAGTCGGATGGTCATAAAATCATTGAAATGATGATGAAATTAATACGTGTATATGATTTTCTCTATATAAGTGTTGTGAATCGACCAAGCCTAGCTCGGGGGGTTGTAGGCCCGGGTAACCGTATCAAGGGGTTGGTACCTTGGTTGCCTAGTACGGGGGGTAGTAGGCCCGTATAACCACATCGAGGGGTTTGTACCTTGGTCGCTAGCTCGGGGGGTGGTAAGCCCGGGTAACCACATTGAAGGGTTTGTACCTCTTTCGCCTCTCCAAGGGGGTGGTAGACCTTGGAAAATACTATATTGATGGTCACTCGCCACACATGTACTACGTCCCACTAAATATGATTTTTATGTAAGCATCATCATACATATCATTTCTTTAATATGCTATCTATCGGGTATGATTATGCATTTTTCCTATGATGTCCATCTATTGTAGCATTGCATTGCATCCCACATACTTAGTACATTCAAACGTACTAACGCATACTCTATGCCTACATGATGTCACCATGTAGGGACCGGAGCACCGCTTGACCATCCTCCTCCGCGTGGCTAATACGATTTCCTATCAAGGTTATTGGTGAGTCCTCCATTCCGGGGACGTTGCTCATGATCTTTTGCTATGTATAAGACTTTTCTTTTTAGTTATGTTTTGACTATGAGGGTGAGCCCGGTAGTTTGTCTTGGCCCCCGCTAAGTACTCATGTTTAGAGGTGGTGTTGGACAAGTTGTGTATTATGCTTGAGCTTGACTCATCTATGGTATTTATGTACCATTTCTTCTTTTTTTCTCTTGCTCCCTTAGTCCCGATTTCCCCCTTTGATTATGCTTATTGCTTATGGTCATTTTAATTGCTTCCGCGACCAAGGATGTGTAATGATACGCTATGAGGCTTGTTTGGGGTTCCTTCGGGTTCCCCATTCGCCGGTCACGTCTAGGCCCTAGGCTTGGGTCGTGACAAACTTGGTATCAGAGCACTAGGTTGATAGATTCTCGGAGTCCAACCCACCGCGTTGATTAGAGTCCGATTCATGGTTGTGTTGTGCACCACAACTATGAGTAGGAGGCTATGAGACGTTTTAGGAAATGTTTCCCTTCTCCTTGTTCTAAGTCGTGCTATAGAGTTGAATCAAGTTCTTCCCTAACGGTTGCTCTTTGCTATGCTAGATCATGCCTAATACAAGAGGAAGACGAGCCCGCGCACCCGAGGAACAACCGACCAATGGGGATCTTCGGGATGCCCTTACTTTATTTGCTCAAGCTATGGCTAATCAAGCCAACCACGGGGCCCAAGCTCCTCAGGCTCCTACCCCGGCATCTCGGGTGAGAGACTTCGTGCGGATGAATCCCCCGGAATTCTATGGGTCTAAGTTAGATGAAGACCCTCAAGAGTTCATTGATGAAGTCCACAAGATATTAGCTATCATGGGCATGAGGTCAGAAGATAAGGCGGAGTTGGCGGCCTACCAACTAAAAGGGGTGGCCCAAATATGGTACGACCAATGGAAGGAAGAGAAGCGGGCAAACTATGTGGTGCCTTGGGAAGAGTTCAAAACGGCTTTCCTTAATCGATTCTTTCCTCTTGAACTTAGGGAAGCCAAATTGGTGGAGTTCATGAATTTAAAACAAGGGCCTATGAGTGTGAGGGAGTATGCCCTTAAGTTTAACCAACTTTCAAGATATGTTCCACACTTGGTTGCCGACTCACGATCTAGAATGAACAAATTGGTGATGGGTGTGTCCGACCTAGTGAGTGAAGAATGCCGGTCCGCAATGTTGATTAGTGACATGGACTTATCCCGCTTGATGGTCTATGCCGAACAAATGGAGGAGGAGAAGTTGAGGAAGAGGAAGGGTCATGAAGCCAAGAGGGCCCGTTTTGAGGGCAAGTTCCAAAGTCGAAGGGGAGGCCGGTTTCATCAAGGCCAAGGGTCTTTTCATGCGCCCCATAAGGGGTTTGCCAACAATGTTCCAAGGGCCCAAGGTGTTGGTGGTATGGGTCCTATTGATATATGTCCGAAGTGTGGTAAGGGCCATGGTGGCCCGTGCTTGAGAAATACCGGTCCTTGCTATAGTTGTGGGGAAATGGGGCACAAGGCAATGGATTGTCCTCGAAATCGCAACAAGGGTAAGGAGGTCCGTCCACAAGGTACCAATGTTGTTTCTTTGGGGAGAGGGGGCCGACAAGATGGTGCTCTAAGGCACAATCGATTTTATGCTTTGCATGGGAGGCAAGGGGTCGATGAAGTCCCTGACGTCGTTACCAGTATGTTGAAAATTTTTGACTTTGATGTATATGTATTAATTGATCCGGGTGCCTCTCTTTCTTTTGTCACCCCTTTTGTTGCCAACAAGTTTCATGTTGAGCCCGACTTAATGCGTGAGTCATATAAGGTGTCTACTCCTATTGGTGCATATATTGTTGCTAGGGAGGTCTATAGAAATTGTCCTATTTGCATAATCCATAAAATATTGCCTTGTGATCTTGTTGAGTTGAACATGGTTGATTTTGATGTTGTTCTTGGGATGGATTGGTTGCATGCATACTATGCTTCCATTGGTTGTAGAACCCATAGGGTCAAGTTCCAATTCCCAAGTGAACCCATTCTTTAGTGGGAAAGCCAAAATGTGGTAGTCAAGGGTAGGTTCATCTCCTGCATTAAAGCCCGTAAGTTGATCTCTAAGGGGTGTCTCTATCACCTTGTGAGGGTTAGAGATGTGGAGTCCAAAACCCTTCTTATAGTGTCAGTTCCGGTTGTAAATGAATTCCTTGATGTCTTTCCTAATGACCTTCCCGGTGTTCCTCCCGAAAGGGAAATAGAATTTGGCATAGACCTCCTCCCCGATACTCAACCCATTTTTATTCCCCCTTACCGTATGGCCCCGGCAGAGTTAAAGGAGTTGAAGGAACAATTGAGGGACTTGTTGGAGAAGGGTTTTATTAGGCATAGCCAATCACCATGGGGTGCACCGGTGTTGTTTGTGAAGAAGAAAGATAGGTCCCTTAGGATGTGTATTGATTACTGGCACTCAATAGGGTCACCATCAAGAATAAATATCCTCTTCCTAGGATTGACGACTTGTTCGACCAATTGCAAGGGGCTAGCCACTTCTCTAAGATTGATCTTCGGTCCGGGTATCATCAAGTGAAGGTGAGGGAGTGTGACATTCCCAAGACAGCCTTCCAGACTAGGTATGGGTATTATGAATTTGTGGTTATGTCCTTTGGGTTGACCAATGCACCGGCTATCTTCATGGACCTAATGAATAGGATATTTAAACCCTATCTTGATTCCTTTGTTGTGGTCTTCATTAATGATATTTTAATCTATTCGCATAGCGAGGAAGAACATATGGGTCACTTGAGGGTTGTGTTGCAAAGATTGAGAGAGGAGAAGTTGTATGCCAAGTATGAAAAGTGTGAATTTTGGTTGAGGGAGGTTGCCTTCCTAGGTCATGTGGTGTCGGGGGATGGTATTAAGGTAGACCCTAAGAAGACCGATGTGATTAGAAATTGGCCTAGGCCATTGACCCCGTCGGATATTAGGAGCGTCTTGGGCTTAGCAGGTTACTACCGTAGATTTGTGAACGGGTTTTCTTCTATTGCTTCTCCCATGACTAAGTTGACACAAAATAAGGCTAAGTTTGAATGGACCGACGAGTGCGAAAGGAGTTTTCAAACCTTGAAAGATAAACTTGTGTCTGCTCCTATATTGTCACTACCGGATGCGCTTGAGGGATTTGTTGTGTATTCTGATGCTTCTAGAGTTGGCTTGGGTTGTGTCCTAATGCAAAAGGGTAAGGTGATAGCCTATGCTTCTAGACAACTCAAAGTGCATGAAAAGAACTATCCTACACATGATCTTGAATTAGCCGCGGTGGTGTTTGCTTTCAAGATTTGGCGTCATTACTTGTATGGGGTACATGTTGATGTGTTCACCGATCATAAGAGCCTCCAATATGTCTTCACCCAAAAAGATCTCAACTTGAGACAAAGAAGGTGGCTAGAATTTCTTAAAGATTATGATATGAGTGTACATTATCATCCCGGTAAAGCTAATGTGGTGGCGGATGCTTTGAGTAGGGTGTCTATGGGTAGTCTAGCTCATGTTGATATTGGTGATAGGGAAATGGCTAGGGAGGTGCATCGGTTGGCTAAGTTGGGGGTTAGGTTGGAAGGGGTTGGTAATGGTGGTGTGGTCGTTGTTAATGGTGCAAGGTCTTCCTTGGTTGATGAGGTGAAAGCAAAACAAGATCTTGGCTCTTCCTTGTTAGAATTGAAGGCCTTGGTGAAAGAGGGCAAGGTGGAAGTTTTCTCCCAATGGGGAGATGGTGCCCTTAGGTACCAAGGTAGGTTGTGTGTGCTTTGTGTTGATGGTTTGAGGGAGAAAATTCTTGAGGAGGCTCATAATTCTTCCTACTCCATTCACCCCGGTTCCACCAAAATGTATAGAGATTTGAGGGATGTGTATTGGTGGGGAGGCATGAAGAAGGACATTGCCAAATTCGTCTCCGGTTGTCATAGTTGTCAACAAGTCAAGGCCGAACATCAAAGGCCGGGTGGTCTAACCCAAGACATAGAGATTCCTACTTGGAAGT
>NC_064283.1:24605995-24824684 GCF_019186545.1 Solanum stenotomum
GCTAAGTACCCATGTTTAGAGGTGGTGTTGGACAAGTTGTGTATTATGCTTAAGCTTGACTCATCTATGGTATTTATGTGTCATTCCCTTTTTTTTTCTTGCTCCCTTAGTCCCGATTTTCCCTTGATTATGCTTATCGCTTATGGTCATTTTAATTGCTTCAGCGACCAAGGATGTGTAATGATACGCTATGAGGCTTGTTTGGGGTTCCTTCGGGTTCCCCATTCGCCGGTCACGTCTAGGCCCTAGGCTTGGGTCGTGACACTATTGCATTGACCACGTATCGGTATATTCAGTATTCAGTCTCAGCATGTTATAAATTGGTCATTGCATACAGTTATCTTAGTATTCAGTATCTATATCATGTTCAGATTATATCATTGCTTATGTTCTTTGTTCAGTTATATGTTATTTAAGTTTAATTCTATTATGCATGCTCAGTACTTTTTAAGTACCGACGCATAATCTGCGCTACATCTTCTCGTGATGTAGGTTCATGTTCTCAGTATCTAGATCACGCTTAGATCAGTTCCCGGTCTCCAGTTCAGCAAATTCAATGGTGAGTCCTCATTATCCGAGGATAATAGTCATGAGTTTCTTTTCAGTCCTTTAGTTTCAGTTTTGCTAGATTTAGCTGGGGCATGTCCCAGCATTTCTAGTCAGTTAGAGGCAATTTTCAGACATAGTTAAATTCAACTTAGTATTGAGTTAATATCTTCTTTGGATTAAACTTATCAATTTTCATTTATCTTAGTTATAGTATATGGGTATTCCCCATCTTTTCATTTTATTTATGATTTAGCTTTCGCATCAATTTATTATCTTTAGTATGCTCGTGATCATACCAGCAGGGTTAGCTTTGGATCACTTGTGGTCCTATATCCTGTGTCCGCGTCTCGGGAGTAGTGCGGGGCGTGACAAACTTGGTATCAGAGCACTAGGTTTAAGAGTCCTAGGATGTCTGAGAAGCCATACTAAGTAGAGTCCTTTTCTTGGGTGTGAAGTGCACCACATCTAATGAGAAAGAGGCTACGAAGTGTTTTAGGAAGAATCTTCATTTTCTTGTTACTCTTATCGTGTGTACAGTATGATCTAATTTTATTCTAACTCGATGTTATACATTTTAGTGATCATGCCTCACCGTAAAGCTAATGCAGGAACGCAAAGGCAGGTCCTCCAGTCCCTGATTGAGAAGTCTCAAATGCAGAATTCAGGAATACCATTCAGATGTTGGCTCCGAGTGTGACCAACTAGAACAATCAGCGGGTTCCAGTTCAGGAAAATGCCAATGTTGGGTCAGCTGCAGCTAGAGTACGGTACTTTGTTAGGATGAATCCGCCAGAGTTCTTAGGAACGCAAGTTGGAGAAGATCCCCAAAACTTCATTGATGAGGTAGAGAAGAACTTTGAGGTGATGCAGGTAACATGGAATGACCGGGTTGAGTTAGCATCGTATCAACTGAAAGATATAGCTCATATCTAGTATACTCGGTGGAAGGGAAACAGGGGAACAAACGCAACTTCTATTACTTGGGTTTGTTTCAGCGAAACCTTTCTAGATAGGTGTTTCCCCATAGAGTTGAGAGAAGCAAGGGCCTAGGAATTTATGAACTTAAGGTAAGGTAGCATGACAGTCCAAGAGTATGGGCTCAAGTTTACCTAACTCTGCAGGTATGCCCCTCACATGGTTGCGGATTCCAGGGCTCAGATGAATAAGTTTCTATATAGAGTGTCAGACTTGGTGAAGACAGAATGTAGGAATGCTATATTGCTGGAAAATATGAGCATCTCTAGGCTTATGACTCATTCTAAGCAGGTTGAGGGTGACAAGGTTAGGGAATAGGCTAAGGAGAACAAGAAGGCTAGGACTGGAAACTATGACTATTCTCAGCAGAAATCGGGTGGTGGAAATCGCTCGCAGAGTCAGCAGAAAATTTCAACTCCAGCACCTTTATCAGCCAGTGTCCCATCTTCCAAGTTCTGGAATAATCAGAAAGGTAGAGCACATCAGGCTCTAAGTCTCAAGGTAGTATTTAAGGCGCCAAAACCTACCCAACTTTCCCTAACTGTGGTAAGAACCATCTGGGCGACTGTCCTGCAGGAAAAGAAGGCTACTTTGGGTGTGGTCAGTCTGGTCACAGGTTGAGGGATTGTCCTTCCAAACAGGGTCAAGGAGGTAATAATGGAAGAGCTCAATCTACAACTTAACCAACACCAGCAAGCTGCCCAACTCAGCAGGGTAACTCATCTGGTACAGGTGGCGGACAACGCCAAAACAGGTTCTATTCTCTTCAGGCTCGCTAGGATGAGGAAGATTCTCCTGATGTAGTCACTGGCATGTTACGAGTCTTTGATCTCGATGTTTATGCTTTATTAGAACCAAGGGCTACTCTTTCTTTTGCAACGCCTTATATAGCAGTCCAATTCAGTGCGAGTCTAGAAACTCTCCCAGAACATTTCTAAGTCACTACTCTAGTCAGTCACCCAATTTTAGCTAGACGAGTATACAGATATTGCCATATCGCAGTCTCTCAAAAAGTCAACTCAGCATATCTTGTAGAGTTAGAAATGGTAGACTTCGATGTCATTCTAGGCATGGATTGCTTACATTCCTGTTAATCCTCAGTCGATTGTCGAACTAGGATTGTTCAGTTTTTAGTTTCGCGATGAACCAATCTTAAAATGGAAGGGTAGTAGCTTAGAACCTATGGGTCGATTCATTTCTTACCTTCAGTCCAGAAAGATGATCTCTAAGGGTTATCTCTATCATCTAGTTCGGGTTAAGGATTCAAGCTCTGAATCACTAACTCTTGAGTCAGTTCCAGTGGTTAATGAGTTTTCAAAAGTGTTTCCAGAAGATCTTCCTCGAGTTCCTCCCGATAGGGAAATCGACTTTGGAATTGATCTCATTCCAAATACCCAGCCTATCTCTACTCCTCCTTACAGAATGGCTCCAACTGAGCTTAAGGAACTGAAAGAGCAGTTGAAAGTCCTTCTACATAAGGGCTTCATTAGACCTAGTATTTCGCCATGGGGTGCACCAGTGTTGTTCGTAAAGAAGAAAGATGGTTATTAGTAACTCCCTTACAGTCAGACTCGATTGCATTGACCATGTTATCAGTTTTAGTCAGATGTCAATCTCAGCATGTTCTAAACTTGGTCATTGCATCCAGTTAGTTCATGTTCAGTATTCTCACTATAGTATCATGCTTATAACTTATCATTTCTCAGATATATGCTTTTGTTCATTTATGTTTATTGTTCATATTTATCCTGTCATGCATGCTCGGTATCAATTAAGTATTGATGCATACTCTGCGCTATATCTTTTTGTGATGTAGGTTCAGGTCCTCCGCAGTTAGATCATTCATAGATCGGTTCCCGATCTTCAATTCAGTAGCATCAGTGGTGAGTCCTCAATCTTCGAGGACGAGTGACAAGTTATCCTTTTATTTTCAGTTTTTGGGTTTAGTTTTTTCTCAATTTAGCTGGGGCATGTCCTAGCACTTCTAGTTAGTTAGAGGCTATTTTCAGACATAGTTACAGTCAACTTTAGCATTTGAGTTTCACTTTTCAGCTGTTGTTAAACTCTCACTTTTCATATATTCAGATAGTTTATGGATATTCCCCATCATTACAATAATATGATGTTTTAAGCTTCCGCATAGTATTTATTTACTTTAGTTTACTCTAGTATGTTTATGATATGTCAGCGGGGTTAGCTTGGTGTCACTCATGATCCTAGGTTCCGTGTCCGCATCCTGGGGTAGCTCGGGGCGTGACAAAGACCTTATTTTACGTAGTGATTTTTATCCTTGATTGGGTAACTATTTACATTGTAGTGATGATGCATGTTTAATGAGGAATAGTGAAGTTAGTGAGACCATATTTCTGGGTATTGGTGAAATGATGATTATCCATTAGTGGGAATAGTCACTCGTGTAGTATTTAGCATAATGAACCATAGTTTGTTGAAAAGGGTATAGAAAAATATTGGAGGATTTGAAATAGGTTGGATTGTTCATGAAAGATGATCCTTAGTAGTAGGGTGGGTTGAGGAATAGGTTTAGTAAATGGTTGCTTGATCAGTCTTATTCCTCGTGTTGGTCATGATAATATGTTTCGCTTAGTGCTCATTGAGTGGTGGGGATGTGCTCATTATAGCTTTGGTTAGGGTGTAAGTGCCGGGTAAAGTTCTTCCAAGGATGAAAGTTAGCAAAAATGTCAGGCTTGTATGGGTTCTAATGAAACTTTGTGTTGTGTGGTTAAGAGATATTTGGTGTCTCGAGGTATAGCATTGGAGCAAATTAAGGTGGTATCGTGATGTGTGCTCTTACATAGATATAATTCAACCAATTTAAATAGATTAAAAAATAAAATAAGGGAAACAAATTAAAAGGAAGTATGGAAATAATTAGAAGTGTCAAAAATGAGTCCAACTATAGATAACCTATACATAATTTTAAGGGTTTGACTCAAGATAATTTCAATTGGGTTCTATCTCAACCCATTCAATTTTTAACCCATTTTAAGAGAAATTAGCAAACTAGTCAAAATCCCTAACATAATTAGGTAAACCATCTACATTTTGAAATAGTTATTAAAAATGTCATTATTTTAGAAAATATAATGTATCCTAATATATTTAATTTACTATTCTTTTATTTCTCAAATCAGACCCATATTTACCTAGTTTGACTCCACTACCGGCGAAAAGTAAAATAAAAAATAAAAAGGACCTCACACTCCAATATTCTCGCTCTCAGTTTTTACCCAAATCTCTTCACTCTATCTACTGTTTCCACCATTGTTATCTCCTATACTTGTTTAGAAATTTCTTCGACTTGTATGATTTCAACACCTGGCCATTCTTCGTGCAAATCGGGGTATGATAATATCTTATTTTTCTCTCTCCTACGTTTGAGCATGAGTTGGACCTGCTCCACAACTTTTGTCCTTATCGAGCTCGGTCGGTTTCCCTATCAAGTTCTAGATCTCCGCTTCAAGAACTTATCAAGAACATAAATCTTACAATAATTATGGAAGAATTTGAATATGTAAATCATGATTGGTGTGTGGGTTAACAAACCCAACACTATGAAAGCTTACATACCTCGATTTGGAGAAACAAATCCTCGATTGGCAAGAAATCTTTTTCTTTCTTTCGTTTCTCCTCTTTTCCTCTTCTTGAACTCCTCTCAAAACCCTAAGCGTAAATTAGGATTGTAAAACTGGCCCAAATTAGATTTGACCCCAACATATTACTAAAAAATTGTTTTAATCTGATGGGGTAAGGAAAAGACCAAAATTCTTCTCATTAATTCGGGTAACTATCCTTAACTGGACATGCTAACTTCAAACAGACATATCTCTCTCATCCAAACTTCAATTTAGCTAACTTGGTGGCGTTGGAAAGAGGATTCCAAGACCTTTCATTTGATATCTTATGGACCACCTAACTCATCTTGTACTGATAGTTATGGTCATTTGAAGTTGACCCAAAACTCCAAATTTAAGCATAACCTGCAAAATTCTCAATTTAGCGCTTTCTAAATTTAACTCTTCCTAAGGCGGGATGTTACACACGGGGTATTTTTAGATGCTAAAATAGTGTTATTTTTGAAAACCCTTAAGAGAATTCTCAATTGATCACAATTTAATCTCCAATTTCAACCCGTTTAGAGACTCTTAATTTATATTGATGTAATTTATGTTCCTATATTAAAGGTATTAATTACTATCTATTTTATATCTTTTGAGATTTATCTATCAATTTGTAACTTGTTTTTTAAAATTTTCATGAGTTGAAATTCAAATTGTGGTTATAAAACTTAAATAATGATAAATTAAAATTATTGAAATTAAGCGGGTCAAATTGGGCGGATCAAGACCCACCACATTTTTAAGCCCATTTGAGCCCAATCCATTTGAACCCAAAATAAACTTGGACGGGTCTAGATCCAACCCAATATCTATTTCAACCCATTTTAATATCTTCAACTTCAATCCAACCTGCTCATTTCACAGCATAAAAATAATAAATAAACTTCCCCAAATGCAACCACAGTCAACTCTTTGATTCTTTACATGGTAACTAGCCTCTTGTTAGATATCATTCGGGCAATTAACAAGAGGTATGCCATATTTATCTTGATTATGTATCAAATTTTCTTGATTATGTAGTGTCTTCTTTTATAATTCAATCTTTTGTTGTTTGATACTTTATTCTTTTCCTAAAATATTTGTTTCAGTGATTTGCAGCAACTTTCTACTTTATGCACCCTCCCCCATACAGTGATTTCTGACAAACTACTTAACATCATTAGCAATACTTTACCAATCTTCTATTGTCCTTTTTGATTTGAGAAGCCTGCAACCATGACAATAGTTAGTGGTAACCCGTGACATTTCTCTGCAATTTTCTTCCCAATAGTCTCAAACTCATATGGTAATGCTTCATTAACAAGTGTTGCAGTTTTAAAAGGGTTCCAACTCCTATCTTGATCCATGAAGTCCATATGCAAATAAAGATTCTGTATATCAGCATAGCAAGCCACTTAATTGTTATGGGTTGCCACCCGTATTCGACTCCCATTGTCCTGACTTGGAAAATACCACTTTCCCTATAAACCTTTCTGTAGAAGGCTCAACAAGATTTCCTTTACATTGTGCTTCTGATATACAGTAGCCCAGGCACGAACATCATATGAGAATGAATTGATACATCATTGTAAATTTCTTTCGCTATGGTTGTTTTACTTATGCCTCCCATCCCGACAAATCGGGATGACTCTTCTACACAAATTTGCATCAGCCATATCTACTATATTCTGATTTTTTTCCTTTGCGATAATGACCTTAAAGTTGAAGGTTGGAAGAAGTCAATGGTCTTACAAATAACATGATTTGCAAGGTTGCAAAAAAAATGAGACATTAAATAAGACCATGTAATTTATTCATCTTAATCATGGTTATCATAGGGTAGCGGTTTGTTGAATCCAACATCGGTATTTGGCCCCTTTATATGCTCTTAGCCGCAATCCTCATGTAAGGTCCATTTCTTTATCACAATAGACTCTCATTGACTTTTGATCACATAAATGATCAATAAAGGAATTAGAATTTCAGAAGATATAAGAAGACGTATGCAAGGCAAACTTGAACATTCAGGGGGAGCCCAACAAACTACACTGCAGTCTGCAGTGGCGAAGCCTGCGCTAAACGGTCCTTACTTACAGGGATAGAGTTGGCGGTTTAATAGAACTCAGTAACTTTAGCTTATTTAATGTGTAAAAGTAATTTAACCAGAATCCATTAAGCAAAAAAATTGTGGTTCAAACCCCATTGACTTAAAATCCTGACTTAGCGTTGCGTATTTAGGTAATGTTTTCTTAAGATGATGTTTGGATCTATTGAAAAATATAAGACTTCTAACTACTTAGAATGATGTTTGGATCTAGTAAATATAGACGTCTAAGTTCTAAGTATATATCTATATTGTTGAGACTCTTTATATTGTCACACCCATGTCAGTTCCTCAAAAAATGCACAACTTTTGGAGGGTTCAACCCGCAATTGGTGGCAAAGAGCTAAATTATACTTTGATAAGCCACTACAAGTGTTGTTTTGCAAATCATTGAAACAAATACTTTAGAAAAAGAATATAAGTATCAAACAACAGAAGGTTGAATCATAAAAGAAGACATTACATAATCAAGATAATTAGATACATAATCAAGATAATTAGATACATAATCAAGAGAAATGTGGCATACCGCTTATTAATTGACTAAATAATATCTAACAAGAAGCTAGTTACCAAGTAAAAAATCAAAGAGTTGACTATGGTTGCATTTGACTTTATACTAGTTACTTATTCGATTTATTTTTACTTGTCTATTTAAGATTTTGTATTTTTAATTTAAAATAATGATTGATATTATAACACCTCATATTTGAGAAAATAGAAATATGCAGCTTTCCAAGACCTAGTGCAAGAACCACGGAAGCCACCAACGGTCCGTGGTATAACACACGGTCCGTAGGTGGGGTCCATCATTGTGGTCCAGGATTTAGGGATCTTTGATCCCACCCATGGCCGACTAGTATGGTCCGTGATTGGACCTATGGACCGTAAGTCTGGCTGTAGGTGAGGGTTAGCAGCCAATTAGTTGAAAATGGTTGTTGGGTCAACTTCAAACAGTCATATCTTTTAGAAAAAATCAATTAGGTGTCTCATGACGTATTGAATTAAAGATAATTGAATACTCTTTCCAACACCATCAAGTTTGCTAAATTCCAAGCTTGGAGTGAAAAGTTATGCTCGTTTTAGTTAAGCCATGTAGGGCAGACCATGAACCACGACCCCAGTTGACGGCCTGTAGTCCAAACGACAGTCCATCAATCCCACTGTTGATGGCCTTCTTGAGCTTTTAAGTCATGGTCATTTTAGTATTTTCCCTATGCATTGGGGCACTTAAACTACGTTGTTTTTCTCAGTCTAAGCCTAATAACCTAGTCAGACATATCCAGAACCCTTATTCTTCAAAAGTCATCCAAATTAGAACGAAAAGAAGAGAAAGATGTTCCAGTTTCTTTCAAGAACAAGCGATAATGTTCTTTATGTTTCAGCCTCAAAATCCAAAGGATTTCTCGGTAGATTTCATCACCAAGTATGTGGGATTTCACTAGTGGGTTCTTTCCATCCACTAGGTCCTTAGAATTCAGTCAGTTTCTTGATTCTACATACCTTGTTTAGACCTAAGGTTTGTAAAATCTTGGGAATTTGTTGTGATTTCAGATGATATAGTATCCACAGTCTAAATATCATGTTTCCTTGGAAACGATGCATAATTCCTTGTATAAAACTCAAAACCATAGTTTGTGTAAATTCTCTTAGTTGATGAATTATAATTTCTAGGTCAATTAAACAGAAAATCATGCTCTAGATTTTCAATGTCACATTCTTAGTATATAAATGTTGCATTCTCATCTACCATGCCAGTATTATGAGTTATTCAGTATTTAGTGCATTTAGCTTCATGTGTATTCAATTGGGAGTAGACTTAGCACCAAGTTGGACTAGTGTTTAGTGTACCCTTAAAGTCCCAGAACTACGTTCCCGCGTAGGATTATAAGTCCCCTCTGTTGGGGATCCGTATTAGTGATCACACAACAGTCATTCCTTTATACCCATGGAATGGTAAATTGGGTCCTCTAGATGGGCAGTATACATCAGACTCCACGTTTAGCTCACTCGGTTTATGTGAGTTAATAGTAGCTCCCACAGTCAGACTCTTAGTGCATTGACTAGGTTTTTCAGCATTTATATTAGTATACAATTTAACGTGTATCTTCAGGATTAGTACTTGGTCATTGCATTAATCTTAGCTTTACAATTATGATTCAGTATTTGTATTCTTACTCATATTATGTCATTGCTCAGTCATGCTTTGTTCATCTCATATACAATTGTTCAGCTTAGTATATCTATATCATACATGCTTAGTACATTCCAAGTACCGACGCATACTCTGTGCTACATCCTTTCATGATGTAGATTCAGGCACTCAGCATCCATATTACAATTAGATCGATTCTCGGTTCAACTTCAGCAGCTTCAGTGGTGAGTCTTCAAACTTTGAGGACAATATACATGATTTCAATTTCATTCTTTGCTTTTGATTTTCAATTTTATTAGAGTTAGCTGGGGGCGTGTCCTAGCAACTCAACATAGTTAGAGAGGCTTTTGAGACATATTAGTAGATTCAACTTGAGTTGTTAAGTGGTTCTTTGAGTTACCACTAAACTCATGTTATGTATTATTATGATTATTCAGACTACTTGGACTTGTTCCTCTTCAGAGAATTGTTGATTTAGCCTCCGCTTAGTTCATTTTACTTAGCTATTTTCAGTATGTTCATGCTATGCTAGATTCAGGGTTAGCTTGGGGCACTCGTCATCCTACGTCCCATTTTACGTCAACAATAGACATGATTTCTATTTTAGTCTTTTCTTTTAGTTTTAAGTTTTATTAGAGTTAGTTGGGCCATGTCCCAGTAACTGAACTTAGTTAGAGGCTTTTCAGACATATTAGTAAATTCAGCTTGAGTTGTTAAGTCGCCTTTTCAGTTACCACTAAACTACTTTTATGTTTTATTGTGATTATTCAGACTAGGTGGACTTGTTCCTCTTCAGAGAATTATTGATTTAGCTTCCGCTTAATTTATTTTACATAGCTATTTTTAGTATGTTCATGATAAGCCAGATTCAAGGTTAGCTTGGGGTCATTTGTGATCCTAGGTACCGTGTTACATCAAGGGGGTAGCCTCGGCGCGTGACGAACTTGGTATGAGTTCTAATTTCAAGAGTCCTAGGATGTTTGAAGGCATCACTAAGTAGAGTTTCTTTCAAGGGTATAAAGTGTGCCACATCTATGAGGGGGAGGCTACAAAGTGTTGAAGAAAAACTTCATTCCTTTGCTATTCTTATCATATGTGAGGTATGGTTCAAATTATCCTTTCTAATCCGTCGTTATACATTTCAGATCATGCTTCATCCTAGAGCTAACACATGAAATGATAATGGACGCAATGTTAATGCAGTTCCTCTAGTCACAAACCATGGGGTTACAAATGTAAAATTTTGAAATGCAATCTAACTGTTGGCTCAGAGTGTGGACAATCAGAACAATCAGCAGGCCCAGTTCCTGCAAAGACGAATGGTGGATCAGCTGTAGCTAGAGTTCAAGACTTTTTTCGAATGAATCCACCTAAATTTCTAGGGTCAAAGGTTGGTGAGGACCCACAAAACTTCATTGATGGGGTTAAGAAGATTCTTGGAGTAATGCAAGTGACTAGTATTGAGAGTGTTGAGTTAGCATCCTATCAACTCAAGTATGTAGCTTATATTTGGTTCACGTAGTGAAAGGAAAACATGGGTGAGAACACAACTCATATGACATGGGATTGTTTTACTGGAGCTTTTTTTGACAGGTTCTTCCCAAGGGAGTTGAGAGAAGCTAAGGTAGAAGAGTTTATGAACATGAAGCATGGCACAATGTCAGTCAAAGAATACGGACTGAAGTTCACTTAACTCTAATGGTATGCTCCACATATGGTTGATGATTCGAGGGCACAAATAAGCAAGTTCTTAATTAAAGTATCTGATTTAGTAAAGACCGAGGGAAGGAATGTAATGCTATTAGGAGACATGGATATCTCCAAGCTAATGACTCATGCTTAGCAAGTTGAGGGAGATAAACTTATGGAAATGGCTAAGGACAACAAGAAGGCTAGAACAAGAAATTATGAATACTCTCAGGAAAGGTCAGATGTTGGAAATCGCTTACAGTTTCAGTATAGGTCTATATCCCCAGCACATTCATCAACTAGCGCTCTATCCCCCACGTTTTAGCATGATCAGAAAGGTAGGGAATCACACTATAAGTCATATGGGAGTGCTTCATGTAATCGGACCTTTCAAACTTGCCCAAAGTGTGGTAAGAACCATCTAGTCGAGTGACTTGTAAGCAGGGAAGGGTGCTTTGGGTGTGGTCAGTCTAGCCATAAGCTGAAGGAATACCAGGCAGGGGGCAATGAGGTAACAACAATAGAGCTCAGTCAAGAGATCCAACAACAGCAGCAGGGCACCCAACTCAGCAGGGTTATTCGTCTGGTACAGGTGGCGGTTAGCGCAAGAACAAGTTGTATGCTCTCTTGGCTCACCAAGATCAGGAAGATTCTCCTGATGTGGTCACTTGTACGTTTAGAGTTTTTTATTTAGATATTTATGTATTGTTAGATCCAGGGGCAACATTGTCCTTTCGTAACTCCCTATATAGCAGTAATCTTTGGTGTAAGTCTAGAAACTCTCTCAGAACCCTTCTTAGACACTACTTTAGTTGGTGACCCAATTATATCTAGAGGGGTATACAGAAATTGCCATGTCACAGTCTCTCAGAAAGTCACCCAGCAGACCTTGTAAGGCTAGAAATGGTAGATTTTGATATCATTCTAGGCATGGATTGGTTATATTCTTGTTATGCCTTAGTCGATTGTAGAACTAGAATCCTTCGGTTTCAGCTTCCAAATGAGAAGGTCTTAGAGGGGAAGAGTAGTAGTTCAGTGCCAATAAGTCTGTTTATCTCTTACATTAAGGCCAGGAAAATGATTTCCAAAGGGTATATCTATCATCCTACCTGGGTTAAGGATTCAAACATCGAAACCCCAACTCTTGAGTCTGTCCTGGTAGTAAATGAATTTCTAGAAGATCTTCCCACAGATTGTAACACCCCAGAATTAAGTAAACTAAACTAGGGCTAAGTGTAAAGGAAGAGCCAAGGAAGAGGACTAGGGAAGCCCACTCTTCCATAGAAACTTTCCACCTTCCTACGATCATCACCACTGCTCGTGGTGTGGCTCGTGGTGGGATAGGAAATGGCTAAGTGAAATCTTCCCTAAACAGTCCCCTCCACACGAGCAACTTCACGGCTCATACATGATATCACTGGCCGTGCAAAGGCTCATGGTGGTGACGTAGTTTTAGGGGTATAAAGGGGTGGCCCCCTAGCTACTGGTCAAAGTACAAAGGAGGGAACCATATCTCATGGTGAGAACCACGGCTCGTGGGACCTCACGTGATCATGAGGTAGACCATTGTAATCAAGGGGCAATTTGGGTTTTTCCGAAATTAATTAGATTAACGCTAAATTATTTTGTCTAAGCCTAGGACCTCTATATAAGTCATTTTAACCCCAAAACTCACACATTCAAGTCATTATTTCCAAAACCCAAAAGAAAATCAAAGATCTTCCTCTCCAAAATATTTCTCTCTCTAGAAACCTAAAGAAGAAGAAAGAATTCAACTTAGGATCAAAGTCAAGCCTCAATTCCTCCATTGAAGTTAAGATTTGGGCTTTGAGGTATGATAGTTTTCATCCATAGATTCCTTCTATCCATGGAGTTCCCAAATTCCTCAATTTTAAAGATTAGAATTCCCCAATTGAGTTAGGATTTTCTTCAATTATCATGGGTTCTCTAAATTGTTGATTTAAATGATTGAATTATGATCTCTTATACATGAATTGATGAATGAAAATAATTTTATGATGATTACCCCATGAACCCATGTAATCCCCATGTTTGCAAGTTATGAATTATATGGTTTGGGATTTTGATCTTCAAGAAAGAGTTTTATGAAATTAAGCATGTATTGCAAGCTTTACATGTATTTATGATGAAATCCATATCTAACCAATGTTTTCTAAGAGTTGATGATTGAAATTGGGTTTCAGCCTCTAAAGGTAAATTATGGGCTTATGTATTGTTTTATGAAATCTATGCAAATGTTTTAAGGGTGCTTTGGGAGTAAAGTACCAAAGATTGTGTTGTGAAATGATATTCTCACTAAAACACATACTACTTGATGTGAAAGGTTTTCTCACATAGAAATAATTCTTAGGTTGAAAGGCTTCTTTATCTAATTGAATCAAAGATTAAAAGCTATTACGAAAAGATCATGGATGGAGAAAGGTTTTCTCACGCATGGTCTAAGGAGCTATTCTAATGAAACTAAATTGAATTGGTTGTCCAAGGGCACCTTTTAAAGAGTAATGACGTCAGTAAGAAATGACTATTCCGTGGGAATTTATGCTTAGCACCGAGTGGATATTGAATATGAGATGGAAGCTCTCACGTAGTATAGTCTGAGTATCCAAAGTAATCTCATAAGATGGAAGCCTTTACATAATAGAGTCTGGTTTTCTAGTAGAAATCTCCTCATCCCATAACTATGTTTCCACATAAGTTGATTAGCTAGTGGATCAACTTAAGCTAAAAGTTGAAGTTCTACCTTTGGCAAGTAGAACCACCCTTTTGGTGTGGGAGACACCGGGGGATCATGTTATAGCTCACATGGTCTCATATCGGTTAAGGATATATCCCCACAAGTAATAATGAAATAAGGTTACTCAAGCAGTATCACATATGAGTTTCAAAGATTTTAAAGAAGAAGTTAGCATTGACCGTGATTTATCTTTCATATGATGTTTTGGCTTGCTCAAATGTATGTCATGAAATGAAATGCCCCTTTTAGAATGATTTTAAATGTTTTATGTACGGCTATCATACTTGGTACATTGTTTTGTACTAACGCATACTCTTGTCTACATTTTTCCAAAATGTAGGGTCCGACATACAGGTTTTCAAGTATCGTGGCTAGTAGTTGAGTTCGTGATTTCCTGAGCTTTGGTGAGTCCTCATGCTTTGAGGACGGAGTTGTTGTTTTAGTTTCTTTCACGTATTTCTCTTTTGGACATGATGTGTGAGTTAGGTCAAATTTCATTCTATTGTGTTAGATGGCTATGATGAGATAAGAGTTTAGACTTTCACTTTTCGTTTCAAAAAAAGTTTTGGACTTGGACTATTGTTTTACCCTTATTGTTCTATTTCTTATGTTATGAGGATTAAGTGGCTTGTATGGAGTCCTTCAGGGTTCTATACGCCATGTTACATCTAGGGGGTACCCCATGAGTCGTGACAAACTTAGTAATTCGATCACAAGGCTTAGAATTGTCCTAGGATGTCTCATGAGCCACGTCTAGTAAAGTCTTGTTCATATGTGTGAATCGCGCCATATTTATGAATGAGAGGCGACAAAATGATTAGGAAACTCTACTTTTTTCATTACTCTAAAGTCATGCAAAAGATTTTAACCCTATAGGGTCCCTCTCCTAATCCCTATCCTATGTTCATCTGGATATGGCTACTCAAAGAGCTTTCTCTAGGGGGAATGAGGAAGATAATGTGGATCAAGAAGCTCCTCGCCAAGCTCCTTAAGCTTCAGTCGACCCGTTGGGCGAGAATGTGACTACTGCGGAGTCTAGGGTGGATTTTCAAGTGGTAGCTCAAGCCGTGACGAACAAAGCCAATAGATAGATAGTAGTCCCCGTGAACCCAAATATGGGTACGACGGCTTCTAGAGTGAGGAATTTCACAAGAACGGCTGTGTTTGTTCATGACATCGATATTTCTCGCCTTATGGTCCATGCCCAACAATTTGAAAAAGGGAAACTTAAAGGGATACTTAGGGTGGAAAAGAGGTCTAGAATTGATGATGGTATTTCCTCTTATGTTCGATGGACATGGTAATCTTAGGAATCGACAAAGGTTTTCCGGATAAGGTTTCTTTGATACTCCTAGGTATAATAAAGAAAGGGTGTCTAACCCTAAAACGCAAGGAATTAGTAGTGGATCCCTATCGCCTACTTGTGACATATGTGGAAAAAGATATGAGGATAAATGCTTAGCCGGCATAGATAGTTGTTATGGATCTGGTAAAAGTTGTCAAAAAATGAGGGATTTCCCAATGCTTACGTCTAAAGGAAGAGAGGGCAAGCAAGCTCCTCCCAATTGTTCGAGTTCCAATGCTCCTAAGTACAACCAAGAGAGGGTGTTTAACCCTAAATCCCAAGGAGATTATAATGGGGTTTTATTGCCACATTGTGGTAAATATGGAAGAAAACATGTGGGCAAATGTCTAGCAGGTTCCAAAGCTTGTTTTGGTTGTGGTAAGACGGATCACAAGATAAGGTATTTGAAATGACCCAAAAGGATCTTAAAAATGTGCGTCGGAAGTTACCGGAAACTTGTTTAGCTATATAAAAAAAATCTGTTTCGTTTTTCGAAAATCTGACTTCATATTCTTGTTTAGGGGGTCAAATTGAGTGGGGAATGGGTCTAACCCAAATTTTAGAGCAACCGTATCAAAATTCGAAATTTCCAAGTGAAGCCTTTTTCGAGGGTCTACTTTGGAGGGTCATATCTACTAGCACACAAAAAATTGGGTGGCCCATAACTTATCCATGGAAAGCCCTTTGAGTTAGCTACCTAACGCACTTCGTTTCACCTCATTCGGAGTTCGGACGAAGAAGTTATGCCCATTTTCGTAAAATCTGTCCGGCAGGAAATGCAATTTCCAGTGAGCGTTTTTACTGTTCACCCGCCTCATTTTTTTTCTAAGTGTTGGACCATTTTTCCAAAGGGCATATGTTATTTCCTATATACCATTAGTTCAATTCCCATCTCTAAAACATTTCCCAAAACACCTCTCCCATACTTAGACACATTTTCTCTCAAGTTCTCTCAAGAACCCTAATCCAAAACCTTCCTCAAGATTGAAGAGACTCTTGCTCCAAGTTCCAAGCTTCCATTGAAGACACTCTCAAGACCTTCATAAGAACTCAAGGTATGTGGTGTTGAACTCATGGGTCCTTCCACCCATAGTGCCTAGACTCTATTCTACTCACTAATTCATGGTTTAAGTTAAGATTCATAAATTAGTCTTGTTCTTTGTAATAATTTCCTGCACATTGAATTTTAAACATGAAAAGTGATTGTTTTGAGCATGTTGTGACTCTAGAACTTGAATCTAAATTTGGAATGGATGTGGAGATTTTCATGTGGTATTGTGGGTGTTAAAAGGTGTTGTTGTAGGTTGTTCACTGGTTTGGCTGCATAATTACTACCCTATTTTCCATGCTCTTTGATTCCATTACATGCCTTCAAGGTGTTTGACAAAATGTCCAACTATGGAGAATTGATGAATCGATGCTTTAAAGCTTGAGTTATGAGATGTATGGCAATCCAGAGATGTGTTGATGACAAACTAAGCTTGTGTATATGTTCATTCCATACGTGAGATTGCATTAGAGCCTAATGGGAATTTCCTATATAAAGTGTTGCATGACCATGCCCGGTCCGGGGGAAAAGAACCGGACAACCATGTGAGAGGTTTATATCTCACCACCTAGGATGCTTGGGGTGTGACCAACATCAACCATGTGAGAGGTTTATATCTCACCACCTAGGATGCTTGGGGTGTGACCAACATCAACCATGTGAGGGGTTTATACCTTGCCACCAGGGTGTCCGGGTGTGAACGGCATCCCCCATCCTAAGTTGGGGTTATAGATTGGTTGGATCATGCATACACATATGATATCTACTATTAGTATAGATTTACTTAAACATGTTTTGACTTCACTTTGATCATGCATCCTCATATTGTTATTCATAATGCCTATGAAACTATTTCTTGTATTTCGATTGTGTCCTTGTCTATTGTTGTGTTGCACCCCGCATACTTAGTACATTCCAAGTACTAACGCATATTTTGCCTACATGATGTCACCATGTAGGGACCGGAGCTACTCTTGATCCTTCTCTCCATTCACGTGGCTAGTACGGTGCTTATCCGAGTTTGTTGGTGAGTCCTCAATGATTCGAGGGCTATGTTATGTTTCCTACTCCTATGTTTTGAGACTTTAGCTTGCAATTGTATTTTGACTATGAGGGGAGCCGGTAGTATGTCATGGCCCCCGTCCTATCTATGTATGTAGAGGTGTGCGTTGGACAAGTATTTTGTAAATGAGCTTGACTCTTGTTCTATGATGTCATTTTGAAATGGTTTGCCCTTAGTCCCTATTTCCCGTTAATTAATGTTGATTGTACTTCCGCGACCGATGAAGTGTGATGACAAGTTTGAGAGGCTTGTTTGGGGTTCCTTCGGGTTCCTCATTCGCCATGTCACGTCTAGGCCCTAGGCTTGGGTCGTGACAAGCTTGGTATCAGAGCACTAGGTTGTTAAATCCTCGGAGTCCAACACACCGCGTTGAGTAGAGTCCTAATCATGGTTGTGAAGCGCGCCACGACTATGAATGGGAGGCTACAAAACGTTTTAGGAAAGGTTTCCCTTCTTCATGTTCTATGTCGTGCTTAGAGTGCGATAAGGTGATTCCTCCCTAACGCTTGTTCTTTGGATTGCTAGATCATCATGCCAAACATGAGGGGAAGACGGGCCCGATCACCGGAAGAGCCACCCACCAATGGTGAGCTCCGTGATGCACTCACCATGCTTGCACAAGTGGTAGCTAACCAAGTGCAACAAGGAGCCCAAGCTCCTCGAACTACCACCCCGGGGGAAAGGGTGAGAGATTTCATGAGGATGAACCCTCCGGTCTTCCATGGTTCAAAGGTGGATGAGGACCCGCAAGAGTTCATCGATGAGGTATGCAAAATCTTGACCATTATGGATGTTGGTGCTTGTGAGAAGGCGGAATTGGCGGCCTACCAACTCAAGGGGGTTGCTCAAATTTGGTTTGATCAATGGAAGGGTGAGAAAGGTAATGGCTATGTGGTGTTGTGGGAGGAGTTTAAACTTGCTTTCCTTAATAGGTTCTTCCCTCTTGAGCTTAGGGAGGCAAAGTTGGTGGAGTTCATGAACTTGAAGCAAGGAGCTATGAGTGTGAGGGAGTATGCCCTCAAATTTGTCCAACTCTCCAAGTATGCACCTCACTTGGTGGCCGACTCTAGGTCGAGGATGAACAAATTTGTGATGGGTGTATCCGACTTGGTTAGTGAGGAGTGTCGGTCCGCTATGCTCATTGGAGATATGGATTTGTCTCGGTTGATGACTTATGCCGAGCAAATGGAGGAGGAGAAATTGAGGAAGAGAAGGGGGCACGAGGCCAAGAGGGCCCGATTGGAGAATAGGTTCCCTAAGGGTGCTAGATTTCATCAAGGCCGAGGAAACCCTCATGTCAACCGGGGATTTGCTATCAATGTTCCTAGACCTCAAGGGGGAGGTGAAGTGGGTTCTATGGATGTATGCCCTAAGTGTGGGAGGAAGCATGGTGGTCCTTGCATGAAGGGTTCGGGTGCTTGCTTTGAATGTGGAGAAGTGGGTCATAAGAGGTTTGAATGTCCCAAGATCCGCAACAAGGTCCGAAGTGCTAACACTACTCCTTTGGGTAGAGGTGCTTCTCAAAGTGGTGCCCCAAGGGACAATCGATTTTATGCTTTGCATGGTAGACAAGGTGTTAATGAGACTCCGGATGTGGTGACCGGTATGTTGCAAATCTTTGATCTTGATGTTTATACTTTGATTGATCCGGGTGCCACCCTTTCCTTTGTTACCCCCTTAGTTGCTAGAAAATTTCATGTCGAGTCGGAATTGTTGCATGAGTCATATGAAGTATCCACTCCCATTGGTGTCTCTATTGTTGCTAGAAAAGTGTATAGAAATTGTCCGGTTTGCATATTAAATAAGTTGTTGCCTTGTGATCTTGTTGAGTTGAACATGGTGGATTTTGATGTTATTCTTGGGATGGATTGGTTGCATGCATATTATGCTTCTATTGATTGTAGGACTCGTAAAGTCAAGTTCCGATTTCCTAATGAACCCGTCCTTGAGTGGGAGAGCCGGGATGTTGTGGTGAAGGGGAAATTCATTTCTTGCATTAAAGCCCATAGGTTGATTTCCAAAGGGTGCTTGTACCATATTGTGAGAGTCAATGATGTGGAGTCTAAAGTCCCTCCTATTGAGTCTATTCCGGTTGTTAATGAGTTTCTAGATGTCTTCCCAGAAGACCTTCCCGGTGTCCCTCCCGAAAGGGAGATAGATCTTGGTATAGACCTCCTTCCCGATACTCAACCTATTTCTATCCCCCCTTACCGTATGGCCCCGGCGGAGTTGAAAGAGTTGAAAGAGCAATTAAAAGATTTGTTAGAGAAGGGGTTTATTAGACCTAGTCATTCTCCCTGGGGTGCTCCGGTTTTGTTTGTGAAGAAGAAAGATGGGTCTCTTAGAATGTGTATTGATTATCGACAACTTAATAGGGTCACCGTCAAGAATAGGTATCCTCTTCCAAGGATTGACGATTTATTTGACCAATTGCATGGGGCTAGTCACTTCTCTAAGATTGATCTTCGGTCAGGGTATCATCAAGTGAAGGTGAGGGAGTGTGATATTCTCAAGACGGCCTTTCGTACTAGGTATGGGCACTATGAGTTTGTGGTGATGTCTTTCGGGTTGACTAATGCTCCGGCTCTCTTTATGGATTTGATGAATAGGGTTTTCAAACCCTACCTTGATTCTTTTGTGGTGGTGTTTATAGATGACATCTTGATCTATTCTCGGGGTGAGGAAGAGCACAAGGGTCACTTGAGGGTTGTACTCCAAAGATTGAGGGAAGAGAAGTTGTACGCTAAATATGAAAAGTGTGAGTTTTGGTTGAAGGAAGTTGCTTTCCTAGGCCATGTGGTGTCGGGGGATGGTATTAAGGTGGATCCTAAGAAGACCGATGTTATTAGGAATTGGCCTAGACCTTTGACCCCGTCGGATATAAGGAGTTTCTTGGGTTTAGCGGGTTATTATAGGAGATTTGTGGAAGGGTTTTCTTCTCTTGCTTCTCCTATGACTAAGTTGACTCAAAAGAAGGCTAAATTTGTGTGGTCGGATGAGTGTGAGGAAAGCTTCCAAACTTTGAAAGAAAGGCTTGTGTCCGCTCCTATTTTGTCACTTCCGGATGGGTTAGAAGGTTTTGTTGTTTATTGTGATGCTTCCCGTATTGGTTTGGGTTGTGTGTTGATGCAAAGTGGTAAGGTTATAGCCTATGCTTCTAGGCAACTTAAGGTTCATGAAAAAAATTACCCAACCCATGATCTTGAATTGGCCGCCGTGGTTTTTGCTTTAAAGATTTGGCGTCATTATTTGTATGGGGTGCATGTTGATATCTTCACCGACCATAAGAATCTCCAATATGTGTTCACGCAAAAAGATCTTAACTTGAGACAAAGGAGGTGGTTAGAATTCCTTAAGGATTATGATATGAGTGTTCACTATCATCCGGGGAAAGCTAATGTGGTGGCGGATGCATTGAGTAGAGTGTCCATGGGTAGCTTGGCTCATGTGGAGGAAGGTAGTAAAGAGTTGGCTAAGGAGGTCCATCGGTTGGCCAAATTGGGAGTTAGGTTAGAAGGGGTGGATAGTGGAGGAGTAGTTGTTGTTGATGGTTCAAGGTCTTCCTTGGTTGATGAGGTGATAGTCAAGCAAGATCTTGATCCTTCTTTGGTAGAATTAAAGGCTTCGGTGAGTAGTGGTAAGGTGGAGGTTTTCTCCCAAGGGGGAGATGGTGCCCTTAGGTACCAAGGTAGATTATGTGTTCCTTGTGTGGATGGTGTGAGGGAAAGAATCCTTGATGAGGCTCATAATTCTTTTTATTCTATTCATCCGGGGTCAACAAAGATGTATAGAGACTTGAGGGATGTGTATTGGTGGGGCGGTATGAAGAAGGACATTGCAAAATTTGTTTCGGGTTGCCATAGTTGTCAACAAGTCAAGGCCGAACATCAAAGGCCGGGTGGCCTAACTCAAGACATTGAGATACCTACTTGGAAGTGGGAAGAAATCAACATGAATTTTGTAGTGGGCTTACCCAAGGCTAGAAGAGGCTTTGATTCGGTTTGGGTGGTGGTTGATCGGATGACAAAGTCGGGTCATTTCCTACCGGTTAAAGCTACTTACGGGGCTGAAGAGTATGCCAAGTTGTACATTTATGAATTGGTAAGGTTGCATGGGATTCCTTTGTCTATCATCTCGGATCGTGGTGCCCAATTCACTTTTCACTTTTGGAGGTCATTCCAAAGGGCTCTTGGTACAAAGGTAAAGCTTAGCACAGCCTTCCACCCTCAAACGGATGGCCAAGCCGAAAGAACAATTCAAACCTTGGAGGATATGCTTAGAGCTTGTGTATTGGAGTTGAAAGGTAGTTGGGATGATCATCTTCCTTTGATTGAACTTGCATACAACAATAGTTATCATTCTAGTATCGGTATGGCTCCTTTTGAGGCACTTTATGGTAGACGGTGTAGGTCACCGGTTGGGTGGTTTGAAGTTGGAGAGGTGGTCTTGTTGGGTCCGGATCTGGTCATGGATGCTCTTGAAAAGGTAAGGATGCTTAGGGAGAGGTTGAAAATAGCCCAAAGTCATCAAAAGTCTTATGCGTATGTGAGGAGACGGGATCTTGAATTCAAAGTGGGTGATTGGGTTTATTTGAAAGTTTCTCCAATGAAAGGTGTGGTTCGTTTTGGTAAGAAGGGGAAATTAAGTCCTAGGTATGTCGGTCCTTATGAGATAATAAGAAGGGTTGGTAAAGTAGCCTATGAGTTGGGGTTGCCCAAGGAGATGTTATTAGTTCATCCGGTATCCCATGTATCGATGTTGAGGAAATGTGTTGGTGATCCTAACGCTATTGTACCTCTTGAGGTTGTGGGTGTTGTAGAAGATAATTCGACATATGAAGAAGTCCCGGTTCAGATCTTAGATAAACAAGCTAAAAGGTTGAGGAACAAAGAAGTGGCGTCCGTTAAGGTGCTTTGGAGAAATTAACAAGTGGAGAGTGCTACTTGGGAGGCCGAAGCGGACATGCAAAGACGTTATCCTTATCTATTCAACTCCACTCAAGCCTAAGGTATTAAATCAAGTCCCTTGTACTCCATTGAGTCTTACATTTCAGCCCCTGAATCATTAATGTGCATATATGTTTAAATTGATGAGTTATGGATGTTTTACACTAAGTTTTGAAATCTTGAAGTGATGTTTAAATAAAATTTTTGCATTCATGTTGGGGCTTGCAATTGTATTTTGACTATGAGGGGAGCTGGTAGTATGTCATGGCCCCCGTCCTATCTATGTATGTAGAGGTGTGCGTTCGACAAGTATTTTGTAAATGAGCTCGACTCTTTTTCTATGATGTCATTTTTAAATAGTTTGCCCTTAGTCCCTATTTCCCGTTAATTAATGTTGATTGTACTTCGGCGACCGATGAAGTGTGATGACAAGTTTGAGAGGCTTGTTTGGGGTTCCTTCGGGTTCCTCATTCGCCATGTCACGTCTAGGCCCTAGGCTTGGGTCGTGACAGTATTGTCCTTCATTTTCTTGGAATGAGGGAGATAATCGTCAAAGGGCTTAACCCTATCCTTTATCCGGTCAAAGTGGTTCAGGTACTAGTGATCCCAAGCAAGATAGGTTCTATGCTCTTCAGACTAGTGGTGAACAAGAGTGTGCCCCCGATGTGGCTATTGGTATGTTGAAAGCCTTTCAATTAGATGCTTATGCTTTACTAGATTCCGGTACTATTTTCTATTTTGTAAATGCCATATGTGTCTATGAAATTATATGTGCTTGTTGGTACGTTATTAGATCCCTTTTCTATCTCTACCATTGTTGGTGATTCTGTGATGGTTGAGATGTTCAATAGAAAATATCATGTTTCTTTATCTCATATAGTTACTCTAGTGATTTGGTAGAGCTTGAGATGTTAGATGTTGATGTTATTTTGGGTATTGGTAGGTTGCACTCTTGTTATGCTTATATTGATTGTTGAACCCGTGTAATCAAATTTTTAGTTCCTAAATAAGCCTATCTGAGAGTGGAAAGGGGAAAACCTATGTCAAAGGGTTTGGGTTATTTCTTGTCTTAAGGCTAAGAAGATGACTTTTAAGGGTTGCATGTATCACCTAGAAATGGTGAGGGAAATAGATTCTAGTGTTGACTAACTACAAGGAGCTAGTTACCTTTCTAAGTTTGACCTTAGGTCGGGTTAGCACCAAATGAAAGTGAAAGGTGATGATATTCTAAAAGTGGCTTTCAGAATCAGTATAAGTTTTACTGATGTCATTTGGTTTGACTAATGTTCCGACATCATTTATGGATTAGATGAATAGGGTGTTTAGAGAATACCTTAATATGCTTAGTATTAGACCCTACCAAGGGTAGAGTTATGGTTTAAGATGGTTTAAGATCGTCTTTTTGTGACGGATGTGAAAGTTAACAAAGGACTTTATCCGACCTTAGTAGAATTTTAAAAAAAGTGGTACTTGAAAAATCTATTGAGGCTTCCTCCCAATGGGGCGATGGTGTACTTAGATATGCTAAGGTCTTGTGTGATTGATTTTAACCCTTGCCATTTATTGAGTTTGCTTATAATAATAGCTATCACTCGAGTGTTGATGTGCTCAATTAGAGGTCGTATATGGTAGGAGGTGTAGATCACCCATAGGTTGGTTTGAGGTGGGTGAAGTTGCTCTAATAGGTCATGAATTGGTACAAGAGGCCATGGAGAAAGTTCGGCTTATACGTAAAAATTTGAAAACGACTCAAAGTCAACAAAAGTCATATGCCGATGTGAGAAGAAGGGATCTAAAGTTTGATGTTAACGATTGGGTTTACTTAAAAATCTCACCCATGAAGGGTGTAATGAGGNCTATCACTCGAGTGTTGATGTGCTCAATTAGAGGTCGTATATGGTAGGAGGTGTAGATCACCCATAGGTTGGTTTGAGGTGGGTGAAGTTGCTCTAATAGGTCATGAATTGGTACAAGAGGCCATGGAGAAAGTTTGGCTTATACGTAAAAATTTGAAAACGGCTCAAAGTCAACAAAAGTCATATGCCGATGTGAGAAGAAGGGATCTAGAGTTTGATGTTAACGATTGGGTTTACTTAAAAATCTCACCCATGAAGGGCGTAATGAGGTTTGGTAAGAAGGGGAAGCCTAGTCCCCGGTATTTAGGCCCATAATAAATTTTGACACGTGTTGGCAAGGTTGCTTATGAATTGGATTTTCCAAGTGAGTTGGCGTGGGTGCATCCGGTTTTCCAGTATCTATGTTTAAGAAGTGTGTTGGAGATCCGACGTCCATAGTGCACCTAGAAGGGTTGGGGGTGGATGAAAGTCTTTCTTATGAGGAAGTTTCAATTGAGATTTTAGACCGGCAAGTCAAGAAATTGAGAAACAAGGAAATAGCTTACGTGAAAGTATTGTGGAAGAATCATTTAGTTGAGGGTGCTACCTGGGAGTCAAAGGCTGATATGATGTACCAATATCCTCATTTTTTTCCTTCTACTCCTATTCTAGCTTTAGGTAATGAGTTCCTCTTGAGTTGTCCTTGTTTTGGGACTTATGTGTTTTTAGGTGTTTCCATGATTTCCTTATGTGGTCCATGTTCATGAAAACTTGTGTTTTGAAAGAAAACATGTTTATATGATTGATTTTCCTCGTGTTGTTATGCATTTAGTACGAGTTGCCTATATACTTCATGAGAAGAATTGATGAACATTCTTTAGATATGCTTTTTGAGAGTGAATTTCATATAGACTTGTAACACTCCAGAAAATGATAAGTTAAAGTAGAGCCTAAACGTGAGGATGAAAGTCTTGAATGAGAGTTACATGAGTCATGGCCATGAGGCAAGTGTCATGGCCAAGGGGCCAAACCGAAGAGAAACACCAAGGCTGCCCCTAGCCTTTAGCTACTGCATCAAACTTCATGAGAAGGACCATGGGCGTGGTCCTCACCACGACTCGTGGAGGTGGGCATGGTATTGCCTTGGCCAAGAAAGTTTGGCCACCACTTTTCCTACCTACTACCTCAAAACTTCACGTCCATTACCACAGTCTGTGGTCATGACCACGACCATGGGAGGTGCTCGTAAAGTTGCCTTAGGCAAATCATCAAAAGTCCCCAAGTGGCGAGGGTACTGCCCCAAGGACCACAAGAGGGACCACGGCTCGTGGAGCCCCTCATGGTGATGCCTTGGGTGTGTAAGCCTTGTGCCACCTTGGAGGGGTTACTGCCTCAACCCTCTATGGGCATAACCACGTGTCGTGGTCCACTTCACGAGCCGTGAAGGGGCACGTGGAGATGACTTTGGCTCATGAACAAAATGCCACCAAACTCTAGCCTCTACCCCAATCTTCACGAGAGGGACCACGAACTGTGATCCTCACCACGGCACGTGAAGATGGGTGTGACACCTGTACGGAGTCTTTAAGTGAGGGTCATTTGAGTCTTTTACTTTTAAGTCCAAATAAATTGGAGTGTTTTGGGTATTTTAGGAGTAAAATATTATTTTAAGTTAAAATTTTCAAGATGTGGTCATTATTCACAAACACCCAAATATTTCCCCAAAATCCTCTCCTCTTAATATTTCTCTCTCTAGAGTTCCTCCATTGAAAAACACCAAGAACTTGAAGATTAGGGCTCAAGAATCCATCTTCTCAACTCCAATTAGTGTGCAAAACTTCAATTAAGGTATGGGAACCTTGATTCGTGGAACACATTTCTCCATGAAGCCCTTCAACTCTGATTTTGAAATTTGGGATATTGTTCAAAAACTAGGGTTTTCATTCTAGCCATGGGTTTTTCAATTTCATTATGTTATTTTTCTTATATTAGGGATGAATTGACGTTAAATGGTGATTTTCTAACTAAAAACACCCATGAACTACCCCATGACCCCAATTTCATGAATTGTGCTGGGTCTATTGATGCAAGATGATTATTATGGATTGTATCTATGTTAATCTAGTTGTTGAATCTTGTTTTATTCATGCTTAAAGTAGTATTTCTAAGTATGATTGTGAGACATGGTTCAGGACCTTGAAAAGGGTAAATTGCTAAGGTTTGTAAAAATTGTTGAAGGTTATGTATGAAATGATTCAGTTGAAAGGTAAAGATCCTATGACTATTATGTAAATTGAGGTATTGTTGAATGGTTATTCTCCCCTTACCCTTACACTTGTTCATGTATGACTTGTCTAGGATGATGATGATGTTGTTATGTTGATTAAAAGGCAATTTCTCATGAAAACACTATGAACAATAATGTGAAAGGTTTACACACATATTAATGATGATTCTAAGGTTGAAAGTTAGTTCTCACCTAAATGAGTCTATGAGCTATTTTATGAATTGTATTGAATGAAGGGTAGAGCACTCCTTCACACATGTAAATAGAATTCAAGACTAATTATGTATAATTTGGGAGATAATGTTTAGTAGCGAGTAGATATGGACAATGAGGCAAAGGCCTTTCTGTCAATGCAATAGGTCGGGTCATCTAAAGTAAACTCATGAGATGGAAGCTCCTCCACCAATGCAATAGGTTGGGTTTCTAGAAGCAATCTACATATCCCATAACTATGTGCCAACATAGGACTTAGCTAATGGATCCACCTAAAATCTAATAAATTTAGTTCTACCTTAAGCAAGTAGGACACCTTGTTTTAGTGTGGGGTTACATGTCACTAAATTCTATGTAGCTCACATGGTCTATGTCGGTTATGGCTATTCTTCCCTAAATGATAAGATAATGAATGAGACATGAACTATACTATGATTTCTTAGTGAGTCTTACTTAGTAGGAGTAGGGGTATGGGACTTCACTTTTACATTGCACAAGTAGACTTAGTAGGATGTTATGGGATGGTTCCTTTATGTTATGATTATATATGAATGTATGCATGTATGTTGAATGGATAGTTGCTATGAATGACTTTCCGTATATTCAAGTAAGGTACATGACTATTTTTTTACTGATGACTATTGATTATGATGAGGTCTAAAGATGATGTGTATGACTAAGGTAGCTTCAAGGGAGTACCTGGCATGATTGATATTATGGGATGCCAACCATACATTGCACAAGTGTTCCTTAGGGGTTGCTAAGGTATCGATGTTAAATGTTATGAGTATAAATGTGATTATAGCTTGTCTTTTACATTGAAAATGCATGTTGGTTTCCAAACTTGATAAATGCATACTTTTCAACTAAAATGTCCTTTTTATCATATTTAAAGGATTTTATGCTTGTTTACATACTTAGAACATATTTGTGCTAACCCCTTCTTCTTCTACATTTTGATAAGTGTAAGTTCCGGCTAGGTGCCATACACTCACCTTTCTTGAACAGGACTTGGACTACTTATCTCCAAGTTGTGGTGAGTCCTCAAGCTTGAGGACGGATTATCCATTTCTTAGTTCCTATTGTACTTCTCTTATATTGAGACTTTATTGATGTAAAGGGCTAAGTCCTAAACTTTTTATTCCTATGTTTTAGATGGTGTATGAGACAAAGTCTAGATTCATATGATTTTTCCTGTATGAAAGATAAAGTTGGACTTCTATTGTAAAAGTTTTAAATTTTTTCGCATTAATTCTATGTCTTATGTTATGATGATGCTAGAGGCTTGTATGAGACCCCATTCGGGGTCAAGTACGCCATGTCGCTTCTTAACTTTGGGTCGTGACAAGGCTCCATGAGTTGTGTTGAGCATGCTTTTAGCTTGGAGAAGGTAATTCCTCCTTTAATATGAGAAATGTTAAAATTTCATGCATAATGGGTTGTTAGATGTAGTTCCTACATCCTTGTATTGCATTGAGTATGTTTAGCTTGGAGATGAAGTTCCTCCTTGGTTGTGTGCATTTAGAAGAGTTGCATGCATGTTGGGCTGCTAGTATTTAGTCTTTAATTCTATAAGGTGTCTAGAAACGTCATTCGAGGATGAATGTTCAAAAGGGGGAGATAATGTAACACCCCGGAATTTAGTAGACTAAACTAGGGCTAAGTATGAGGGCAAGAGCAAAGGATGAGGGCTAGGGCAGCCCACTCTTCCATAGACACTGCCCACCTTCCCATGACCACCACCACGGCTCGTGGTGAGGACCATGACTCGTAGTGTGGCTCGTGGTGGGCTAGGTAAAATCTGCCCAAATCAGTCCCCTCCACACGAGCCACTTCACGGCTCATGAAGGCTATCACTAGTTATGGGAAGGCAGGTGGTGGTAACTTAGTTGTAGGGGGATAAATAGGTGGCACCATATCTACAAGTCCAAGGACCACGGAGAGCACCACGGCTCATGGTGAGGACTACAGCTCGTAGGACCTCACGCGGTCACGAGGCATACCACTATAGGCTAGGGACAATTTGGGTCTTTCCAGAAATAATTAGATTAAAGCTAAGTCGTTTTGTCTAAGCCTAGGACCTCTATATAAATCATTTTAACCCCAAAACTCACCCATTAAAGTCATGATTTACAAAATCCAAAAGAAAATAAAAGATCTTCCTCTCCAAAATATATCTCTCTCTAGAAACTTGAAGAAGAAGAAGAAAGCATTCAAGTTAGGATCAAGGTCAAGCCTCAATTCCTCCATTGAAGTTAATCTTTGGGCTTTGAGGTATGATAGTTTTCATCTATGTAGTTCCCAAATTCCTAAATTTCAAAGATTATAATTCCCCAATTGAGTTATGGTTTTCTTCAAATATCATGGGTTCTCAAAATTGTTGATTTAAATTATTGAATTATGATCTCTTATGCAAGAATTGATGAATTACAATGATTACCCCCATGAACCCATGTAATCCCCATGTTTTCAAGTTTTTAATCATATGATGTGAGATTTTGATATTTAAGAAAGAGTTTTATGAAATTAAACATGTATTTCAAGCTTTACATGTATTTATGATGAAATTCATATCTAAGCCATATTTTCTAAGGGTTTATGATTGAAATTGGATTTTGACCTCAGGAGATAAATGATGGACTTATGCATTATTTTATGAAATTTATGCAATTGTTTTAAGAGTGCTTTGAGAGTAAAGTACCAAAGATGATGTTGTGTTGTGAAAGGATATTCTCAATAAAGCACATACTATCTTGATGTGAAAGGTTTTCTAACATAGAAATGATTATTCGGTTGAAAGGTTTTCTTACCTAATTGAATCAAATATGAAAAGCTATTACGAAAAGATCATGGATGGTGAAATGTTTTATCACGCATGGTCTAAGGAGCTATCCTAATGAAACTAACTTGAATTGGTTGTCCAAGGGAACCTTTTCATAACTAATGAAGTGAAGTAAGAAATCACTATTTCATGGGAATTTATGCTTAGCACCGAGTGGATATTTAATATGACATGGAAGCTCTCACGTAGTAGAGACTGGGTTCCCAAAGTAATCTCACGAGATGGAAGCCTTCACGTAGTAGAGTCCGGGTTTCTAGTAGAAATCTTCTAATCCCATAACTATGTTCCCACTTAGGTTGTTTAGCTAGCGGATCCACTTAAGCTAAAAGTTGAGGTTCTACCTTTGGCAAGTAGAACCACCCTTTTGGTGTGGGAGACACCAGGGGATCATGTTATAGCTCACATGGTTTCAGGTCGGTTAAGGCTATTTCCCCACAAGTAATAATGAACTAAGGTTACTCAAAGAGTATCACATATGAGTTTCCAAGATTTTAAAGAAGAAGTTAGCTTGTATTGACCATGATTTATGACTTATGCTTTATAAGTCTTTCATATGATATTTTAGCCTGCTCAAATGCATGTCATGAAATGAAATGTCCCTTTTTAGCAAGATTTTAAATGTTTTATGCATGGCTATCATACTTGGTACATTATTTTGTTCTATACCATACTCTTGCCTACATTTTCCCCAAATGCAGAGTCTGATAGACAGGTTTCTGAGTCTCGTGGCTAGTAGTTGAGTTCGTGATTTCCCGAGCTTTGGTGAGTCCTTATGGTTTGAGGACGGAGTTGTTGTTTTACTTTTTTTCACGTATTTCTCTTTTAGACATGATGTATGGGCTAGGCCCAATTTCATTCTATTGTATTAGATGGCTATGATGAGACAAGTGTTTAGACTTCCACTTATCATTCTATAAAATGTTTTGGACTTGGACTATTGTTTTACTTTTATTGTTCTATTTCTTGTGTTATGAGGACTGAGCGGCTTGTATGGAGTCCTTCAGGTTTCTATACACCATGTTACATCTAGGGGGTACCCCTGGGTCGTGACAGAGTTCCTCCCGAAAGGGAAATCAGCTTCGGAATAGATCTTTTTCCAAATACCCAACCCATTTCGATTTGTCTAGATAAGGGCTTAATCAGTCCCAATATCTCTCCATAGGGTGCTCCAGTGTTGTTTGTGCCAAACAAAAATGGCTCTCTTAGAATGTGCATTGACTATCGTCATTTGAACAAAGTCACAGTCAAGAATAAGTATCCCACTGATGTGTCGGGAATTTTGACTCATTTAGGGCTTAATATTCATAGTCTTAGAGTCCTCAATGCCTATTTTATGCTCCAAATTAATGTTAAAGTTCTTATTTATAGCTATGAAGGCAAAAGAGAAAGGAAAGGACATTACCAGGCAAAAAGAAGAAGAAAAAATAAAACAGTTGAAGAAAAGGAACGCTGACTATCGCCAAGACCACTCAACAACTCGTCGAGTGGCCCTTCAGCTCGCCTAAAGTTACAGCGTGCTAGCCCTGGGAAAAAGCCAACTCAGCAATGGAAATGGCAAGTCGGCGAACCACCGATTGGATCGGCGTCGAGATCCTAATCTCCTAAAGTTACAGAAGAGGAATGGTGAAGAGTCAAGTCAAGAAAGCGATGGAAAAGGACACTTAGCGCATCGCCGACCAAGTCGGCGATGCTCGACTAATTTTTTTCGATTAAATCTAAAACTGAAAATCTGGTAGAGTATAAATGCAAATTTTAAAAGATGAAAAGAGAGTTCCGAAATTTTGAGCGATATTTTGGAGTGTTTGAGAGTTCCTACATTGGGTATTTTATCCCTAACACTATTCTTTCAGTTTTGAGTAGAATTTTAGGTTGGGTTTTGATTGTAAGTTGATTTCAAGCATTGTGAAGACTTGCAATTTTTTACCCAATTGATAGAGAACATAGTTGGTAACATTTTCTTGCTTTTTATAATGTGTGGGTAAAAGCCCCATTCATTGGGAGTGTGATTGTGTGATTAAATGTTCTAATTAGCTTATGGGTGTTAGTATTTATTGATTTCACTATTGATTTGAAGTGGGTTTGATTGATAGTTGTGTTTTAATTCATGAATTGCAGTTGCAAATATAGTTCTAGTTTAGCATCCTAGGCTTGTTTGAGAAAGAGGTTTTAGAATTAAAACTATCAATTGATGATTGTTGATGAATCCACGATTTGGACTCATTTAGGGCTTTATTTTAAAAGATTTAATGTCCTCAAATGCACAATTTGAGCCAAGAACTGATGTAAATCCTTGATTTTCATGTATTTGGATTTTGGAGCAAAGCATGGACACTAATGAGCAAAAAGGAACAAGGTAGTTGAAAGAACGAAGAACAGAGGGTCTGATGATCGCCTAACCTAGTGGGCGAGTCACCGAATGGCCATGATCTCATCGAAAGTTCCAGTGTGCCAAGCCCTGAAGGAGAAAATCAAGTCGGCGATAGAAAGGAGCAGTCGCCAAGTTGCCGAACAGTTCTGCAATGCAGTGCTGGCAACTCGCTCAACAGTTCTACAATGCAGTGCTAGATCACCCAAAGTTACAGAACTTAAAGATGATTAAGACAAAAGCAAAAGGGTGATGTATTTTATCAAAGGGCACATCGCCGAGTGGATCGGTGATCCAAACTTATTGCGCCGAATGGTCTTTTCGCAGCACATTTTTGGCGACAATAAATATATTTTTAAATTCTTAGATGAGTTATCACTTATAAATTTTCATTAGAAGTTTTCATTATTATCAGTTTTTTAAGTTTTAGAACTGAGAGTATTGAGACAATATTTTCCTTAGCTTTGAAGATTTGAAAATTTTTATTTTTGAGAAATTGGAAGTGGGTCTTTGAGATTCTTCAACCTTGACCTTTGTAAAGACGAAATTAATTGTACCCAGTTGATAGAAACACAATTTGGTAACGATTTATATCTTTTTATGATGTCTAGTTAAAACTCCAATTCTTAGAGTGTGATTATGTGATTATGGGTTGATTTAGATGTTGGGTATTGTTAATTGATAGTTTAACTGTTGTTTAAAAGTGATTTCGATCAGTAATTGTGGGTTAATTTAAAGGGTTGTAGTTGCAAATGCGATTCTAACTTCGTATTTTTGGATTGCTCAAGAGAGATGTTTTAAAACCAAGATTATTGATTTGATGGTCTGTGGATATTGGTTTGTCATGGGTTCAGCACGAGAGAGTGAATCCTAAACCATTTTCCACACATTCAGATCGAGAGAGTAGGTTGTTCTTAGTTGTTGCTTATTGGTGTTCGAGAGAAACTAATTTGATTCGGGGTAAACTGTTCGAGAGAAAGTTTATCCCCACTAAAGTCTAGCTTAGTCACTGATTTACAACTATTTACTATCAATTCCAATTACTCATTTGTCTACCTTAGCCTATAATCCAACCACATCCCAAGAACCTGTCTTTTTATTTATTTATTCGTGTTATTTGCTGCAGTTGTAGTTGATAATTACAGTAAAACCCCAATGTTTGACACTTGTGTCACCCTTATTTTGAACCATGCTTTTATTCGTAAATGTTTTTACCTATGATTGACTTGAACATATTTGTACTTGGCTATTGAATCTTAAGCACGTACCACTCCATCTGGGATTCAACCCCAACCCACTTAGTTGGGTTATATTACTGACTAACGATCATTGGCACTTAGAATTGGAAAAAGTTCCCTCAAACGTGAAATTAAATGTAGTGATTGGGTTATTGTTGATTCAGCTTGAGAAGGTGAATCTGAATACGATCCTACCAATCTAGCTTGAGAGAGTAGATTAATTGAGGTTTTGGGTTGTTCTTAATTATTATGCTTGTTGAGGTTCAGGGGAATGTTGATTCCGAGATTTTGACTCATTTAGGGCTTTGTTTTGATAGTTTAAGTGTCTTCAAATGTCTATTTTATGCTCTAAACTGATGTTAAAGTGTTGATTTGCAGCATTAAAGGCTAGGGAGTGATGAGTCCATAAATTGGACTCATTTAGGGTCATATTTTGATATGATTAGTGTCCTCAAATGCATATTTGGTCTTGAGAACTAATAAAATACCTTATGTTTCATGAATATAGGCTTGGAGATGAAGCATGGACACAATCAAGCGAAAAATGAACAAAGGCAGCTGAAAAAAAGAGGTAGTGAAGACCTGAGAGTCACCGAACCCATTGGGCGGATCGCCAATAGGTCACATCCTCGCCTTTAGTTCTAGTAAGCTGAGCCCTGACAGAAAGGATCAAATCGGTGGTGAAAAGGAGTAGTCGGCGTATCACCGAGCAGTTCCACGAAGCAGTACTATGCCGCCCAGTGATCTAAAACACGAGGATGCTAAAGGATAGAGCAAGATGGAGATGAAACCTACCAAAGGGTGGATTGCCAAGTTGATCGGTGATCTTGACTAACGACATCGAATGATCCACTGCAGCACAAATTTTTGAAAAACTATAAATACTCGCCGAGAGTTGTAGCTTAGCATCAGATTTTTAGTATAGTATTTTTAGTTTTGAAACAATACTTTTCAGACTTTACTTTTATTTTTAGAGTTCTAAGTTTGGAGAAGGTTTTGAAGAACTTGAAGAATCCAAAGGGTTTCAACTCCAAGATTTTGGGCTTGGGTCTTGCAGATTCTTCACTCTTGGCTAGTTTTGAGACTTAAATCTTCATACCCATTTGAATGCAAACTCATTTTGGTATAAATTTCTATCTCTTTTACATGTCTAGCTAAAACCCAAATTCTTGGAGTGTGATTTTGTGAATATGGGTTAGATTATCTGTTAAGTCTTGCTTGTTGATGGTTTCTCTGTTGTGTAAATGTGATTTCGTTTAGTAGTTGTGGTGGAACTTAATGAAATTGTAGTTGCAAATACAATTTCACCTTTCTGTTTTTGGCTTGCTCGAGAGAGAGGTCGTAAAACTAAGACTACTAAACTGATGGCCGGTGGGAGTGGGTCGACATGAGGTTCAACTCGAGAGAGTGAACCCTAGCCCTTCTCCCATACACTCAGCTTGAGAGAGTGAGTGGGCTAAGGCGGATGTTGTTCTTCATGCGGCAAGTGGATGTCCAGAGGAACCCACTTGATTTGGGGTAAATTGCTCGAGAAAGAATTTACCCCCATTATAGTCTAGCCTAGTCACAAATACTCAACGAATTTATTATCAAAAGCATGTACCCAATAGTTTAGTCTTTCCCGTATTCCTATCACATCCCAAGAACTCTCTCTCCTTGATTAGTGCTCTTTGTAATTTTACTGATTTTTCCTTACTTGTTACAAACCCCATTGTTAATTAACACTGTTTTGCCACCCCTTAGATTTAACATGTTTATATTCGATAATGTTTTTAGCTATGACTAATTAGAACTTAATTTTATTTTTCTATTAATTCTCAAAACCACTCCCTTGGGACTCGACCCCAACCCTTGGTTAGGTTACTTCACTATTGTACAATCATAGACACTTGCATTGGAAGTTGTGTCTTGATTACGCAAACATCAAAATGGCATCGCTACCAAGGAGTGGTTTTATTTGAGAATTTTTAGTTTAGTAAATTTTTTGTTTTTCTTAGTTGTAATTTACTTACTTAACTCTTAGTTTTGTCTAGCTTGCTTGTGTGTTGAGACAGGATAACGAGTATACATGATGGAGATCGTGAACCAATGGAACACCTCCCAGTAGAAGTGATGAGTTTCAAGGATCACATCCTAACCTTCAAGCATCTATAAGGAGAACTTTTTCATGAGTCGTGGCTGAGGTTTAAAAGACTATTGATACAATGCCCAACTCATGAGATCCCCGATCTAGTTCTACTCGAATGCTTCTATAGGCGTCTAAATCCCAGAACAGAGGATTAATCGATCAACTTATTCCGGGTGGCCTTGAGAGATACCCCTATGAAACCGCTGCCAAATTCCTTGACCTTGTGGCTAAAACCAACAAGGATACTGAGAAGGACGAGCAATTGATCATTTTGCTGGGTCAGATGGATAACTTGACCCAAAGGGTCGAGGAACTAGAGGTGATGTCCAAAGAGAAGAGCAAATGCATACCACCTACCGAGCAGGGGAAATCTATGGACGTTGAAAATAGACTTATCGAGGATATGTTATTAACCATTCTCCAAAAGTTAAATGAGCAAGATAGAGTGATAGAGGAGATTAGAGAAAATGTAGAAATGCTTAATCAGATGAGCGGTTAACACTCTAGATCTGTCCAGCTAATTGAAACTTTCTTGGGCCCTGTATTGCCTCAGCTCCATCCAAATGAACAATTGGGATCACCTAGTTGCACTAGGTTCAACCCCAAAAAGTTGTGTTGAGTGTTGACTTGCGTTGTGCCACGACGTTAACTAAGGCGATGTTTGGGAGGAAACCTAAAACCCTTAAATGCTTTAGGTTTATTATAGAAATAATGGTGTACTGATTTCGCAGGTTGAAATGGGGAGAATGATCAACAAGTGTAGATTGGCAATCTATAGGTCCTTTTCACGAATCGCCGACGGGTTCGGTGACCCCGAATTAGACCGCCATTAGACTCAAGAACAATTTACATTACAGTCTGTAAAACTCGATGATGAGGATAGCTACTCGGCATCACGTCGAGTAATTCGGCAGTCGTGACTAATGTCGCCGAATAGGCAATAACTGGACAGTTTTAAAGGCCAATGGTTTCAAAGTTTGACAACTATTCATTTTCCACTCTATTTCAACTATGGCAAAAGCTACACCTAGAAAGTAATTTTCATTATGTTTGCATTCATGGTATTTTAGTCGGCGATTGGTGTTCGAACTCGGGATTACATTGGCTTCTAGAATTTCAAAGTAGTTCGATTTGCATAAAAGGTTTGTTTTCCCGAACCCCGAGCCTACTTTGAAAATTTTGTTTTCTTATTCAATTGGGCTTATTGAATTGATGTGTGCTAGGCCTCTCTGATAGATGTAGATTGTCTAAATGCTGAGTTTGATCTATAAATCTTGCCTATTTTATCTTGATTTTTTTAACTCTCTTTTTGTTGCACGTAAAAATGAGTTAAATCTTGTGGGTTTGTGCGTTCCCGGTGTGTATCATGATTAAGTGTTATGGGTCTGAACTTAATTGTACTAGTGCCTAGTTTAATTTTGTTTTCGGGGGTTACGGGGTTGAAATCGAGAAGATAGGTTGGAAATAGGCACGTTGGACCGTTCGCCTAATGACCCCATCTCACCTTTAATTTCGTGCTACTTGTGATGTGGATTCTCTAACTTTTGACGAGAAGTCTTTGATTGCCACAAGCATTCGGCGACTCACCGAAAGTCTTCTTGATCGTCCTTTGTGTGCACCCCTGAACCTTTGTTACACTGTATCTTTCGGCGGATAAAACCCTGCTCGCCGAAAGGATTTTCCTATCGCTGACTTGTTAAAATTTGTGAGCCAACTTCTATCGACGAGCTCAGCCTAGCTCTCAAAAGAATCTCAATGATTCGCCGAGCTATTCGACGAATTTTTTTGCAATTGTGTCCCAATGAGTTCGATTTAGTTGTTTTTAACTTCTTCCCAATTATTTGCAGAAATGGCAAGATCTAAAGTTGCAGGAAGAAGCAGGCCACCCCAAGGTAAAACAAAAGGGATTACAATCAACAAGGATGCAGCTGCATCCAGAAGCAAGGTTGCTAAACTTTCCACAACCAGTGGGAAAGGCAAGGGCAAACACAAGAACCTTGAGTTATCAGATACAAGCACTGACAGTGATGGCTTTTACAAAAATGAACCCAACCAATCTGAAAGCGAGGTGGGGGTTCTAATGGAGATGATCTGTTAATAGCACAGAGGGTTGAGTGGCGAACTAAGAAGCTGAATGACCTATCTAGGGTCGGGACTCCCCAGCCTACTAGTACTACACCTCCAGTCCCAGAGTAGGCAATGGTATTAGCGCCTCCAGTACAAGGTCCTCCACCTAAACCAATTAATCGAGTAAAGGCTGAGGGGCTGAGGTCAATTCTAAAGGAAAAGTGTCTATCCATAGACGGGGTTATAGACAGGGACCCAGAGATAATGAAGTGTTTGAGATACCACAAGTTCCAAATCTTCACCAAACCTTGTGTCCCTTATATTCAAAACTGGGTAAGAGAGTTCTACAGTGCATACAATGCACTAATACCCCATAAAAGCAGCTAGGAGCACCCTTCAAAGAAGTAGACTATGTAGTTGTTAGAGGCAGGAGGGTGAAGTATGATAGTGAGGCGATTAACACAGTCTTAGGCATGTCCACGAATATTGGGGATCACTGCCAGCACTTGATCAGAACATAGAAGCTAGATGAGATAAAAAAGTTGTTTCCCCACTAATTTCAGACGAAACTCCGAAGTGGTTGGCGGAAAGAGTTCTGATTGAATAGAAAGAACTAAACATAGCTGCAAGGTTCTGGTTCGGTTTTATCAGCAGCACAATTATGTCATCCCAGAATGAGTCAATCATTTGCCTTGCTAAAGCAGCTTGCATGGGTTGCATCATAGATGAAACTTGGATAAACTTGGGTACAATCCTTGCCACAGAAATAATCATGCGTGCAAGGAAGAGCCAGACCTCACTTACATTCCCAATATTGATCTCAGAATTATGCAAACAAGCTCGGGTACCTCAACACACCAAAAAGGATGTGGAAGTGATGTTTACAACCTCTACGAACATCTAGAGGATCGAAGCTGAGTACCTTAAGGATCAAGCAGAAAGGAAGAAGCCAACATCGGTGGAGTTAGTAATTATAGAATCATCGCCTGCAAAGGAACCTCCGCCTACTCTGGCCCCTGAGCCTTCAGGTATATCCATTATCACTGCTACACCCGCTGATACTTTAGGTTCTTCTGCTGTTGTACAGTCTTCCAAACCCACTGTTGTTACTGCTGTTTTACGGCCTCCACTCACCCAGGCTTCCCTACTCTGGATGGGATAGTTGGCCCTTTCTGCTGATCATCGAGCTGCCAGTCTAGAGGCCTCCGTTCCAAGCATGATCCAGATTTCCCTTACTAATGTTGTGACACCTCTGAGCACTACCATTGATGCCCTAGCATCCAGGATAGCAGTGTGTGAGCACAACTAAGTAGCCACAGAGAAGGTGAAGGTTTTAAAAGTGTCCATTGCTGAGCTCGAAAAGATGTAGACCACCTAAAGTCCACTGATGTGTCCATGGTCTTTGGAACAGTAGAGAATCCAAATCTGCCTGAGATGCCTCAAACCACCACTGGACACGGGGATAGAGCAGAGTAGATAGCCAATCTTGAGTCAGAAGCAGAGACTGATGAAGAGATGCATGAGGAGACTGAGGGAACGACAGATGAAGACCTGACCGAAATGGAAGCAATTATGATAGATGTTGTTGTGCAGGCTTCCTTAGCACCTGTTGCTGGATCCAGCATAACTGTTCCTTCTGGAGGTCACTTTTGGCACCGAAGCTCAGTCAGATGGAGTGACCAATTAGCCATGATCCCCTCTTTACCCCCTATCTATCTTTCTTTGTTTTACCTTTTGGATTCTGTGTTATTTGCATTTGAGGACAATTATTTTTATTTGTGGTGGGGTGAGGCCCACCTTTGTGTGTTATTCGTAGACTGTATTTCATTTATGTATTTGGGCTTTGACCTATTATTGTATTTTTACACTGCTTTCTGTGGATGTTTTAGCTTGTGGCTCCTTTTATTTTAAATTGCAAAATGATTTTAACCCGTCCAAAAATATTTGCCACCTCTCGTGTGTTGAATGTGGGTGTTCTTTTGCAAAATTTGAGTCTCGATTCCAATCAATACCGATGATTTAAATAGTGCTCTCAATCGAACGAACATGAATGTGCAACTACGATGAGGCCAAATAAAGTCGCATAGACAATATGTGAACACTTTGCATCTCGTTGTGATTAGCCATGTATTAAATTAATTCTCTTGTGATGACTAGTAAAAGTGTGGAGTCTTGTTTGACTTTAGTGTCAGTGCCTAGTGTGATTAGCTTACTGTGAAACATGCATGATGGATACTAGAATTTGCCCCCTTGGTCCGATCGACTAAGTAAGGCTATCTCTTGATATGATCTTAGGCAGTTTTGAAGAGTGTGAGCCAATTTGACATATCCCTCTTTTGTGACCTACCTTGTGAGTGTGTGAACCTCTTTTGAACACCCCTTGAACCTTTTTTTTTGGAAGAAACTTGATGAAAACAATGACCTTTGTTTATACATCACCTATGATCCTCGTGAAGTTGTGGTTAGTTTAAATAGTCAACTTAGGCTAAAAGCCTAAGTTAGGGGTGTGGTGAAAAGAAATGGGAAAGTCAAGAAGTGGAAGAAAAGTCTCCTTTAACCCTTGGTGTTTAGAAAAATGGAACCCCTCCATACAAAAAAAAAGAGTGGAAAAGAAAGGTTGTGGAATAAAGCTGAAAATGCAAAAGAAACGGGGTTCCCAAACAATCTATGGAAAGTGAATAAAAGGATGACCTATGAGCACTAAAGAAAATTATGAAGGAACAAAAAAAGAAGTGTTGTGAGTACAACATTTCATGAGGATGAAAGTCACTGAGCCTAAATGACCATACCTTTGCACTCAGCCCCATTACAAGCCTTGGAAAGAGTTTTTTTATCTTGAGTGTGCTGAAACAAATGTTGATCGAAAAATACGCACAAACATATGGGTAAAAGCATGCATTGTGTTCTTCTTTGTGAGAGTGAGTGTTGCATTTGATTCCGGAACTTTATATGATTAAACCATTATGTGTGAATATGGAATCATTCTTTGTGTGAGGGCAATTGAACACTTTGGCTGAGCTTGAACTTCCATTTGAAGCAACTATTGTGAGCATGAAATTCTTTGATACTAGTAAGTCACAACTTGAATCTTTGAGTACACATTTGATCTTTGCATAATTAAATTGAGTTTTGTTGTCTGCATTCATGATTGAGTCTTGTGTAGCATTGTTCGAGACACCCTTTTTGACCAATTGAACTTGAAGTTTGCTTGAGGACAAGCAAAAGTTTAAGTTGGGGGTGTTGATGAGTCTATAAATTGGACTCATATAGGGCCATATTTTGATAGGATTAGTGTCCTCAAAAGCATATTTTGTCTCGAAAACTGATAAAATACCTTCAATTTCATGTATATAGGCTTGGAGACGAAGCATGGACACAATCAAGCAAAAAAGGGACAAAGGCAGCGGAAAGAAAGAAGAAGCGAAGACCTAATGATCGCCGAACCCATTTGGTGAATCGCCAATAGGTCCCATTCTCGCCTTTTGTTCCAGTGAGCTGAGCCTTAAAGGAAAGGATCAAATCGGCAGTGAAAAGGAGCAGTCGGCGTGACGCCGAGCAGTTTCGCAAAGCAGTACTATGTCGCCCAATGATCCAAAACACGAGGATACTAAAGGATAGAGCAAGCTGATGATGAAACCTACCAAAGGGTGGATCGCCGAGTTGATCGTCAATCTCGACTAATGATACTGAATGATCCACTGTAGCACAGATTCTTAAAGAACTATAAATACTCAGTGAGAGTTCTAGCTTAGCATCACATTTTTAATATAGAATTTTTAATTTTGAAATAATACTTTTCAGACCTTACTTTTATATTTGGAGTTCTAGGTTTGGAGAGGGCTTTGAAGAACTTGAAGAATCCAAAGGGTTTCAACTCCAAGATTTTGGGCTTGAATCTTGAAGATTTTTCACTCTTGGCATGTTTTGTGAATTAAATCTTCATACCCATTTGAATGCAAACTCATTTTGGTATAAATTTCTAACTTTTTTACATGTCTAGCTAAAACCCCAATTCTTGGGGTGTGATTTTGTGAATATGGGTTAAATTATCTATTAGGTCTTGCTTGTTGATGGCTTATTTGTTGTGTAAATGTGATTTCGTTTACTAGTTGTGGTGGAACTTAATGAAATTGTAGTTGCAAATATAATTTCACCTTTGTGTTTTCGGCTTGCGAGAGAGAGAGGTCATAAAACTAAGACTACTAAATTGATGGCCGGTGGGAGTGGGTCGACATGAGGTTTAGCTCGAGGGAGAGAACCCTAGTCCTTCTCCCATACACTCAGCTCGAGAGAGTGAGTGGGCTAAGGTGGAGGTTGTTCTTCATGCGGCAAGTGGGTGTCCTAGAGGAACCCATTTGATTCAGGGTAAGTTGCTCGAGAGAGAATTTACTCTCATTATAGTCTAGCCTAGTCACAAATACTCAACAGGTTTATTATCAAAAAGCATGTACCCAATAATTTAGTCTTTCCCGTATTCCTATCACATCCCAAGAACTCTCTTTCCTTGATTAGTTCTCTTTGTATTTTTGCCGATTTTTGCTTACTTGTTACAAACCCCATTGTTAATTGACACTCTTGTGTCACTCCTTAGATTGAACATGTTTATATTCGATAATATTTTTGGCTATGACTAATAAGAACTTAATTTTATTTTTCTATTAATTCTCAAAACCACTCCCTTGGGACTTGACCCCAACCATTGGTTGGGTTACTTTACTATTGTGAGATATTAGACACTTGCATTGGAAATTGTGTCTTGATTACACAAACATCAGGGAACTAGGCAAGGACACTACTGGACAAAAATGAACAAACAAGCTGAAGAAGTGAAGAAAAACAAACTTGTGATCTCCAAGACCACTTGGCTAACCACCGAGTGGCTCTTTAGCTCGCCCAAAGTTCCAGCATGCCAGCCCTGGAAAAGAACCAATTTGGCGACAGGAATGGGCATTCAGTGATTCGCCGACTAACTCTGTGATATCAACTTGGATCGCCTAAAGTTACAACACCTGGGAGGATGATGACAAATGAAAAGTGGCGATGGAACAGAGCAAAGCGCGAACTACCGAACCACTCGGCAAGGCACGACTTTTTACGCCAAATGGACTTTTAGGCCAAAAAGTGGGAATTGGAGTTTAAAAGGAAAATTGAGGAGTTCTGATCCCTAAGTTTCAGAGATAGAGTTTTCTTTCAGTTTTTTCAGTTCCTATTGTAGACTGTGAGGATTTCTAAGCTTAATTTTGAGGATTTGCAAGTTGGTTTTTTAACTAAATCATTAGGGAGCATTGTAAAGGCTTGTAGACTCTTACCCAACCGATGGCTAATCTAGTTGGTAATTGTTTTTACCTTTTTATGATGCTTAGCTAAAACCCCAATTCTTGGGATATGATCAAGTGATAATAGGCTGAATCAACTTATGGTATTGTTATTTACTGATTTTAATGCTTAATTGAAGTGGGTTTAATCATTAGTTTTGTATGAATATATGAATTGTAGTTGCAAATGCAGTTCTCATATGGAGTTTAGGCTTGATTAAGGAAGAATTTTTAGAAAAAAATCTTTCGATTAATGATTATAGTTATTGGGTTGATATGGGTTTAGCACGAAAGATTAAGTCCTAAATTCGATTCTACCCATCTAACTCGAGAGAGTGGATGAATTAAGGTTTTGGGTTTTTTACAATGTTAAGCTTGTTTATGTTTGAGAGAAATCACTTGAATTGTGGTAGTTGTTCGAGAGAAAACTATTACACCCTTAGTTTAGCCTACCCACTTAGATTTAGCAATTCATTAGTAATTTCAATTACCCATGCAACGAAATTAACCCATAATCGATCACATCCCAAGAATTCCTCTCTATATTGTTATTTCCCCTATTTTCGCCTGTGTTTTAGCTGATAATTGACAATCCAAACCCCCCATCTGACATTCGTTGTCACTCCCTTAGAATTGTTTATATGTTTTCGATACTTTATATTCCTATAACCAATTAGACCACATTTGTACTTCAAAACTGAATACAAACAATTGTACCGCTCCCAGTGGGTTCGACCCCAACTCTTTGTTGGGTTTTATACTGGATAACGGCTGTGTTTACACCTAGAATTTGAAGAGGTGTAATCTAAGTGTTAATCAGGGATATCGTTTAAATCGTGGTATTTGATCGAGAGATGCCTATTACATCTAAAGTTTAGCCTACCCACTAAGATTTAACGTCTTTTAATAAATTATAATCACCCATATAGCGAAATTGGCATTTACTCGATCACATCCCCAAGGATCCCTCTCTACTTGATAACTCCCCTATTTTCGTAGTTATTAATTGCTCAATCTAATCCTCCATTTGATACTAGTTGTCAACCCCTACAACTTAATTTAATTGTTTCGATAAAATCTATTCCTACAATCAATTGAACACTCATTTAACTTCGTAATTGAATTCTCTAGCGTATCACTCTCTATGGGATCGACCCCAACTCTTCGTTGGATTTAGACTAGATTACGATCACCTACACTTAGAATTGGATAAAGTGTAGTTGAGCATTATAAAAAATGGTGCCATTGCCGAGGAGTGGTGTTTAGAATTATTTTAGAGAAGTTTAGTTGTGATCTAATCTTTTTTGTAGTTGAATCAACTTGGTTTGTTTTTGTGTTTTGTTTGCTTCTCTTGAACATGTGACGAAATGAGTGTGAACAGGAGCACCACTAGCCAACTTGGACACAATGATGACATCGGTAACTTGCATGATGTCAATGAAGCTCAATTGGGTAGTGTGGGTGTTATTAGGTTGCCTCCGGTCGTGGGCAATGCGGTTTTTCATGTGACCAACACTATATTGCAGATGTTGTAAATTAAGAGTTTGTTTGGAGGTCTGGCTCACGAGGATCCCAATGACCATATCTAGAATTTTGTGGATGTGTGTCGTCCATTCTCTTTCAAGAACATCTCAAAGAAGTCGGTCCAACTTCGGTTGTTCCCTTTTTCTTTAATAGGGAGGCAACAAGGTGGTTAGCTGACCTACCAAGGGACGCAATTACTTCGTGGGAAAATATTACTGAGGTGTTCTATGTATGATTTTTCCCTCCTTCAAAGATGATGGCATTGAGAGATAATATCCGGGGCTTCAAACGATTGGATGGGGAACTAATTAATGAGACATGGTTGAGGTTTCAAAAGTTTCTACTCCAATGTCCAACTCACGGACTCCCAAACAACGTGTTATTACAATATTTCAACTGGAGTCTAGATTCGGTCAAAAAGGGTGTGGATGACCAACTCGTTCAAGGAGGAATCATGCAACAACCATTTGAAATCGCATCTACTCTTCTTGATGGGATGACGAAGATTAATTATGCTTGGTACACTAGGGAAGATTAAATGTGTCCTTTGAACTTTAGGATGACAAAGGAACAAATAGAAAAGGACCAAGAGCGGGATGAAAACATGGTTAAAATGATGACCCAAGTGGATCTTTTGTCGAAACATGTCAAGGGTAGTGGTTTTAAGGCTGTGAATGCAGTTGGAGTTAGTGGAGTAAATCCTGAAGATGCGCACTTTCAAGCTTTGTACAATAAAGAAGTACACTTTCTAGCAAATCAGGGAGGATGTTTTCGCCAAAATTATCTAAGGCCAAGCGGGAACCAAGGTTGGAATAGAGAGTGTGATGAAGGTTGGAAAGACCGTGATAGGAAATGGCGTGACCGTGGTATAAACTTGAGGGAGCGAAACGGTGACAAAGAGATATATGTACCTCCTTATGAACGTCAAAATCCAAAAGAGCAAAGGGTTGACCCTGAAAATTTCTGCACTAAAGATATGCCTGCACACATTCTCAACAAAGTGGAAGGGTCAGATAAGGTGCTAAAAGAAATGAAACATGATGTCTCATCTCTGAACCAGACGGTTACTTCTCACTCAGTGTCCATTAAACAACTGGAAACACAGATGGGTCAAATCTCTTCTTACTTAAACCCAAGGCAAAAAGGGGGTCTCCCAGGTGATACCATGGTCAACTCAAAGAATGAGCCTTGAAAGCGTATCTTCGTCGTGCCATGATGTTAAATAACACGCTTCATAGGAGGAAACCCAACTTTTTAGCTTTTATTATTGTTGTTTGAATAACGGGTGTTAGATGTGCAGGTTAAAAATTTGAAGTTTAGGGAAGACGAGCATTTATGCGAGCCTAGGTACCAGTCGGCGATCCACCGAATAGGTTAGCAAGCCTGATATGGACCACCGTTTGGACCAACTAAATGGCAGGAGGTTCTGTAACAATTGGTGTACAAAAGAGCCATTCGGCGCATCGCCGAATGATTGGTGACATATGTGGATTTTGCCGACTGGCGCACGATATGAAGGTTCATAACAGCCTGAACAATTTTTAAATTCAAAAAATCTCCTCATTTCATATTTTCTGACCTTTGCACTTTCACAACCATATTTTTTATCTTTGTTCTTATTATTTTTGCATGAGAATCAATTGCTCGGAGGGGATTTCGAGCATTTTTGCTTGTCGATTCTCTAACCTAGCACTTATTAATCTAATCTTGAGGTCGGTGATTAAAACCCCATTTTAAATTCTTGTAATTCCCAAATGCATTTTCGTAACTTAGTGAATTATCTGCATGATCCGAACTGTGTGAATAATTTGTGTTAGTTTGTGCCCTTGTCGTACTTTGTTTATGCGTATTATGGCCTATAACTGTTGAATCTCGTGTGTGTGAACTATTCAAATTATGGGTTTGTGTTGATTAATTGTTGGGTCTGGTATGGGTGAAGTCTGAATAACCCTAATTACACCGATGAACTGATTTTTTTCCAATGATATAGCGAGTGATATCATTCTTAAGGGCAAAACATGTTTATTGGTCAATTTTGGATAAATCGGAGGAATTCTAAGTACCCCGAGGTTATTAGTGGTATGGGTTTGGGCTTAATTGCATAGAATAGGTGTTTAATTTCAGTATCATAGGCTACGGGTTAGAAATTGGAGGTTGGGTCAAAATCTAGCACAAAGGACCTTTTGGCGAGCTTAGTCTAGCTCACAGAATGGTTTGGCGATTCGCCTAATGACTCTTGGGTCACCTTATTATTCTTAAATTTTGTTAAATTGATTTTGTAACATTCGGTGATACGCTTGAGCTAGCCGAATGTCTGTTAGATTGCCCTTATGTGCCTCAAATTTTAGAAATTGTTCTATAACTTTCGACGAGCTACTTTTAGTTCGCCAAATGGTGTCAGTGATTCACCAAAAGACCCTGGACATCGGCGACCTGTGCTAAATCCTGAGAACTTTTGTTCTAGAACATTCGGCAAGCCCGACTTGGCTCGCTTAATGGGTCAGGCGACTCGCCGAACTACTCAGTAAGCTTTCTTGTATATTTTTCAACTTTGATAATTTTTCGAACTATTTCTAACGTATTAGTTTATTAGATTTTGTTTTGCAGGTATGGCTAGACCAAAGGTTCCAGGAAGAAATCAACCACCCCAAAAGCGTACATGGGGAATCCTGATCAATGAAGATGCTGCACCCATTCGTAATACACAGACAAAGCTTCCCCCAAATAGGGGGAAAGTCAAAGGAAAGGGGCATGTACAGCCAAGTCCGGCTGAGGAGAGTTCTGACAGCATGGGTGTCTATGACACTCACCTTACCACCTTAGAGTCAGACGGTGAGGGAAACTCGGGGTTAGATCGTCAGTCTCCTTGTCTGAATCAGAAGACGATCAGACTTTACAGAGAAGGAGAGCAAAGCTGCGCTCTAAGGCACTCCATGACCCAGCCAAGATCTTGGTGCCTCCTACGCCTTCTCCACCTCCAGCACAGGCAGTAGATCAGGTACACCTAGTGCCAGTAGTTCATGCACCTCCTCCCCGGTCACTGAACAGAATAAAGTCCGCGGGTTTAAGGATCTTTCTTGAGGAGAAGATATTATCTTCAGATGGAGTAGTAGACATATATCCGGAGGTGTGGAATACTATCAAGTTCCACAAATTTGAGATCTTTACCAAGCTCCGAGGCTCCTACATTCCTTCTTAGGTCCGGGAATTTTATGCAGAATACGGGAAGCTGGTGCCTAAGGGGAATAAGAAAGCCAGTCCCTTCACACTTATGGATCATGTCATGGTACGTGGCATCAGAGTTAAATGCAGCAGCACTGACATCAATGAAGTGCTAGGATGCACAATGAATGTGATCCACTTCTTTGTGGATAGAATACAAAAGAATACCCTAGATGATCTGAAGGCTTGGCTGGCTCTTCTGATTTCAGATATCACACCACCATGGATCGAGGCAGGAGTCCCAATATAGAAGAAGGATTTGAACGTGGCTGACAGATATTGGTTCGGGTTTATTAGCAACACTCTGATGCCTTAACAGAATGAGTGTATTCTCAGGCATCTGAAGGTTGCATTGTTGGGCTGCATCATGGATCGGAATAGAGTAAATCTTGGCCTGATTATTAAGCATGAGATGGCCATGAGGGCCAAGCAGAGTCAAACTTTTCTCCCATTTCCTGTGTTGGTCACGGAGATGTACAGATGTGCTCGGGTGCCATTGATAGAAAAGACGGATGTGGAAGTGATTCCCACTTCCTCTACTGTATAGGCTGAGTACACTAGAGATGAGGCCGAGAGGAGAAGAATTGTACGGGTAGATACTTCCCGTTTGTAGATGTTGAGATGCTTGAGCAAGACACAACCCATCCTACTCAGGCCAGTGAGCCTACAGGTACCCCTAACACCTCCACTTTTTGTTCCTTCTAGTTCTGCTACTGCTCCCCCTCTACTGTTGTTGTTGCTTCTCGGCCACCATTGACCCAGGCCATCCTACTCAAGATGGGCCAACTTCAAGGTTCTAGTTGCTTTTCTAAGATAGACCTCAGATCTGGCTATCATCAGCTCAGAGTCAGAGATAGTGACATTTCTAAGACAGCCTTCAGAACTTGGTATGGTCACTATGAATTTGTAATTATGTCTTTTGGACTAACAAATGCTCCTGCAGCTTTCATAGACTTAATGAACAGGGTGTTCAAACAGTATTTGGACATGTTCATTATCGTCTGTATTGTTGATATCCTCATTCATTCTCAAAATGAGGAGGAGCATGCGACTCATCTGAGACTTGTTCTACAAACTCTTAAAGATTGCTAGCTATTCGCTAAGTTCAGCATATGTGAATTCTAATTACAGTAGGTCACTTTCCTTGGTCATGTGGTATCTAGCGAAGGGATCCAAGTGGATTCTCATTAAATTGAGGAACTAAAACACTAGCCCAGACCCACCTCTCCAACATATATCAAAAGTTTCTGGGGTTTGGCTGGTTATTACAGGAGATTTGTTGAAGGATTTTCATCCATAGCTTCCCCATTGACAAAGTTGACTCAGAAGAAAGTCAAATTTAAGTGATCAGATGAATGTAAGAAAAGTTTCTCAGAACTAAAGACTGGGTTGACTACAGCTCCTATCTTGACTCTACCAGACGGTTCAGACGGCTATGTGATTTATTGCGATACCTCCAAAGCCGGCTTAGGTTGTGGGTTGATGCAGCGACATAAAGTCATAGCTTATGCTTCTAGACAACTTAAGGTCCATGAGAAGAACTACTTGACTCATGACCTCGAGCTTACAGTCGTAGTATTTGCCCTAAAGATTTGGAGACATTATTTGTATGGTGTTCATGTTGATGTGTTCACAAATAATAAGATCCTTCAGTATGTGTTCATCCAAAAAGAGTTGAATCTTCGTCAAATGAGATTTTCTTGAATTCCTTAAGGACTATGACATGAATGTGCTTTACCATCTGGGTAAGGCCAATGTAGTGGCTGATGCTCTCAGTAGAATGTGTATGGGTAGTGTAGCACATGTTGAGGAAGAAATGAAAGAGTTAGCCAAAGATGTTCACCAACATTCTCACTTAGGAGTTTACCTTACAAACACATCAGATGGTGGTTTGATAGTTCAGAATGGATCGAAATATTTATTGGTAGCAAAGGTTAAGGAACAATAGGACAGTGATCCTATATTATTTCAGGTGAAAGGTGCATTTCATCAGCAGAAATTTGAGGTTTCCTCCCAAGGGGGATATGTTATGCTTCGTTACCAGGGTCGCTTATGTGTTCCTAATGTGGGTGAGTTGAGGCAACAAATCCTTACATATATAAGCCCATAATTCCAGATATTTTATTCATCCAGGTGCCACTATGATGTATCATGATATACAAGAAGTCTTTTGGTGGAACGACATGAAAAGGGACATACAGGTAAAAGTAGAACATAAGAGACCAAGAGGTATGACTCAAGAGATTAACATTCCTACATAGAAGTGGGAAGTGATAAATATGGACTTCATTATGGGTTTACCTCATACTCGCAGACAACATGACTTCATTTGGGTGATAGTGGACAGAGTCACTAAGTCTGCTCACTTCTTGGCTGTCAGGACTACAGAGTCAGCGGAGGACTACACCAAACTCTACATATATGAACTAGTCAGGTTACATGGGGTTCCCTTGTCTATCATCTCGAATAGAGGTCCTCAGTTTACCTCTCATTTCTAGAAATCATTTCAGAAAGGTCTTGGTACTCAAGTAAATCTCAGTACAACATTTCATCCAAAGACGGATGGTCAGGTAGAGCACACCATTCAGACCTTAGAGGACATGTTGAGATCCTGTGTGATCGATTTCAAGGGTAGTTGGGAGGATCACCTACCTCTCATAGAGTTCACCTATAATAATAGCTTTCATCCCAGTATTTAGATGGCCCCGTATGAGGCACTATATAGGCGTAGATGCAGGTCCCCAATTGGTTGGTTTCAAGTAGGTGAAGCAGCCTTGATTGGGTCAGATTCGGCTCATGAGGCTATGGAAAAGGTTCAGCTCATCAGAGATAAGACTAAAGACAGCTTAGAGTCGTCAGAACTCCTATGATAATTTTAAGAGAAGAGACTTAGAATTTGAAATCGATGATTGGGTTTTCCTAAAAGTGTCACCTATGAAAGGGGTGATAAGATTTGGGAAGAAACGGAAGCTCAGTCCAAGATATGTAGGTCTTTACAAAATGCTAAAAATGGTTTGTAATGAGGCTTATGAGTTATAGTTTCCAGCAGAACTAGCAGTGGTTCATCCAGTCTTTCACATTCCCTTGTTGAAGAAGTGTGTGGGTGATCCGGCTTCAAAAGTACCATTAGAGAGTGTGATTGTGAAGAATAGTATCATTTATGAAGAGGTGCCAGTTTAAATTTTTGACCGTTAGGTTTGTAGGTTGAGAAATAAGGAAGTCGGTTCAGTGAAGATTTTGTGAAGGAGTCGGTCTGTAGAGGGAGCTGCTTGGGAAGCAGAAGCAACCATGATGGCCAAGTGTCCTCAACTCTTTCCTTCTGATTCCATTTCAACTTGAGGTAACAGTTACTATCCAGTCTCTCAGTTTACTCTTGTGTAATTTAGTCTCAATATCTTGTTCCCTCAATTATTCTTGCATTTCGGCATATTTGCATGTTCTTATAATTCACTTCAGTTAGATATCAGTTTTCATTACTTAGTAGTAGGGATTACAGCTTCTTCCCTCCATACTCAGCTTGTTTAGACTTCATTAAAGGACGAATGTTCCCAAGGGTGAGATATTGTAACACCTCAGATTCAAGAAAATAGAAAAAATACAACTTTTCCAGGACCTGATTCTAGAACCACAGAAGCCACCGACGGTCTGTGGTCTGACACACGGTCCATAGATGGGGTCCGACGTTGGGGTCCAGGATTTACGTATCTCTGATCCTACCCATGACCGACCAGTATGGTCCATGGTTGGACCTACGGACCGTAGCTCTAGCCATAGGTGAGGGTCAACACCCAATTAGAGGAAAATGGTTGTTAGGTCAACTTCAAACAGTCATATCTGTAAGCACAAAATGAATTAGGTGGCCCATGACGTGTCAAATTAAAGATAATTGAATCCTCTTTCCAAGCTCAGCATGAAAGGTTATGCTCATTTTAGTAAAGCCCTGTCAAGTAACCATGAACCACGATCCTAGTTGACGGCCGATAGTCCAAACAACGATCCATCAGTCCTACCGTGGATGGCCTTCATCAGCTTTTAAGTCAGGGTCATTTTGGTCTTTTCCCTATGCGTTGGGGGCACTTAAACTACATCGCTTTACTTAGTTTAAGCCTAATAACCTAGTCAGCAATATCCAGAACCCTCATTCTCCAAAAATCATCCAAATTAGAATGAAAAGAAGAGAAAGAGGCGCCAATTTCTTTCAAGAACAAGCCATAGTGTTCTTCAAGTTTCAGCCTCGAAATCCAAAGGATTTCTCTGTAGATTTTGTCACCGGATATGTTGTATTTCACTAGTGGGTTCCTTTCATCAACTAGGTCCCTAGAATTTAGTCAGTTCCTTGATTCTACATAGCTTGTTTAGACCTAGGGTTCTTAAAATCTTGTGAATTTGTTGTTATTTCATTTGGTATAGTATCCACATACTAAATATCATGTTTTCTTGGAAACGTTGCATAATTCCTTGTATAAAACTCAGAACCCTAGTTTGTTTAAATTCTCTTAGTTCATGAATTATACTTGCCAATTCAATTAAACAGAAAATCATGCTCCAAATTTCAAATCTCACATTCTCAGTATATATATGTTGCATTTTCAGTTAGCATGTCATTATTTTGAGCTATTCAGTATTTAGTACATTTTACCTTTATATGTATTCAATTGGGAGTGGACTTAGCACCGAGTTGGACTAGAGTTAGCGTACCCTCATAGTCCTAGAACTGCGTGCCCGCGTAGGATTTTAAGTCCCCTCTATTGGGCATCAGTATTAGTGATCACGCAACAGTCAAGCCTTTATACCCATGGCAAGGTATATTGGGTCCCCTCGATAGGGCGTATACATCGGACTCCATGTTTAGCTTATGTGGTTAATTATGTCGGTTAATAGTAGCTCCCACAGTCAGACTCTTAGTGCATTGACCAGGTTTTTCAGCATTTATATCAGTATATAATTTAGCATGTATCTTTCTGATTTTTACTTGGTCATTGTGAAGCTTAGATTTTCAGTTATTATTTAGTATTTATATTATTGCTAAGATTATGTCAATGCTCAGTTATGCTTTGTTCAGCTTAGTATATTTATATCTTGCATGCTCAGTACATTCTAAGTAGTGACGTATACTCTGTGCTACATTCTTACATGATGTAGGTTCAGGCACTCAGCATCCAGATCACACTTAGATCGATTGTCAGTGCGACTTCAACAACTTCAATGGTGAGTCCTCATACTTCAAGGATAATAGACATGTTTTCCATTTCATTCTTTGATTTCGGTTTTCAGTTTTGTTAAATTTAGTTGGGGTATGTTCCAACAACTCAACTTTGTTAGAGGTTTTTCAGACATATTAGTAGATTCAGTTGGAGTGGTTAAGTGGTCCTTTCAATCACCACTAAATTCATGTTTTTTTTTATGATTATTCAGATGCTAGTTGGACTTGTTCCTATTCAGAGAATTATTGATTTAGCTTCCGCTTAGTTCGTTTTACTCTGTTATTTTCTGTATGTTCATGATATGCCAGATTCAGGGTTAGCTTGGGGTCATTCGTTATCCTAAGTTTCGTGTTACATCAAGGGGGTAGACTCGGGGCATGACAATGTCACGACCCAAGGGTACCCCCTAGACGTAACATAGTGTACTTGACCCTGAAGGGATCGTATACAAGCCCTTAGCGAAATCATAACATAGGATCAAAGAAAGTACAGGAAAATTTAAAACTTCTTTAATCTATACAATCAAAAACATTTTGATAAGCAAGCGGAAGTTTTCAGTACAACTTTGTCTCAAACCATCTATTAAAACTCTTGAATAAAAGACTTGGGGCGCAGCCCACATAAATGTCTAAAACATAAGGAAATGACATAAAGGAAACATAAGGGGTTTGTCCTTGAAGTTATTATGACTCACCAATTTTTCAAGTCTTCTTGCACCTTAGCAACCTAGCTTCCAAAGTAACTCAATCTCCAAAACCCTACATTTGATTAGAATGTAGGCAATATGCATTAGTACAAAATGTACCAATTATGAAAGCTAGCACAACATCATAAGACCATCTCAAAATGGTTAGTCAACATAAGACCTAATCATACGAGATAATAACATGTTCATAACCATAATCATCATAGTCATAGCATAACCTCCAACATGAGCATCATATAAACATAAGACATAGTCAATGAGCATAGGAGATAAGGCATATTCATATAAGCATAATTAACTCTTAGTCATCTATACCATATTAGCACCATTCTCAAAGCATATGAGTGCAAAGCATGATTAACCTCCCATAATACCACTCAAGCCAAGTATCCCTTTTTTGTCATCTTAGTCACAGTATATCAGCATGGTTATGTCTTAAGTCTTTCTAGCATAAAGGCACCATACTCCTAAGTAACCTCAAGACACACCTGTATAATGCATGAAAGGCATCCCATACTACACTTCACACTAAGCATAGCCTTGAAGTCATCATAGTCATATTCACCCTCATTTGGTCTCATTATTAGTTTAACTCTCATAACTAACGGAATTTCTCACCTTTAGTCAATTATAGCAAGGAAGGCAATTATGGTACAATCCTATCTCAACTCATGTCTTTTGTAACCCTAAGTCATACTTGTGCGATGCAATCATAGCATCCCATAATACCAATCATGATAAGTACCACTTTTAAGTCCTCTTACTATTGCTTCTTTGTTTGGAACCTAGTTCCTCTCTTTAACTTTAGAACACTATGAGGTACCCTCTTTTAGCACATCTAACTTCATTGTTAGGTTGAACCCTAAGAGATACTCCTTTTAGTATGTCTAAGTTCCTTTCTCATATGGACCCTATGAGGTACTATCTTAAGCATATCTAAGTCCATTCATACACTTGAACACTATGAGGTACTTCATTAAGTAAGTCTTAGTTTATTTATGCTTTATAACACTATGAGATGCTTCTTCAAGCATGTCTTAGTTCATTGGATAGGGAGATTGCTACTAGAAACCTTAAATCAACTATGTGAAGGCTTCCATATCATGAGACCTAACTTTCGAAATACCCACACTCTACTACGTAACAGTTCCCTCTTCAACTTGGATACTCCTCACATTATCTAGGTGTGGTTCTCCTTTCTTCTTGGAGTCTGGACCCTATCTTGTGTGACACTCCATCTCATTGTCAATATCCACTTAGAGCCGAGCATACACCCCAAGGTTTACTTGCTAAGGCTTGCTTAACACTCACCTTTCATGGAAGGATGTCCTTGACAATTAAACCATGTTCAAGTGAGTATAGGACTTTCACCATAACTCTACCTAATAGACTTTTATTCTCTTTTAGACTTTACTGTCAAAGACTTTACATCAAACGTTAATCATAGTAGCTTCACCCTAAAGCCTTAGTAATCATAATCACAAACCTTACTCTCAAGGTTTCCTTTTTAATCTTCTCTTTATGCCTAGGTTTCAAGGTATTTTGATCACATCATTCATTACTAGGTGATTCTAATCTTAATTGATCATATAGGTTCAATTCTAGCATTACAAATTAAGATCAATCATATTCAACAAGGTCTAGTTGAATTCATTATTATATGATCCTAAATTTGATCAATGACTACACATGACATTGCTTTAGGAAGATTACTCATGGACCTTCAATTTCACCTCTAATGGCATAAAACAATAAAACATGTAACTCATCAAATAAACTAGGGTTAACCATTGAAATCACCCAATTTCATCATAATATCACAATTAAATGTCAAATTAACCATAAATAAGTATTATCCAACCCTTTGGAATCATACCCAACTATACCCACACATTGGAAGAAACCCTAGCTTAGATTGGGGTTCTTCTTCACAAATTAGGGGATTACTAAGGGGGCTCTATGGGTGGAAGAACCCAGAGATGAAAAGCTAAATATACCTCAATCAATTCCCTAGCACAAGCCTTTAGCAATGGCACCTTTGTTCTTGACCTTAGCTTCAACCTCTAGCTTCTTCTATAGTGGAGGTTTTCTAAAGAGAGAAATATTTGAGTGGAGAGGATTTTGGGGTTTTCATTTGGGTCTTGTGTAAAGTGACTTAAAATTGGGGGCTAATGACTTGAAATACCTTAAATAGGTGAATAAAACTCATATAAAACGACCACATTCATTAACTACACGTTTTGGATTTTACTTAAAAGCCCCCGACTAGGCAACCCCTTCCCAGGGGACACGCCAACTTCATGAGCCGTCAAGGGCACCACGGCCCATGGTAGTGCGCGTGGTCCCTTGACCAGTTGCTCCCCTCAACTTTCTAGCCTCCCTCTACACTAGGCATCTTCACGAGCACTTCTACGGATCGTGATCAAGACCACTAGTCATGAAGTGGCTTGTGGACTTGAGGCAGTAGCTTGGCCTCAAGGCCTTGCCTCCCATGAAGCCAAGTCATCTTCACGGGCACTTCTATGGACCGTTGTCAAGACCCTTATCCTGAAGTGGCTCGTGCACCTTGGTCAGTGCTTGGCCAAGGTTGGGCAGCCTTGGGCTTTGGCTTAGGCCTTGCCCCCTTGGCTTGGAACTTGCTTTTGCAAACCTTAGCCAAACCCTAGATAGTCTTCTAAACTACGGGGTCTAACACGTGCCTTGAAGTTCAACTACTAATCCCCTTATTCAAAGCACGTAAAGTCTCATCTACGACCATAATTCCCAACATCACACTCTAGAACCCTAGCTTTTGGCTCTAGTTTTGTCTACTAATTTTCAGGGTGTTATAGACAGATATGACTATTTTATTGTAATATTCATGTTAATTGATATTTAGTACTTATTATATTTTGAAAAATTATTCAAGAATAAATAATTAGTGTAAAGGCCAAAACATGAAATAAAATAATTATCTTTTTTTGATATATTAAAATTTTTAAGTAAAGAAGAAAAACTATTTTTGTAGAGAACTTGTCCAATTTATGAAATTTATAACAAATACAATAACTAATTACTAATTACTTGATCCCCATGGTAAAAATATTTATTTTACTTTACTTGTCCAGTTTATAAAATGAAGAGAATTTTATTTTATTTTTTTACTTTCTACCTGTTGTAAAATATACTCCCTCCATTCACTTTTACTATCACTTATTCCTAAAATATATTTTTATTTTTACTTGTCATTTTGACATATCAAGAAAAGACAATAATTTTTTTCCAAGTTTTACCGTCAACATTAAATTCTTATTTCTGTTCAAAACAGATTCCACCCCAGCTTGCACGAAACAAAATTACAGGTTGGTTCCTCTTCCAATCAAGTTGTTGTGTTTCTTCTATATGTTCTATTGATGTCGTTTTTTCATTGTTTTATTCAAGCTGCTCTCTTTGTTCTTCCTCTTTTTTAACAATAAATAGGTTAATGGTTTCAAAATCTAGTCTCTTTTCAGTCATATAATGAAAATAGTAATATAACTTTAGGTGCAGTAATTTGAGTTCCTCATTTTGATATGAAGTCTGCGTTTGGCCTCCGACATTCTTCTTGCTAGCTGCAGAACCAATGTGTCTATGCCTAGTGGAGCAAAACTTTCGATTCATCTCAATCATAGTGCGAAAGTGATCACCTTCATCAACAAATCTAACAAATCGACAACCTCGTTATGTGCAATATTTCTCTATATTTTACAACCTGAATTCCATTGATTGAGGAATAGTTGACCCTGAATATCTTTTGAAACATGTAATATTTGAAATTAGCTGCCACGTCACCTATGAAAATATAGTATATTCAGTGGTATTAGTTGAATGTTTTTCACCCGAATCAAGTCTTGCCGAGTTGAGCCTAAAATTTAAATTAATGTTAGGCATCAAGGTACCATTGTATACTTATATTTGCGCAACTGCATATCTGATAAATTTGTTATTACTAGTTTTCTTGATTCTTTCTTTATGTATTAGTTTGAGGATGAGATTAAGTCATTCTTAACTTTAGGATAAGTTAGTTATGAGAAAAGACTTTTTAATCACAAACGACTACCAACAAGAATTTTTTTTAATCACAAGCGACTATTTTGTGCAAGTACAAAGCTATTGAAGATAACATGTTTTAAAATAAGTAGTATTTTATGTTTCTTAGTGCAATTTGGTTATTTTTTTGTTAAAAAATACATTTCATTCAATTTTGGAATCCAAAAAGTCACATGTGATTTGAGTGAGCTGTACAATAAGCTTCCCTATTAGATAATTAGATACTCCATCTATCTTATCTTAAAATGAGTTAAATGGAACACCATGAATAATGCCTTTAATCAAATANGGAATCCAAAAAGTCACATGTGATTTGAGTGAGCTGTACAATAAGCTTCCCTATTAGATAATTAGATACTCCATCTATCTTATCTTAAAATGAGTTAAATGGAACGCCATGAATAATGCCTTTAAACAAATAGTATACGTTTTAACCAGTGGTGTATCAATCATAACACACATTTCTGTTTTGTGCATCTAATTATAACAAGTTGTATAGATCTTAGTATTTTTTATCCTTTATCTTTTTTAATATAACTTTTATGTACTTTTCAAGGTTATGGCTCCTAGTAAGCAATGGATGCAACTAGTTGACCATCGGCTCGATGAAACCTATTTAGTAGGCGTGCAAAAGTTTTTGGATTATGCTTTTCAAAAAATAGGAGAAGAATATGAAATACGATGTCCATGTGTCAAATGTTACAATACAATTTTAGGAACTCGTAAAACAGTTGAGACACATTTTCAAGTGTATGGAATAATTAAGAATTATACTTTTTGGTATCACCATGGAGAACGTTTGGGTGAGCCATTGTCAGAATCTGAATTTGAATTTGAATCTGAAGATGGTGATGAAGTAGAAGAATGTGATAGTGAGGATGAAGTAGAAGAACTGTTGAGGGATTTATATCCTAATCTTGATGGGGGAACTACACACACTCATGGTGATGATTTACTTGAGGAGGAACCAAATGTTGAAGCAAAAAGATTTTACAACTTATTGAAGGATTTCGAGCAGCCTCTATATCAAAATTCCAAAGCTTCAAAGCTTTCCTCTTTGATTAAACTACTTCACATCAAAAGTATGGGTCGTTGGAGTAATGCGTCATTTACAATGTTATTGAAAATGTTGAAAGAGGAGTTGTTGTCGGATGGTGCTAATTTGCCAAACTCATATTATGAGGCAAAGAAGATAATTAAAGAACTCGGCCTTTCTTACAACAAAATTGATGCTTGTACTAATGATTGCATGTTATAATGAAAGGAGGATAGCCAACTCGATTCTTGCAAAGTTTGCGGGGCGTCTAGATGGAAGATAGCTACACATAGCAGAGAAACAAGGAATAAAAAAGGAAAAAAGTTAGCATCAAAGAGCTTACGGTATTTTCCTTTAAAGCCTAGACTTCAGAGGTTGTTTATGTCTACAAAGACATCTACTCTTATGACATGGCATAAGGATAAAAGAGTTGATGATGGAATAATGAGGCACCCAGCTGATTCAATGGCATGGAAGTCATTTGATGAACTTCATTTTTCATTTGCGGCTGAGCCTCGTAATGTTCGACTTGGACTTGCTAGTGATGGATTTCAGCCATTCCGAAATTCAAAAACCTCACATAGCATTTGGCCAGTGGTGCTTATTCCTTATAATTTACCACCTTGGTTGTGCATAAAACGAGAAAATTTTATTTTGTCAATGCTTATTCCAGGTTCAAATGGCCTAGGATATGCAATTGATACATATCTTCAGCCTTTAATAGAGGAATTGAAGGAATTGTGGGAAGTTGGTATTGAGACCTATGATGCGTCGACTAGAAAGAATTTTAAGTTGCATGCTTCTTTGTTGTGGACCATCAATGACTTTCCAGCACATGGAAATTTATCTGGATGGAGTACAATAGGAAAATTGGCATGTCCATGTTGCAATAAAGACACTTCATCAACTCGATTGTCTAATGGTAAGAAGCAGTGTTATATGGGTCATCGGTGTTACCTTCCTCATAATCACAAATGGCAGAATGAGAAGAAGTCATTTGATGGTACAAAGGAGAGAAGACCCCCGCCACAAATGCGTTCTGGTATTGAGATACTTAATCAAGTGCAGGATCTTGAAGGGCTACAATTATCAAAGGATCCAAAGAAAAGGAAGAAGATATCACATGAAAATCGAAAGGATAATTGGAACAAAAAAAGTATCTTTTTTGAACTTCCATATTGGAAAAGTCTGTTGTTGCAACATAATTTGGATGTTATGCATATTGAAAAAAATATATGTGATAATATTATAGGGACAATCATGAATGTCAAAGGAAAGACCAAGGACACAATTAATACTCGGTTAGATTTGCAAGAAATGAACATTAGGCCAGAATTGCATCCTATCCAAAAGGGGGAGAAAATTGAAGTTCCAAATGCATGCTACACATTATCTCCCGAAGATAAGCACAGGTTATGCCTTTTCCTAAAGAATCTAAAGGTTCCTGATGGATTTTCATCTAATATTTCTCAATGTGTGAACCTGAAAGATCACAAGATATCTGGGTTGAAAAGTCATGATTGTCATGTTCTTCTACAACATCTACTCCCTCTTGCACTTCGTGGTATGTTGTCCAAAGAAGTTTGTGAACCTCTTATTGAGCTATCTTTATTTTTTTGTATTCTTGGATCAAAGGAGTTGAAAATTGATAACTTGGAACATATTGAAGCTCAAACTCCCATTACACTGTGCAAGTTAGAAAAGATCTTCCCACCTTCATTTTTCGATGTCATGGTTCACTTACCTATTCATTTAGCTACTGAAGCTAAGATTGCTGGACCGATTCATTATCGATGGATGTTTCCTATGGAACGATGGTTATATCTTCTAAAATCTTTCATTGGCAATAGGGCATGTCCTAAAGATTGTATTGCAAAGGGCTGCATTGCAAATGAATGTATGACCTTATGTTCAAGGTATCTATATAGAATTGACACAAAATTTAATCGGCCTGAACGAAATTATGATGGGGGCTTAAAGCAATCTAATGGAGGTTTATCACTATTCTGTCAACCCGAAAAAACTCTAGGAGCTAAAACTCCATTTGAGCTTGAAGCAGATGAATTAGAACAAGCACACATATACATATTGAAGAATTGCGATGAAGTCTTACCATATCTCGAGTATGGAGAGTTATTTCATATCTTTTCATTATTATTTCCATAGGATTATTTCTTTTTTGAAATTTATGGTTCACTTCAATTTTGTATGGAGTTTGCACAAACTCATGAGAATGCTCGCCACTTGTCTGATGTAGAATGGAATCGACAATTTATTGAATGGTTTAAGGATAGGGTGAGTAATACATAAACTTAAAATTTGATATTTTAATATTGTAATAGTCATTCTAATGTAACATCCTAATTGTGATGATAGGTTGCACAATTGCATAAAGGAGATTCTAGTCGTATCATGAAAGATCTTTTCTTGCTTTCACGCGGTCCTACTCGATATTCAACGCATTCTAATGGTTACATTGTTAATGGATATAGATTTCATGTTGAAGATTATGATAAAAAGTTAAGGACTCAAAATTGTGGTGTCGTTGTATTGGGTAAGAATGATAAAGATAGTGAGAACTTTGATTACTATGGAATTTTAACAGATGTGATTGAGTTGCAATTTGTCATGGATAGAAGAGTGACTTTATTTTGTTGTAATTGGTTTGATCTGTATGATGAAATAAAAGTAGTTAAGAAAGATAAGTATGATTTCGTGAGTGTTAATCCGGATAGATTCTTGAAAACAAATGAGCCATTTGTTTTAGCGGACCAAGCATCTCAAATGTTTTATGCTAATGATAATTCCAACAAACGTTGGCAAGTAGTGAGAAAGACTCAACCTCGTGATTCCTATGAGATTGTTGAACAAATGGATGATGATATTGTAGAGTTAGAAAGTCCTTCACAAAAGAAACGTAAAAGAACTAATGAGGTGAAGTATATTTTTATGAATTAATATATTCACTATTACACTTTACGATGACATGATTTCTTTTATTCCTACATTGTCGCAATTATTTTTTTAAAATTTTTGGCTCTTTTTTCAGATTTAAGATGAAACCATTGAAGACTAAAAATGAGGTTGACTCATCTATGAAGAGTACTATCAGATATACATTTGTCGCACCTGGTGCTATTGGAAAGGGACGAGAACGAGGGCTTAAATCTTTGGCTGAGAGAAGAAATTTGTCAACTAAGAGTTATGTTTCTCAATCTAGTGATCTGGTTAATCAGTACATCCAAGAAATTGAAACAAGTAAGAAATGTGCCAACTAAGAGTTATGTTTCTCAAAAATAATCTTCTAAAGTATTGATAATATGATTTGTTTTCTCCATGTTGTGTAGTGAAAGGACGAGGACAAGGACTTACAAACTCTACTTTGTTTACTAGTCAAGGAATGACAACGATACCTAAGAACTCCATTGATCTTGAGAAAGAGAACAAGCAAACTAACCCCTCAGCTCATGCATTGACTAATCTAGGTAAGAAATACACCCAAGAAGTCTAGACAAGTAATATTTTTGGAAATCTACTATGTTTTCAAATAAAAGTTCAAGCTTGTCTACAATACCTTTGAGCTATTTTCAGTTCCTTACTTTCCAGATGTAGCACATCGTAGCTCCCCAAAGAGTAACCACCATTTCCGTCTTAAACTTCTTCTAGTTAAAGAAGAGGATGAAACATCCTTGATATGCTGAAAACTTGTTTTCATATTTCTTACAGCTTCTCGCTCTCAAAGGAATAAAGTATTGATAATATGATTTGTTTTCTCCATGTTGTGTAGGGAAGGGACGAGGACAAGGAATTACAAACTCTAGTTTGTTTACTAGTCAAGGAATGCCAACAATACCTAAGAACTCCATCAATCTTGAGAAAGAGAACAAGCAAACTAACCCCTCAGCTTATGTATCAATTAATCTAGGTAAGCAGTACAGTCAAGAAGTCCAGACAAGTAAGATTTTTGGAAATCTGCTATGTTTTCAAATAAAAGTTCAAGTTTGTCTGTAATACCTTTGAGCTATTTTCAGTTCCTTACTTTCCAGATGTAGCACTTTTTTAAATTTCTCTATTACGCTATGTTTTTTCATATTTAACAATCTAATCTTCTCTGTAAGTACTTGTCAATCTTTTTTCAGCTTCTTCATCTCTGAAACACTATGCTAAAGTATTGGTAATATGATTTGATTTATCCAGCTTCTATAGGAAAAGGGCGAGGACAAGGACCTAAAAACTCTACTTTTTTTACTAGTCAAGGAATGGGAATGAAACATAACAACAACATGGCTTCTGAATCTGAGGTGGGATGTATTAACAAGAATGCTCTTTATGCTAATCAACATACAAAAACTCCTTCTAAAAGAACAAGAGCAAATTCGGCCATGTTGTCTAGTCAAGAAATGCAAATAATGGATAAAATAATTCTTGAGAAAGAGGATATGAAAACTATTGATCAGGTTATGGAACACTCTCAAACAATTGAAAAAAGTGTGATACTTTCAACCCATATCTTATTAATTTATAAAGCTGAATTTGATTGCTATAGTTCTTACTAAATTATGCAATGTAGGTTCATCTAATCCTACAAAGGTAAGAAGAGTTCGAGGGAGCAACATGTGCAAAGAAGTTGCTTCACTTGAAAACGGAGAACAGCTTAAAGTAATATTTTACAGTAATCGAACTGTTGGAACAAATAGCAAATTGTTTTCGAGGCATTTAGGAAAAATTGTTCGTGATCGTAATATGTGTCAGTTGGGAGTAAGCTCGTGGAGTGATATTAAGCCAGAAAAGTGAAGTCACATGTGGGCAGCTGTTGAGGTAACAAAATTTAGCTCCATTCAAATCTTTCATTAACATAAGTTGACAGGATCTACCTATAATATTTGTCTAACAAATCTGTTCTGCAATGTCCCCTGTTTTGTGTTTTTCTATTGTGCAATATAATCTTCTCTAGTTTTTTCTTTCAGTTTTGCAATTTCTTTCTCTACTTTGTATTGCTTTCTCTGTTATGCTCTGTTTATTGCTTAATAGTTAAATGAGAAGTGTTCTAAAAAGCAAGAAAAATGATCCTTAATCTTACACAATTAACATCCTAAAGGAATGAGGATAGTAAAAGAACTTCATCTAATGAAATTTCCTAGTCTTCTTATCTTATTTACTTTAGAACTACTGCTTATTATACTAGAAGAACATGTCTTTTTCATTTTGTTGTCCTTTCTTGATTCTTCTCCCTTGGTAATAACTCAACTCATGTCCCGATTTTCGTAGCACAAATTTGAGGCTGTTGACATGAATGATCATCGTGATCATATCTTTGGATGGATGAATGAGTTATGGAACAAATGGAGAGGACACTTACATGCAAAATATGTGAAGGATAAGCCCATTCAACAGTCTCTGAAAAATATCCCAAGGGGAGTAGACAAAAAAGAATGGGAATGGTTAGTAAAGGAACATTTTACTTCTGAAAGTTTTCAGGTATGTATGTTGCTTAAGTTTATTACTAGGAAACAACCTTGAATCTTGTTCAGACATGAGATGCCTTATGTATCAATAATTTTGTTATAATTATTCTAATTAAGATTATTGTTTCACAACTATAGGCAAGAAGCATCAGGAATGCAACAAACCGATCTAAGTTGAAGATGCTTCTTCATATTGGTAGCAAACCTATTCGAGAGATTATTTATCAAAAGGTATTGTTAAAAAACTATTTTCCTTGATGAAGTATTTACGAGGTTTGTGTTATTTGACGTGTTTGACTTTGATGTTAAGGGTGGGAAAGATGGCAATCCACCAGATTTGGCGACTATTTTCTTTGAGACTCGTAAGAAAGATAACAAGCTTGTTGAACCTGAAGCAATTGAAAAACATGTACGTTTGGTAAATTGAATAATTTAACGGCTTGAAATTGTTATGTGTTTTGATAGAAAATGTCCTTTTATATATGTTGTAGGCTCAACTTGAGGAAATAGTTCAAGAAGATCCATCTCTATCTAGTATAGAGATTGTTGAAAAATGTTGCGGATCACAAACTCGTAGCCATGTATTTGTATTTGGGGGTGGAGTAAAGGCAAAAGATTTGAAAGGTGGAACTTCTTCAAAGGCTGAACTATTGTCTGTGCTACGTTAAACTCGAGATGATAACAAATTCTTGAATGAAGAAAACAAATCTTTGAATGAGGAAAACAAATCCTTGAATGATCGCTTGTCTACCTTAGAAGATGAGATGAAAGAAATAATGAAGATGAAAGAATTCTTTGATGCTCAACAATCAAATGTACCACCTACAATATCGCTTGTTTCAACTGAATGACAACTGTTTTTCTGCTGACCAAGTAAGTAAGAATATACCCGACTTTATTTTATTATAAGAAGGCTTTTAATTCCTGACATGATAGTTCTGTCTCAATAGTCCCTCTACCATGTCCTCATCCTCTGCTAGCTCTTGGTTAAATGCTCTTTTTCAAGACTAGCTTCTTCTTCATTGGTCTCTGTGGCAGTGGCTGTAGATATTTACCATCTAATAGGTTCTGTAGATATTTACTATCACATTAAGACATTCATTAGTAGGACTCAATTTACTTGTTGTTGATGTGGAGGTTGCGCATAATTATCATACCCGGCATAGCCTGCATAGGACATATTTGGGTCCTGAGTAGGTTGGGCATAACCATAGGCATCATATCCTGGTGTATACCTATAATAACCACCACTCCACTGGTTTGGATAACTTCTGCCATAAAATTGCCAACATGTTAGTTTCCTTATCACTGAATCGACTGGTATCCAAGTTACCAACGAAAAATCTGCAATTAACGTTGTTTAATATGAGCACAGTTCGAGAGAAACATTGAATGTTGATATAAAGAAATGTATTGACTATTGTATTAGTAGGGGTCATCCTTATTTTGATTGTTAGTACTTTAATATCAAGCTGCAAATGAATAAACAAAGGTGAGGGTGGTTAGCAGAGATGTATGTGGTATGAAACACATCAAGTAGCTCATTGTGGTATGAATTGTCCTACTCTAAGGCCAAATATAGGATTAAAAAATGTGATAGAGAATGGCAAATAGGTTTTGGCTTAGGTTTCAAATGTAACAGTGATGTTTGGCATGCCCTAAAAACTATTAATCCTAAGGATCTGGAGAAAAGTCCATGAACTGATGAGATTCAAGACTTCCCAGTTCATGTTCCTGCAGTGATGCCTCTTTAATTTCTAGTTGAATGTTTTATTAGTTCTTCTAATTGTATGTCCAATGGGATAGTTAACTCCCCCGGATCACTATTCTATCCCATAAGTTCTCTTGTGGTTTATACACAGGTGGTTCAATCGAACTTGCATTCTAGATTAAACATACAAGGTTTGATCGTCCGGAAAAAAAAGTAAAATCAACATCTATGTTTGCATTATTGTCTGCACTGTTTGGGGGGGACTTGGGAGGGTTGGGATGGGGATGGAAATATACAAGACCTGTTTCTGGACAATGCAAAATTACTGTCTACATTAGTCCTGTTATAAGTTTCGAGATTATGTTTATTTCACATGAGATTTATGCCCTATTTTTTGTTCATTGCAGTTGTTTTTTCCGACTTATTTTTCATTCCTGCTCGTCTCTAAAGCTATTGAGTCTATTTTTTTTCATTATCTGACAGATGTTATATATATATATTTAGTTGTAAATCTTTAAAATAGATATTAGATTCTCGATCAATGCATCTCAAAGTTTTTCTAATGGATTTTTTTTCTTATTTTCTTGCAGCTTTTGTTGATGTTTTTGGATAACTCTCGATGAAGATTGGAACTTTTAATGTTTTGCCTAGCTTTTGTTCATTCTTCTATGCAAGATACAAGTTTAGAAGAAGAGATGAATGAGCTCACTTTAGATTGCTACAAATTTAATGTAAAACTTGATGCCATAGTCTAACTCGGATGTTAATTAGCTAAGTTTTTTTGTTAAGCAAACATTGAAACATACATCATGGATGTCAACTAGATTATCGTAATTAATTGTTTTCTTTATATATATCATCTTTTCGTAGCGAAATTTTTATTAGCAGTTCGATATTTGTTGAAATGTATTAGTGCTCCATCTAGGACAAAAATTATGCTGGTCTCTAAAGGCCAATAATGACCAGGCTTGTTGCTCATCTCTAATGCTATTCTAGGATGGGGTTGTTGATAGTCGCCAAAGCTATTCTAGGACGAGATAGTTCTTGCCTTTAAAGCAATTCTAAGGCCAGGTCTTTAATGGTCGCTAGAGATTACTAGGACCAGATCTATATCGTCTCTAAAGATTATTACGACTAGTTTTTGGTGGTCCCTATAGAGTTTTACCGACCTGAAAAACATATTTCCCAAAATATATTTGATCTATTTGAGACCAGAAATAACGTCCCTAAAGATATTGTCGCGACCAGATTGGATCCCCGTCCTAAAAAGCTTTAATGACTGGATTCTTTGTCCCGTCGTTATTGGGCGATAGCGAAGGAAGCATTTAGGACGGGTGGTGACCAGATGTTTCAGGTCTCAAATGCTCATTTGGGACTAGATTTCAACTTTCAGGGACCATATTTCCCGTCCTGAGAGACTGTTTTTCTTGTAGTGTAATGTGCCCGCTCAGGTTCACGGTGGTCATCTAATCGAAAATGCAAAAAGGGTGCAGAATCCACCAACACCAAGGGTTTGTGATAATTACAGGGTTGACTACGATGCGGTTGGATCAGATGGGCCTATATTTCTCCTTCCTCTATCTCCAAGACACACATTTGTGGTGACTTGCAGTCTTATGCAGATGCTTACAGCACAAGCGTTGTTTGTTGGGTTAGCTTCGGAGGATCCATATGCTCACATGGCTAAATTGACTAGTGTATGTAAGAGTAGTGTGGGATGACCGAAATTCGATATGAACGTCATATGTTTGAGAGTACTCCCACTGTCGTTCACTAGTGATGCAGTTGTGTGATTTTCTGAACTGACATACAATTCGATCTATAAATGGGATCAATTGCATAAGGTGTTCATGGCGAGGTATTTTCTGGTTTCTAAGAAGTGAAATTACAAGGATAGATTGAATAACTTTGCGGCACTACCTAGAGAGTCAGTAAGCAGTTCATGGGATAGGTTCACTAGATTTATGAGGAGTGTTTCGAATCATCGCATAGATGATGAATCACTTAGTGAGTACTTCTACCGAGGACAGGATGACAACGGAAAGGTTGTGCTGGACACTATTGCTAGAGAATCATATGGTTAGTGCACTTTTGAGGAGATTGTTGAAAAACTTGAGAGTATTTCCCAAAACAATAAGGCATGGAGCACGTTCACTGTCTAAGCTGCACCAAATCAATCAAATGATGGCATTCGTGAAGAGATGGCTCAAATGAGGATAGAAATTGGCTTGGTATTAAAGCATGTGAGTTGAAGTGTAGAAAAAGTGAATGCGGTAAATTATTTAACTAGAACTCCACCACCGCCAGTTGAGGAATACTACTCTAAGGAGGATACCAATTTGGTTAATGCTCAGACGGGGGGTTTCCGAACCAACACCTTAGGTTCCAACTCGGATATTTGGTGCCAAGGTCAAGGAAACCAAGATCGAAACTATGACAACTACAACCGTGATGGAAATTATGTCCGGGATGGAACCTACAATCGTGATAACAATTACAATTGGAACAATTATGGCAATAGGAATGAGAAGGTTGGTCCTTACGTTCCCCTTGTTAATAGAAAGGCTAGTACTAGTATGACTCCCATTGAGGATATGATGCAGAAAATGATGAAGAGGTTTGATGCGACAAATGAGAATGTGAAGGAGATGCGTAATGATTTGTTTGGGATTGATCAGAAAGTTGATGCCCATGCAGTGTCGATCAAGCAGCTTGAGCAGTAGTTTAGTCAGTTGTCTGATATTGCGAACCCACGCCAGCCTGGCACATTTCCTAGCAACACCATACAAAATCTAAGAAATGATGGGCATTGTATGGCAATCACTATTCATGAAGGAAAGCAAACTATTGATCCCTCATGTCGTCTGAGGTTGAAAGAGCGATAGAAAAAGATGAGGATGAGAATGAGGTTACTAAAACTCCAAAAGTGGATACAGAGAAGGAAGCTGAGGTGACCCAAAAAGTTGTTCCCATGCCTAGACCTCCACCTTCATCTCCACAGAGATTGGTGAAAAAGACTGAAGAGAGAAAATATCGCAGGTTCATATCTATGTTGAAGCAATTGTCCATAAATGTCTCGTTGATAAAAGGTTTGGAACAGATGTCTGGGTATGCAAAGTTCATGAAAGACTTGGTGACCAAAAAGAGGGCTGTCAGTTTTGAGAATGAAGAGAGGCTACAACATTGTAGTGTTATTGCTACTAGGTCACTTGTGCAAAAGAAAGAGGATCCTGGAGCTTTTACTATTCCTTGTACCATTGGGATTTTACACTTTGCGAAAGCTTTGTATGATTTGGGTGTCAGCATTAATTTGATGTCATTGTCAATATATAAGAAGTTGGGTTTAGGAGCTCCAAATCTCAGTGCAATGTGTTTACAGATGGCCGATAGAACTGTGAAGAAGCCTATTGAAGTGCTCCAAGATGTCCTCGTGAAAGTGGAATCATTCATTTTTCTAGCGAACTTTATGATACTTGATTGTGAGGTTGATTTTGAGATTCTCATCATCTTAGGGAGACCATTTCTTGCTACTGGGCTTGCCTTGGTCGATATGGAGAGAGGGCAGATGAAGCCTCGATTAAACAATGAGGAGGTAAATTTTAACATATGTAGGTCTATGAAGCATGAAAGTGATCTTAAATCAGTATCAGTGGTAAATCATAGGGTGGGGCAAGAATCTGAAGTGTCTATTGAAGAGAGGTTAGGTGTTGATGCATTAGCTGTTGTAATAATGAATTTTGACAGTGATGGTATTGATGACTATGATGAGCTAGTTGCTGCACTTGATAGGTTTGAGTTTCGTTTTAAACCAAAACATTTGGAATTAGACATGAAGAATCGAGACACCCCACCTACAAAATCGTCTGTTGATGAGCTTCAAAAACTGGAACTTAAGGTTCTTCTATCTCACTTGAGGTATGTATTCTTGGGACAAAATAGCACATTGCCCGTTGTTATTGTTGCTGACTTGAGTAAAGGGCAAATAGAGCCTTTGATATAGGTGTTGAAGTGGTTTAAGAGGGCTAGACTATTGCAGACATTATTGGGATTCTACCGGGAATTTGTTCTCACAAAATCCAACTCATGTCAGACAACAAGCCAAGTATTGAGCATCACAGGAGACTAAATCCCCTATGCAAGAGGTTGTGAAAAAAGAGATCACTCTGTGGTTAGATGTTGGAGTTATATATCCCATTGCCGATAGTAATTGGCCTTGCTCAGGTCAGTGTGTGCCAAAGAAAGGAGGAATCACTGTGGTTCCTAATGCTAAAAATGAGCTTGTTCGAATGAGGTCGGTGACCGATTGTAGAGTGTGTATGGACTACCGCAAATGAAATGCATGGACTGAGAAAGACCATTTCCCAATGTTGTTCATGGATCAAATACTAGATCTTGTTGTTGGTAAGTGTTGGTATTGTTCTCTAGATGGGTACTCTGGCTACAATCAAATCCCCATAGCTCTGGAAGACCAAGAGAAAACCACTTTCACTTGCCTTTATAGGACTTTCGCTTTCAAAAGGATGACATTTGGGTTATGTAATGCTCCAGTGACCTTCCAGCATTGTATGATGTCGGTGTTTGCAGATATGGTGGAGGACACGATAGAGGTATTTATGGATTATTTCTCTTTGGTAGGTGACTCATTTGATGATTGTTTGACACATTTGGTTGAGGTACTAAAATGGTGTGAAGAGTGTAATCTTGTGCTCAACTGGAAAAGTGTCACTTTATGGTGAAAGAGGATATTGTTCTAGGTCATCGGATTTTGCAAAAAGGTATTGTGGTTGATCGAGCTAAAGTTGAGGTAATAGAAAAGCTTCCACCACCCATCTCTATTAAAGGTGTTCGAAGTTTTCTTTGGTATGCAGGTTTCTACCGGAGGTTCATAAAAGATTTCTCTAAAATTGCACACCTATTGTGCAAGCTACTTGAAAAAGAGTGTAAGTTTGATTTTGATGATGCTTTTTTGAGAGCATTTGGAGAGTTGAAAGAAAAGTTAACTTCGGCACCTATCAATATTTCATCGGATTGGGGGAAACCAAGTAATGTGTGATGCAAGTGGGGTGGCTCTTGTTGTGGTATTAGCACAAAGGCGACAGAAAATTCTTCATCCTATTTACTATACCAGCAAAGCTCTGAATGCGGCTCAAAAGAACTATACGGTGACTAAACAGGAACTCCTTGCGGTGGTTTTCGCATTTGAGAAATTTAGATCCTATTTGCTTGGTACTAAGGTCATAGTGCATACTGACCATTCTGCATTGAGGTATCTAATGGCTAAAAAGGAAGCAAAACCAAGGTTGATTAGATGGGTGCTCCTACTACAAGAGTTCAATTTTGAGGTAAAAGATAGAAAGGGAATAGAAAATAAGGTTGTTGATTACTTATCCAGACTAGAGGAAGCAACTATGATCAAGCTAGAGGATGGAGTTGAGATTAATGACGTGTTCCTTGATGAACAGGTATTGGCTGCTTCTTATGATCTTATCCCTAGGTTCGTAGATTTTGCTAACTCCTTGGCAAGTGATTTGGTTCCGTCGGATTAGTCATTTCACCAAAGGTAAATTTTTATGTCTAATGTGAATAAATTCTTTTGGGATGAGCCTTACTTGTTTCGTGTTTGTGCTGATGGGATTATTCGTCGCTGTGTGCCCGAGGTTGAGATGATGAGTATACTAGAGGTATGTCATTCATCGCATGTTGGTGGGCACCATAGTTGTATCCAAACTACCCATAAAATTTTGCAATGTGGGTAATACTGGCCTACCATCCACCAAGATGCTCATGATTTCACCAAGTCTTATGATTGTTGCCAGCGTGAGGGAGGAATTTCGAAAAAGCAAGAACTACCAATAAATCCAATATTAGTGATTGAACTTTTTGACGTTTGGGGTCTTGACTTCATGAGTCCATTTGTGAGTTGAAATGGGATGAAGTACATTCTTGTGGCGGTTGACTATGTATTGAAATAGGTGGAAGCAGTCGCGCTTTCAAACAATGAAGGAAAGTGTCACCACATTCGTGAAAAGAATATCTTCTCCAGATTTGGTACACCAAGGGAAATCATAAACGATGGAGGTTCTCACTATTGTATTAAATTGTTCAAGGCGTTCCTTAAGAAGTATGGTGTTCACCACAGCATAGCAACCCCTTATCATCTGCAGTCGAGTGGGCAAGTTGAAGTGTCAAATCGCGAGATAAAACAAATTCTTGCAAATACCGTAAATGCTAACATAATTGATTGGTCAAGGTGGCTTGATGATGCTCTATGGGCTTATCGCACTGCATTCAAAACTCTCTTAGGTATGTCCTCCTACCAACTTATATATAGGAAGTCTTGTCATACCTGTAGAGCTAGAGCATAAATCAATGTGGGTACTAAAGATGTTGAATTTGGATTGGGGTGCCGCATCGAGTTAAAGAATGAATGACTTGAATGAGCTTGATAAGTTTTTCCTAAAAGCATATGAAAGTTCAGCCTTGTACGAGGAGATGAAGAAGTATCATGATCAGAAGATCGATAAGCGTGAATTTGTTGTCATTGATTTGGTGCTCTTATTTATCTCAAGGTTGCGCTTGTTTCCTGGTAAGGTCAAGTACAAGTGGACCGATCCATTCAAAGTAACTCAAGTATTTCCACAAGGAAGGAACGAGGTTCAATGTGAACGGACAAAGGATAAAGATCTACTTGGGGAAATCTCAGAGTGACAATGAAGTGATAGAGGAATGGGATCTTGGTGAAGTCTGAGTAACTAAGGTGTCTGCATTGTGTTGCGACGTTAAATCAAGCGCTGCTTGGGAGGCAACCGAAGATGTACAATCTAGCCAACTATAGGAGTTTCTTTTCGATACAGGGAGTTTTTCTTAAACTTGCAGTTTTCTTGATAGATGTTTGTTAATTTTTAGTTTTAGTGTTTGCTAGATACAGATAGAATAGGGTGTGTGTCTAAAAAGTGTCCAGAAAATGTAAAAAGGAAGTCCTAATATTTGCTACGTTTGCAGGGAAGAAAAGGAAAAATCTGCATAAAATAAGTTGATGCAGTGATCTACGGGTCCCAACGATAGCATGACTTAAGTAGAAGAATGAAAGCTTGATGATTGTTTCACTTTTATGTTGAACCGACATGTGTAGGATTTTATGTGTAGTAGTAAGTAGAAGAATGAAAGCTTGATGACATAAGAGCGTGAAATTGATACCTGTCCAAAATTTTGAAATGTGGTAAATCTATAAGTCTAATGAGTTGAATGTGTTTGGATCTTCATGTGACATGATAACGAGCCGGTATGATAGCATGACTTAAGCAAAAACTTAAAATGGGTGCTTCAATAATTCGATAATAAAACAATGTGTCAAGTGTGTGGGTAGATTTTGTATGTTTATGCAGTATGTGCCCATCTAAAACTTGCCCCTTTGGTCATGCTGAGATAATCTAGGCTAGAAATTGAGAAATGATCATAGGCCCTTATTCAAATAAGTCCACTAAAGCCTAAAAAAATATCCAACCAAAAGAAAGAAATGCTCTCTTTGATCCAAATATTTGAGCCTAATGAAAACCACTTCTTTCAATACACCTAACTCACATTCCCTAAAAAGATTGTTTTGGCCTAGTCCCACCTTGGACGTGTGCACTTTAACTTAGGCCAAAAACCTAAGTTGAGGATGGCTGGTTCAGAAGTTACCTTAATCTTGGCCCTGGTCCGACCTCGTATATTGTGCACTTCAACCCATGCAAAATACCCAAGTTTAGGGTGGCTATGAAAAAGAAAACTAAAAGAAAAAGGGTATGAAAAGAGTTGTGTGTAGAAGAAGGAAAAGGATAGAAAAAGATGTGACTGAATTCAAAAGAAACAAAAAGAGTGACAATGATGCTGAATAACAAAAAAAGAAGAAGTAAAAGAAAAAAAAAGTGAAAGAGAAAAAGTGAAAAAGAAGAGTGAAAAAGTCAAAGTCACATATGTGCTGAAGAGAGTCAAGGAAAAGAGTAAAAAATAAAAATATGTCAGAATTGGTTGAAAAAGAGGTAAATAGCCAATGTAGTGTCAAGGAAGGAAGAAAAGTCACTAAAAGTACCCAAATGTATCTTACCTGACCCTGAGCCTAGGTTACAAGCTAATAAAGTCCTATAGTGATCCTAGTGACTAGTTTGGAGAGTCCATGTATTGAAAATTAGGGCAAACATATGGTATTGAGCACTAACTGTATTTGAATTCACTTCTGAGCGTGAGTGTTGATTGAATCCTTGATCTTAAAAATTAGATTTGTTGAGTGAAAAAGGATTTCTTTGAAGTGAGGGCACTAGTTACATTGTTGGAGAGTTGGTACCTTGGTGATTGTTGAAATTGTATGTGGTGATGTATATTGGTCTTTCTATGTCATGTGTTGATTCGCATGAGTTAACTTGTTGAGTCTAAATGAAAAGATTTGCACTAAGTGATGGAATTGATTGAGAAAGTCATGTGATTGCTTGAGTTTGTATGTTTGCTTCTTAATAAGTGTCGTTTAGAGTTTTAGTGTGTCGCTTGAGGACAAACAACAAGTTTAAGTTGAGGATATTGATATATCATGAGTTTACGATATTTTTTATGCATTTCACTTAGAGTTTGTGTGTCTTGGGCTATTTTGTTAGTAGATATAATGTTTTTATGTAATATTTTGCAGGAAATTGGTTCGGAAGCAGTTGAGATGAAAAAGAACTAAAGTGGCAGCAGAAGTAGTCGACAGAGCCAAACCACGGACCGTAGGTCCAGTGACGGTCCGTAGGTGATGGTTCATGGGTGTGAGTTCAAGGAACTCTGACCAAGTATGGAACCACAGAGGTAAACGAAGCCCCGTAAAGTGAATGATTGATGGTTGTCGTTTGATTCAGAGAATTCAAGTTCCAGTACTTAAACCACGGAAGGACAGGACAGACCGTAGTCTAATCCACGGACCGTAGGTGGGACCGTCGTTTGAAGGTCCTGAAAATTTTTTCTATGTGCTGAAACACGGAGGTGACCCACGGACCATAGGCTGATCCACGGTCCGTAGGTCTGGTCATCGATCGAAAACCAAATATGACCCTGTTTTCCTTATTTTGTTTTCCTGCTTTGTTTAGGATGTAGTTTCTATAAATACTAGTTGTTATTTCCATTTTTGGGAGTTAGACAATGTTATAGACTTTTGTTTTGGTCTTTTGAGATTTTTTTGCAAACTCTTAGCAATTTAATTGCGGAAGTTGGTTTTATGCAATTTGCACTTTGAATTTCATTTCAAGATTTCGATTTTCATCTATTCTAATTGTAAGTTCATGGTTACTTTTAACTCTAATATTAATTGTGAATATTCAAGCATGAGTAGCTAAATCCACAACTAGGATTGTGGGAAACATGAGCAATTAACAACGTATGACTAGTAACTAAGTAATTCTTGAATAGTGTTTTTTTTTTTTACAAAGGTAACAGTTTGTGTATTAATCTTTAGCACTAAAGGCTAGGATCCCAAATTTACATCATGGACCTACATACAATTGCGTGTACTTAAAACAAAACTAAACTAGATCCTACTTCATCTTATAAGGACCTAGGATAACTCTAACCGCTATAGGATCATCTACATACTCCGAACTACACCAATAGCAAAAAGTGATTATGCAGTTCATTTTAATACTGTGTAAAGGACTACTAATACTCTCAAAGCATCTCATAATTCTCTATTTTCATATGGTCCACCAAATCACTGCTGGGACAATCCTCTATCTGCTTTGGTCTGTACTGCCACTGCCTTCATTGTTCCAGCTTTCTATAGCCTGACTTGCCCTTTGTGGCATGGTCTAGTTTGCGCCCCTGAAGCTGGTAAATAAGTGCCACAGTTGTCTAACCACCTTGCAATGAAGAAACAAATGGTTGGTTGTCTCTGCCTGTTGCTCACAAAAAAAAACATCTAGGACACATATGTATTCCCCTCTTCATTAGATTCTCCTGTGTTAGTACCGCCTCTTTAACTACCAACCAAGTAATTCTTGAATTGTGTTCATGCATGTATTGTTAATCTTTTCGTTTAAAAGTCTTTCTAGCGGTGCGCAACGTTAGAACTCGCCTCTTTCCTACTTACCTTACCAAGGGGATAATGAATCAAAAAAAGATTAAACAATAGAGATTCAGTTAAGGATTTGTTGCTATCTAATAGTCTGACTTTAATCAGTTGATGTGAGGGTGAATACCCAACTCAATTGACACGAGGACTAATCTAGGGTAAAGGTAAGGGTTAGTACAGTGCACACTTGTAGATTTACCAAGTCGCGGTTAAAAGTTCCTACTTAGATTATCAATCACTTAGGGATACATAACTTATCGGCCTTGCATGTCAAACACTAGGATAGAAGTATTATTATTAGGAATATTGCGTTAAGAGCTTGTGGGGAACACATATACCCTAGTTTTCATCTTATATTGATCTCTAAACTGTGAATCTTGCTTACTTGTTACTTATTAACTTAAATCAACAAATTTGTTACTTTAGTTACAAAACCCCCCTTTGGTTACTTTTCTTGTAAATTGTTTGACTAAAAAGAGATAATTGTGAGTTAAGTTTAAGTCTAAACCATATTCCTAGTAGGATCGACCCCAACCTACAAGTTGGATTCTTTATTTGGCAACGATCGCTTATACTTCTTTTGGAAAGTGTAATTTGGGCGTTTCAACTATGAAAGATGAATTTATGAAGATACGCATGTTCTTTATCAAATGGTTGATTCCGAGTATCGGTTGATTTCATAATATTATGATTGGAAGTCGACTGATGTTGTCTACCAGTATATGTTGTTTATACAAATACTACTCGTTTGCTATGCCACATGACATAGTCTAGTTGCAGAAATTCAGTAATGTTTCATAGGTGAAGGCGATGATCTTTGATAGTTTCTACTCCTCTTTCCTTATGGTGGGAGTTGTTCCTTATTTATTTTATAAGTTGTACTCTTAGAAGCTCTTGTAGGTATTTAGACTAGTTCCTTGTGGGTGTTAGTATGTTTCCTTGTAAAACAACTTTGGAGGTTTAAATTAATTTATGGCAATTTCATAACCATTTAGGTGTTAGCTTATGACTTGTTTATTTTTCCGCATGTTAGGTTTGGGGGTTGAGGGTTCTCTTATCTAGGTGGTAGAGTAGGTGCTCACACGGCCTAGTGGATTGGGTCATGACAAAATATATTTAGACTCTTAAAACCAATATAAGCTAAAATAGTTGATGTAACACTATTAAACTACCAAAAATATGAGGCCTTTATTTTTATATCATTTTTTGTTTTATCCTTTTCTATTTATTTATTTCTATAAATTTATTGTTGAGTTTTTTCATATGTATGTCAAGATTTTGATATATTGTACAATTTTAATCTTTCATATCTCACTATAATTCAAAAGATATACAATAACTACACATTGCCTCTTAATTTTACAAGAAATTTTAACTGTAATCAACTTACAACTAATTATTTCAACGTTCAATAAAATTAATAATTCAAAATATATTATTTCGTGAATTATTTTGATTATGTCAATAGTTTTTAATTATTAATTTTATTGAAAGTTGAAATAATTAGTTGTAAGTTGATTACAGTTAAACTTTCTTGTAAAATCAAGAGGCTATGTGTAGTTATTGCTCTGTTCATTTTTTCAGTTAAAGAAAAAGTGCTAAATAAAGTTTACAAAAATCTTTTGATTTAGAAATTGAAAGTGCAGCCCTTTTTTTTAGGGTAAGGTGCAGCCCTTATAAAGCAGCATGTTTGATTAAAATGATTAAAGAAATACACTTCTAAAAAATTAGTAATTAACTAAATTAAATGACTTGATGTCACAAAAAATACAAAATATAAATAAATAAATTATGTGATAAAGTTAAAGTTTGATGATTTTTATGTAATACAAAAAGGTTTAAAAAAATGATTTTTGTGTGATAATTCTTAAGGTTCAATGACGTATGTGTAACAAAAAATAGAAAAGTGACTTTCGTGTGATAAACTTAAAACTGAATGACTATGACTGAAATTACTCAATAAAATTATAAGAATTCAAAATTTCCTTAAATAATCCAATCTCAAAATTTAAGTTTTAACTAACTTTGACTCATAGAATAAAAGATTAAAAACTACATTTATGTTAACATTAGTTTTCCTTCTATATATCGTTTAGTAGAACCATATCCTTTTTAAGCAACACATATCTTTGATTCTATCATATTCCTAAATCTTTTTCTGCCTAGTTTAACATCATGGAAAAAATGATTTTTTTACATGTTAGCAAAATTGAAGAAGGCATTTTTCATAGAATGTCGACCATGGATTTAGGAATTGAATCATCCAAAAAGGTCATGTCTATTTGGATGTTCTTGGAGTCCTACAATTGTAAAAAAAAATTATAATCAAATTTCTACTTGTTTTGAATCTTTTATAAAGCCTTTATATTGAAACTGAGATAGCTTTTAAGATGGGCCTTTTAAAGGTTTTTCATCTTTTGTTTGAATGCTAGGTAGGGGGTTTCTTCAAAAGCACATCTCCGGTGCTGAATCATCAATTCCTTAAAAGTGTTATATTGAGTCCAAAAGTTTAAGAATCTAAAAGTTTTAATTAAGTTGAGAGTTTCTTCTTCACATGAAATGATCAAAGGGGCATAATCTGAACTAATTTTAGATAGGTGTTCAACTTCAATTGAGGAAAGATATTTTGATACTAGATATTGAAAATCACTTTGTCCAACCTTTAAAAAATGCGATCCTCTACATCTCTACCATTCCACCAAATGTAAGTGTTTCCTTTAAATCCCACATCACAAATCCTACATGAATTTATGCAAAAGGTAGAATCTTCACATTCTTCTACCGTTACTGAGAGTCCACCTAATTTCTCTTTCTCTTCCCCTGAGATAATAAGATTAGAATCTCCTCCAATAATCCAAGGTGATTCCATGTTTGTGGCTAGAAAATATAAGTTATCCCATAGTTCCTACCTTTTTCTTTTATCACATTTAGCATAACAAAAAGCTGAAATGAAATATTTGCCAGAGTCTTGATGAGACAACTTCAGCGTAATCAGTTATTATGTGTCCATCAAGATTTTTCATTGTATACTAGTATCCATAAATACCCAATTCTTGTCATTAGTATTAGCAATAGTTGTTTCCATTCCTAGACTTCTTATATATTTTTGCAGATATTTGCAGTTTTGAAATGGTTCCATCAGAGCTACAATAGAGTGCTTACATTGTTTTTGTAGGCTAACGAGTCTTTGAAATGTCTATTATTTACTAACAGACCTAATATTCCAAACTAGTACCTTCATCATCATTTATAGTTTGACGGCACTATCCTCTTTTGAGTCACCCTCTTGACTTGTATAATTTTTTGATTTTTTTTTCTTTGTTTTTCTGGCAGGAGCTCTTATGGAGATATGCTTCTCCAATTAGCTTGGGGAAATTCTCAAGAATGACTTCTTCATTTTTCTCATCTTTTAATACGTTCATTGCTTCCGATATTTTTGTCTATGTTACCTTGTGAGTTACTTTAGCTGTTGAGATCTCCTTATTGGTATGTTTAGACACTTGTAATGCCATTGTTCCCTTTTTATCTATGAGACCATCATTCATTGCTAACAAAAATTCTTTGTCTTTGATGAGCTTGATTCTGGTGATCTGGTTGTTTTCATCTCCGTATTTTGAAGTTGATCCATGCCTATGATGATGTTCTATGATATAATTTTCTAGTCAGCTTTTCTTCTGTTACTAATGATTCTGCTTGATTTTTCCTCTCATTTTCCTCCTAAGCTAATAGAGATGGATTCATCAAAAGAGTCTTCTAGTTCCTCTAACCTATCACCCTATTTTGAACTAGAATCTTCCCCTTTTTCCTTAGTAATAAATTTCTTGGATAGATTTCTTTGAGTCGGATTCATCCAAAGAGTCTTCTAGTTCTTCTACTCTATCACCCCATTTTGAACTAGACACTTCCTCTTTTTCCTTAGTCATAAGTTCCTGATAAGTTAAGCTTAAAGCTATCTCAGTTTCAACATAAAGGGTTTTTTAAAAAATAATTCAATACAAGTAAAAATCTAATTGTAAAATTTATCAAAATTATAGGACTCGAAGAACATCCAAAAAGATCTGACCTTTTTGGATGGTTCAATTCCTAAATCTATGGTCATCATTCTATAAAAATTGCCTTCTTCAGTTTTACTCACATGTAAAAAATTCACTTTTTTTCAAAATGAAACTAGGCAGAATAAGATTTAGGAATATGATAGAATCGAAAAATGTATTGCTTAAAAAAAGAATGTGGCTCTACAAAATGATATATTGAGGGAAAATAAATGACAATATAAACGTTATTTTTGAATTTTTATTATATCAGTCAAAGTTAGCTAAAACTTAAATTTTAAGATTGGATTATTTAAGAAAATTTTTAATAATTGTAATTTTTATTGAGTAATTTCACACACAATCATTCATTTAATTTTGTGTTTATCCCATAAAAGTCATATTTCTATATGTTGTTTCAGAAATGCTATTTAACTTCACGGATTATCACACAAAAAATATTTTTTAAAACTTTTATATCACATCAAAATCATCTAACTCTAACTTATTCACATAAAAAGTATTTATTTTTGTATTTTTTTTGTCACATAAATCATTTAATTTAGTTAATTACTATTTTTTAGAAGTGTATTTTTAACCAATTTATTCAAATTTGTTGCCCAATATATACTAGTTACACTTGACATTCAATTTCTAAATCACAAAACTTTTGTAGTAACAAAGTTGTAGGAAAAAGTGGACATTGACTACTTGGGACAAAGTTTGTTTACCTAAGTCATGTATGCTGAACTCTGGTGGAGGTTCAGGATTGAAAATACCATTTAGCTAATTTCAAGTTGAGGTTTGAGGTGTCACAAGTCATGTATGCTAAACTCTGGTGGAGGTTCAGGATTGAAAATACTATTTGGCTAATTTCATGTGGAACAAATATTATAAGATGTAAACATCTTCTCTTGTCCAGTGGATATGCTTCAAAATAGGGAGAAAATTGAGCAATTATTATGGTGGAATGGTTTGATAATTGGACTAAGTTGGGCTTGTTATTTAATAATCCATCAAAGGTACTTACTACAAAAGTTTATTAGCTAACAATGAGTGTGATTATGATTTAATGAGGATTTATCTTCCTTGTAACATTGCTGAACATATGCAGCCACTTGAATTATTGTAGGCATGATGATATGGAGGATAGACCTTGGTGGAATAAAACAAGCTCAGGAAAATACACAGTGAAAAGTTGGGAGTTGTTGGAAAAGAAAGAGGAGGAATCTAATTTTTTAAGAACATTTGGGTGAAACGACTTCCATTCAGAATATCTTTCTTTACTTGTAGGGGTATGGACTCCTAAATTCCAGGTAGATTCACTTATGGATCTATGGAATCCTACCTCTCATGTTTGTTATTGTTGTGAGTTTCCAATGAAGGAGTGTATGGATCATCTGTTTCTTAAAAGTGAAGTTAAATGATGTGTTTGAAACTCTTTTACTACTGATGATGGTATTACATGTCCATGGATTCAGGTGAGGCAGTCTTTAAAGAAGTGGTCATGAGATGCTCAAGGAAATGGTAGGCAAAGACAATCTTAATGTTGTTCCTAATGTTTCTTATGGTGTCTTTGGAAGAAAAGAAACATTGTTATTCATTGGGGCTCTTACTCTACCCTAAAGGTCATTTGTGACATTAATAGCACTCTCAGAAATCATATGAAATGGAAATTTGCTTACACATATATATCAAATAATTTTCATCACTTGGTAGCATTGTTTGAAGTGCACAGACCTATTTTCGAATCTACCATAGTGAGATAGTGTGCACATTCTAATGGTTGATAAAAATTTGATACAAATGAGGCCTCTAAGGGTAATCCAGGCCTCCGTGCTGCATCTTTTTGCATTAGAGATCATATTTGTATATGATTTGTTCTAAGAGGTTGAAGATTCCTAAAAGTACTAACCTACGTAGCTGAAGTTGTTGCTATGGAAGAATGGTTGCAGTACTATTTCGAGAACAATTTATCAAATGTCATTATGAAGTCTGATTCATTGGCTTTGGGTCAATGGAGAGTGGGAGATTCCATGGATTATGACAATGGAGCTCAACTCCATTAAAAGATTAAGGGCCCTAATGTCAGTAAGAGTACAACACTCCTTAAGGGGGAGAAATACTCTTGCTGACTTTTTGCTAACCTAGTTTTTTTTTTAATTTTGCAGGTTCATATGATTTACACATTTCCAGGAGGGCCCAAGTACAAAAAGAAGGATAATCAATTCAGTTAAACAAAACATACCTCATTTAAAAATCAGACAAGAAAGCAGTAGCATGTAAAGTTTCAAAGATCAACAATATGTGATATTTAACATATGATATTAAGTTGAATGATGATGTGATAATTAATTTTGGTTGATTAATATACCATGCATCTTGTGAGAGTTTGAGGTGTTAAATATGGCATAAAAATAGGACTCATGAGATACAAATAGCATTCATAATCTATATCTATGGTAAAATCATAGACTTCTATAGCCAACACATGAGGTGTTACATAGAAGATTGTTGATTTTAATAGTTTTGTCCAGTAAAGGGGTATATCTATTTTCGGTTGTGAACAATGTTTAGATTTTCGATGCAAAGACATATCATGTATTGTTGCATAAAAGGTGAAGTGTAATGTTTCAATTTTGGATTTTCTTTAAGGTGGTGGTATTAAATCTATTGGGATTTCATTCCATCAAAATTAAATTCAAGAGAAGAACGCTAGACTCACCTGAGATTACAAACAAAGATACCAAATATGAAGCTTTAAATTAGTCAACAGATCAATTGTCTTGGTGAACTCTTTTATTTGTACAACGGTCCAAAGATTAGATCTATTTTTAACAGAGTAGATTTGGAGCGGTTCAAAGAAAGATTAAAAACTTAGCTCAAGATGTGACTAGCAATATCCAATACCTGGAAAATCACGAACTTTGTTAGGATCTTTGGGATGGCGGTGGTATCAATCCTACCTGGGATTCAACCCACTGTCTTCTTGACCCGAGTAATGGATGTTGAGGTACATTGCAGGCCTGGGAATTCACATGCTAAGCTCGTTAGATCTGCTAGGATTTTACTCAGCATCTCATCAAATCAACTCTTTAACTAGGATTACTAGCTAGAGGAGGAACTTACATGATGCACCATTCAGGATGAGTGACGCAACGTAAATAGATGGTGAAAGCCGTCAAGATTGTAGAAGATGATGCGTCAATCGAATTCTTTAGGCATTCTAGCTACTTCCATAGTTTGGAGTTATATTTATTTCCTTTTCTACCTTTTTTATTTGTTTTTGTTGATTTAGACTTGGGCTCAACACTTCGTCCTAAGTTTGTAGTTATAATTTTTTTAAAATTTTATGATATAACCGGCCCACTTGTCTGGTAATTAAAAAGGAATAAATATATAGAAAAATATACCAAAATAAAGACCTCACATGCTCGGTAGTTTAATGGTATTACATCGACTTTGTTTAACTTGTATTAGAAATTTTACGAGTCTCTAAATACATTATTACTAATTACATTATTTATGAAAAGTAATATTTTATATTTTCACTATATTATCTAAAATAGCCCAAAACCAGTAAAAATAATAATTGATACACAGTAAACAAAAATCAGTATATATATCTACTTAACTTTTTCTCACTCACTGAAATAATTTTTCTAAATACACCTACTTACCAATTGTTTATTATATATAGGAATACTATTACCGTTAACAATTGTAAATAATATTTACAACAATGAATACTTCTACAATTTATGAATTTTTTTCTTATATTTACCTTATTTTAATAATTATATATGTAACACCCGAAAAATTTAAAGTTAAGACTCGAACCATTCTTAGTCTGTGAATAAGATTTTACTGAGTAATTTTAAATTTTCTTAGGTGTTCAGGTCACTAGATGTAACACCTCGAGTTTCAAAAAGAACTAAAGAGAAATTCGTTCAAGTCACCCCTTAGTTTAAGTTTTGGGTCAACCTCAAACGAACATAACTTTTAGCACATAAAGAGTTGGGTGACCAATGAGGTATCAAATCGAAAACCTTTGAGTCCTCTTTCCAACGCTGCCAAGTTTGCTAAAATCTGAGTTCAAATGAAAGAGGTATGCTCGTTTGAGTGCAGTCTCTCTGGATAAGGCCTTTTCATCCGTTTTACGGAGAGGTATTTTGGCCTTTTCCTTACCCCACTAGCCTAACACGTTTTGTTCACCCAAATAGGGGTCTAAGCTGATGGAAATCAGTTTTATTCATTCCAAAAAGCGTAAGAGGTTTTGTGAGCAAGTTCAAGAGGATAAAGGAGAAGGGTTTCAAGCGTTCTTTCAAGAACTTGAAGAATTTCGCCAAAAAACTTAGTTCTTTAAAGGTATGTAAGGCTATCATAGTGTTGTACTAGTTCTTTCACGCCCTACATCTACTTTCAAATTAGTAAAAGAGTAATCTAGGGTTCTATCTTGAGATTTGAGTATTACTGAGATGAGTTGATCTTGAGTTCCTGAATTTTGAATTCCTATTCCTAATTACTAAATGGTTGTATGTTGTGTATAGAGACTCTTGAGGTGATTCTTTCATGTCTATATTTCAGCACGAACTCTATGAATTGAGTATTCTTGAGATGAGTAGTATCGCTGAGTTCTAAATTCTTGTGTTCTGAGTATTGAGGTTTCTATATTGTTATTGAGATCCTTGAATTGATTCGTTCATGTCTATATTTCAGCATGAACCCAATTTTGAGTTATATTTTTTAGAATCTTTTAAAGCAAACATTTTTTTCTTAAACTAATTTTCTAAGAAAGTAAAAAAGTTTTTTTAGAAAGAGTATTACAACATGATTAGTATGATAGTCAAGTAAGTCATCAATGTTTAAGCAGTATGGTATCTAGATATTTCATCAATGTTTATGCAGTATGACTTCCCGAGTCATCAATGATCAGATCACAATATGATTTTTAATATAGTTTTGAGAAAGAGTTTTCAAATATGAATTGAGTAAGAGTGTAATGGACTTAAGTATTCCCAAAGGTATAAGTTTTTACATCGAGAAAAGAAAAAGTTTGATTTCTAAATGAGTTAATGAGTTCATAGATATTTCAGAGTACTTACCACTTTTAAGAGGTTATTTTGAGTAATTACCTCAAAACAGAGAAAGGGTATGTTTTATACATTTGAGCATGAGTATATATACATATATTATTGGGAGTAGTATTGAGCACCGATATGGGGATGAGTTCAGACAACTCCAAATCCTCAAAAACCATGTATGCCAACATGGGTAAAGGATCACACTTTTTAGATGAATCCTTATTTCTTAGTGGATCCACTTAGTTGAGGCGTTTTATACCCCGACAAGGTATAAAATAATTTTGGCAGCATGAGCGAGACGTTGTATTGTAACACCCCAAAAACTCTTGAGCTAAGACTCGAACCATTCCTCGTTGTGAATAAGATTCTACCAAGGAATTTAAATTTTCTTAGGTGTCAAGGTCACTAGATATAGCACCTCGAGTTCCAAAAAGAACTGAAAAGAAATTCATTCAAGTCATCCGTAAGTTTGTTTAAGTTTTGGATCAACTTCAAACGACCATAAATTTTAGCACATAATGATCTTTGTGGCCCATGACACTACAAGAAAAGTGTGAATTACCTAAGGATTTTTCTAGGGATTCGTATGAAAATCCGCAGGTAACTTATTTTTCTACAAATTTTCATACTAATCCCCCAGAAAATTCCCATATAATTCACACTTTTCTTGTAGTGTGAGGTATCAAATCGAAGATCTTGGAGTCTTCTTTCCAACACCACCGAGTTTGCTATATTTTGAGTTTAGATGAGGGAGATATGACCGTTTGAGTGCAGCCTCTCTAGATAGGGCCTTTTCACTCGAACTAAGGAGGGGTATTTTAGTTTTTTCCTTACCCCCCTTAGTCTAAGCATGAATTACATACAATTTAGGGTTTAAACTGATTAGAATCAGTTTAATTCATCCCCAAAATGTTAGGGCTTTAGAGAGGAGGTACAAGAGGAGAAAAAGTTCAAGGTTCCAAGAGTTCATCCAAGATTTCGCCAAGAACCTAGATCTTTAAGGTATGTAAGTTCTCATAGTGCTGGGTTCGTTCACCCACATGTCAATCATGTTATTTTTATCCGTAAACTCTTTCTTGAGGTTGAATGATTTGAGTTCTTGAAGGTTCTTGAGGTTTTAACTTCATTCCTTGTTATTGGATCCTTGTTAAGTTCTTGAGGTGAGGATCTTGCGAATGAGTGTAATTCTTGAGGGATTTCGAGTAGTTTTTCATGTTCTTGTGTTGAGTTAATGAATCAAAGGAAGTTTTGAAGGAACCAATCGACCTAAAAATCTAACAGAAAATTCGTCGGATTGTTCTGGAAAAGGGTTGGGGCGGCACGCCCCAGATGTGCTAGGAGGGCTAGTGTAGGGCGCTAGCAGTGCGCCAAAATTGACCTCTAGTAGTTGTAAGCCAGGCGCAATGCGCCACCCCTGGGCCTGGAGCATCAGGCTACCTTCTTCTCCGTTCTTTAATCTGTACTTGTTCCTTTGAATCTAGCTTTCATTCCCTTCTTAATCCTAACTATTTAAAACTTCATAAATCCTTGAGATATCATGTATATCCTAATCATAACTCTTGAATTCACATTACAAATTCAAGGTAAAGTTAAGGGGAGAGTTCAAGAAAGTCGTTAAGTCAAATTTTGAATCCCTTTGAGATCAACTATCACTTTGAGCTATGTTTTGAGGAAGTAAGTACGAGAATGAGAAGATTTGTACACATGAGTTCTATATTGTCACTTAGGCCCTTGAGTCGATTCGTTCATCTCCAAAATTCCGCATAAACTCTATAAATGTAGTGTTCTTGAGAGAAGGAGTATCTTCGAGTTCTAAGTTCTTGAGTATTGAGTTCATAACCCTTTTTGAAACTATGTTTCATAATTATGGGATTACCATATGTTATACATGGAGGTCCTTGAGTTGAGTTGGTCATGCCCATAATTTCGCATGAACCCTATGAGTTAGGCATTCTTGAGATGAGTAGTATCATTGAGTCCTTGAGTTCTGGAGTTACCGAGTTCTGAGTATTGAGTTCTATATATGGTTATTGAAACCCTTGAATTGAGTCATTCACGTCCATAATTCGGCATGAACCCTATTTTGAGAAGTCTTTTACAATTATTTATAATCTTTTTAAAGACCTGAGTGAATGAGTATGAGGATGAGGAGAGTCAAGTTTCATTTTTCTAACATGTATATAAGGGAACTAAGTATTTCCAAGAGTAAATGTTTTTATATTTAAAATTAGAGGAAACTTTCGATTTCTAAATGAGTTCATTAGGAGTTTTGAGTACTATCTCTTTTAAGATAACCTTTTGACTAATAATCTCAAAGTTTGAGGATGAGGAAATGTTTTAAACATATGAGCTTGAGTTATATTATTGGGAGTAGTATTGAGCACTGATATGGGGACGAGTTCACACAACTCAAAGTCCTCATAAACCATATGCCAACATGGGTAAAGAGTCATACTTTTTAGATGATTCCTTATTGCTTTTTGAGCATAGCTTAGTGAATCCACTTAGTTGAGGATGTCTTATACTCTGGCAAGGTATAGGACAAATCTAACAGTATGGGCGAGACGATGTATCATCACATATCTCATCGTGATGGTTGTCAGTTAGTGAATCTCCCAAATAAGAGTTATCATTGTATTTTTATATATAATTGAGTTATTATTGTATGTTTACATACAATTGAGTTATTATCTATTGTTTTAAAAGCTTTCCATATATTGCATCTTTATTGTTGCTTTATTATTGAGTATCTTGAGTTGAGTACCTTTTAGTTGAGTATCTTGAGCCGAGTATCTTCAAGTTGAGTATCTTACCTTTGAGTTGAGTATATTACCTTTGAGTTGAGTATCTTATCCTTGAGTTGAGTATCCTATCCTTGAGTGGAGTTTGAGTTAAGTGAGTTTGAGAAGAGGTAAGTATATTTATTTTCTATGATTTGAAGAATATGATTATGCTTTAGAATTTCCCTTATATGCTCGTACATTCCATGTACTAACATCATTTGGCCTGCATGCTTTATAATGCAGATACGGGTATTCAGGATCATCAACAGACACTCCGTTGATACCACTTGCTGTTTTATTTAGCTTTGGTGAGCCTCCTTGCTTCCGGAGGGTTCCACTTTTATTTTCAGTTGTTAGGATGTCGAGGGGCTTGTCCCGATAATCCTTCTGTAATAGTAGAGGCTTCATAGATAGTTTAAAAGCCGAGGAGTCTATCATTATTCCCTTTGTTGTTGTAATATTTTGAGTTCATGAGGCATTTAACTAATACTTGTTAAATTATTTTTAAACGATTATTGTAGTTGAGTTTAATTTAAGTTTTTAAAGTTATTTTTGCATCATGAGTTTCCATTTTGCTTGAGTAATGTCTTCCGCTGAGTAGTGAGCCAAGCCAAGGGTTCGCTTGGGAACCAACAATGGTTTTCGAGTGCCAGTTACGTCCAGGGTGTAGGCTCGGGGAGTGACATGTATCATCACATAGCTCATAGTGATGATTGTCGGTTAGAGAATCTCCTGAATAAGAGTAAAGAGTTTATTATTATATTTTTATAAATCTTGAGTTATTATTTGTTGTTTTAAAAGCTTTATATATTGCATTTTATTTTGACTGCTTTCATATTGAGTTGAGTTGAGTTGAGGTGAGTGTGTCTTCCCTTTCTATCAGTTCAACTATATTTGTATGTTCAGTTTTCCCCTTACATGCTCATACATTCAATGTACTAACGCCATTCGGACTGCATCATAAAATGATGCAGATACAGTTGTTTAGGGTCATCAACAAGCGCTTCGTTGAGACCTATTAGCATTCTAGCTAGCTTGAGTGAGCCTCCTTGCTTCCGGAAGGCTTCACATTTACTTCTTGTTTTGTTAAGTTGTTGGGGGTTCTGTCCTAGCACCTATCTGAGTTCTAGAGGATTCATAAATAGTTTAAGGGTCGAGGAGTCTTTCATTATTTCTTTTGTTGTTGAGATGTTTTGAGGTCATGAGACAATTAACTATAACTTGTTAAATTATTTTCAGATAGTTATTGGAGTTGAGTTCAAATTGAGTTTTTAAAGTTTATTTATGCTTTGGAGTTCCCATTTTTGCTTGAGTTAGTTTTCCGCTTGTAGTCAGCCAAGATGAGGGTTCGTTTGGGGAACGGTAATGGTTCTCGAGTGTCAGCCACGTCCAGGGTGTAGGCTCAGGTCGTGACAATATATGACTGAATGTCTATGAGGTATGAGGTATATCTATTCAATTTTTCTTATTTCACTATAATTATTATTTATTAGATACTGAAAACAATTATTTTTGGATCTTTTATGATATCAAACTAGTGTGCGCGCGCATATATATATATATATATATATATATATATATATATATACCCTCCTCAAATTTCAAATATGAGATTGATGTCACAGTCCAAAATCCAAGATCACGGTGACACCTACACAAACCCACCAATAGGTAAGTCAATCTTTCACCCAAAAGAATTATAAATAATAAAATGGAAGAAGTAAAATAATAACGAAATAATTCTTAAAATCAACTTTCATAAAAATAGATATTAAGTGTGGAAGAAATTAAAAATACTTAAAACCTAGAATCATCAATACAAGAACATCTAAAATCGAATACAACTATTCAATACAACAAACATGTTTGAATAATCAAAATAAACATGTAATAGGATAGAAAAAGCTAGGCTTCACTTCAAAATAGACATGTAATTGCTTTGGAAAAATATTTCAAATTAATTTTTGTTTTATTTTTTACGCAACCCCCCGACCACCACCACCACCATCCCTACCCCTTACCCCACCCCATCCCACCCTCTATCCACCCACCACCCTATCAAAAAAAGTTTTTTAAAAAAATATTTTTGAAAAATATTTCAAATTTTCAATTTTTATGCTATCCATTACCCCTACCCCCTACCCCTACCCCAGGCATCCCCCAACCGCCACCCCCTGCTAATTTTTATTTTTAAAAAAAAAAATTAATTAAATTTTTAAATTTTCATTTTTTTACACTACTGGGTCATATATTATTTTTCTTAATGTACTTTTTAATAAATATTTTTCATTCACCAACTAAACATTAAAAAAATATTTCCTATTCACCAACCATGAGAAAATAAGTTAAAAAACCAATTGTTTTCCTAGAAAACATTTTCTAGGAAAATATTTTTCATGGAAAACATTTTCCTTCATGCCAAACACATCCTAAAACTGTAGCTTTTTCCTGCTTCGATTGCAAGTTAGAGTGGTGTAATTGCTCTTCTCGTTTATGTTTTTCCAAATATTGTTTAGTAATCGTATTAAGCGATGAATTTTATTTTGCTTGTTTAGATTTTTCATATTCAGTTTCTGCATTAGGAGACAAATTAAGGTTTAGTTTTCTTTGTTAATATAATGTATGAGATAATAACTTAGAGTACCATTTCGCAATTCAATATAAGCCTATAGTTTAATTAATTCTACCTGTTTGACCTCCATGTTTAAAATTTGAGTTTAGGCTTACTTAAATTCTTGCAATTTAGGAATAATCAAATTAGGTGAAATTCCTTGCATTGGATTTTCTTTTATTTTCTGATAATCTTCTAAGGAAAATACTTAGGTTTGGAATTTTCCAAGTCCTTGTACAAGTTTTTTTTAAATTCAATTTTTAATATCTACATTATTTATAGGGCTGATTAATCTTAGATTTTTCGCCATGTGAAACCTATTTAAGGCAGAAATACCAAGTTTTTGATGGAGTGTCAATCCAAATATCTTTTTTCTTATACCTAAAAGTATTAAACATGTGGAAATTTCAATGAAAATTACGTAACACACAAATCCCTTTCACATAGAATTTTCATATTGGAATAAATTTATTAGGAATTTTATTATTAAAAGAATAAGGAAAATGGAAAAGTTGTCTTCATATCAAATCATCAACTAAAATTCCAAAGTTTACAAAATGTGAAATTTACTAGTATTTTTCTTGGCCAAACACATGAAAACCAATCAAAACACAACAATACATTTTTCATCCAAAAAAAGAGAGTAGTTCACAATATGGATTTTTCTGATAATTTGCAGCAACTGTTTTAATAGTGTAAAGCCAATTTGTTTTTCTTTTGGAACTAATGATTAGAGGAAAGTTCCTTTGGCTTTTTGTGTCAACAATCAAAATATATCGCTAATAGACACTTGTGATTCTGAATAAAATAGCTTATCCTATCTCACCTCATTCACATACAATGATTATAACTGATGCAATAAGACACTTGTTACGCGTATAATAAGTTTTTCCACATTCACATACAATGTTATCGGGGGGATGGACTCATAAGAGCCTCCGTGAATCATTCTTCTATATCAGATCACAAATAGTAGAATATTTTAATAAGCTGAATCCTCTGCATAAATTAACTCTAAATGTTAAATTTGTTAGCAATATTATAATTATTTCAAAAGATTTAGTTACTTTGAGCCAAAGCAAAACATTTAACATGTGATCTTTGTACTACTTTGTCATCCAACTTGGTGACCAAGTATTGCTCTACTTGGTGCCAAAGTATTAATTTACTTGGTTACCAAGTATTCTTGGTACCAAAGTAATCTCCTAATCTTCTCTATAGAAAGATCAATTGTTACTTCATTAAGCATGAAAAAAGTGAAAACATATTACCAAAGAAAAATAGAAAAGACTTTTCTTTCAAACACTTTCTTTCAATAGTCTTGCTGGTTTTGTAGTATTTATATTTTGTTGATTCCTGGATCCTCTAATTAATTTAGAGAAGGCTTGCTTAATCCTGGGGAAACATTTCACACTGCTAAAATAATTTCTTAGGACAGTGCCTAGCACGACTCAAGTATTATATAAATATATATTACTTAAGAATATTATTGTAGTAGTATTTATCCTAATTCTTGTATTATTATTTTGATATTATATTTTCCCCATCTATTTATATTTTCCAACAATCTAAGAAACTATGGCAAATAATATGTCTTTATACTACTAATAATATTTATGATGGTGCTACCATAGCTACTATTGTTCCAGCCACTCTATCAGAAGTTTATGGCATAGCAAACTACAAAAAGGAGTCATTCAAAGCAAAGGAATCAACACTACAAGCAAACTTAGTACAAGACCAAAGCAATAACAACAAAAGGTATGTTCGCTACTAAACACTTGTGATTCTGAATAAAATAGCTCATCCAATCTCGCCTCATTCACATACAATGATTATAACTGATGCAATAAGACACTTGCTGCGCGTATAATAAGTTTTTCCACATTCACATACAGTGTTATTGGGGGGATGGGCTCATAAGACCCTTGATGAATTATTCTTCTATCTCAGATCATAAATAGTAGAATATTTCAATAAGTTGAATCCTCTACATAAATAACTCTAAATGTCAAATTTACACGCATCATTTAATCAGTTACCTTGAGAATAATATGTGTTCACTGTCCAATTAGCCCCTCCCTGCATTACCATGCCGTTGGTTTCTGAAGTATCTAAGAAGTAGTTGAGCCTGGATATGTATGCGGTTAGAATACGTGGATTAGATTAGAAAGAAAAGTGAGGTTTCTGCAAAATCATCCTACCTTTTCTCTAGCTCTTGGGGTGCCAGACTGTGCCAATGCCACTAACAGAGGTACAACTCCTTCGTGGAGAACCATGTTGCAGAACTTGCTACTGTTAGTGCATAAATGCAACAAAGTGGTTGCTGCATTCTCCTTACCTCTTGCAGAACCGAGCTCAATAACCTCAACCAAAATAGGAATCCCTCCTTCCTAACCAATTGCTTTTCTTCCCTCATGAATTGTTGCGAGGTTTGATAAAAAAGCAACAGCCTTGTCAACCATCCCAGCAGCAGGGTCCATCAACTCTACCAGAAACATAACATCACCAGCCTGCACAACGCAAGCCTTGTTTTCATAGTATTGACAAGTTAAACAAAGTTGTTGCTGCATCATTCTTGCCCCTAGGAGTTCCATTTTCCAATAAATCCACAAGAGGTTTGAATACTCCAGCCCTCCCTATCTTCATCTTGCAATCCTCAATCGATGAAAGGCTAAAAAGTGTAGCAGCAAAGTTTATCTCTCTGGGCCATTCATTCTTTAAAACTCTTAATAGATATCCTTTCAACATCCAGAGCAATCATATTATTAGTAACTGCAGGTAAAGAATCATCCAACGAGGAACGGGGATGGGATAGAGATCCTTCTCTTTGGTTTATACTTGATGAAATCAAACTCTTCCTTGGGGAGTTTTGTTTGAAGGGTATATCATTATGTCTTAAGTAATTTTACTTTGATGACAAGCAAATTTGAACAAAAGAATTAAAATTCGTGTCAATATTGTTCACCTTTAACACTACCTTAAAACTGTATAAGCAAATTATGTGAACTTCCTTGCTTTAGATTTTCATTTATTTTTCTGATAATCTTCTTAGAAAAATACCAATTCTTAGGTCGTTTTGGAAATTTCCAAGTCCTTGTACGAGTCCTTTTTTTATTTTTCATTCGCTTTTTATGTCCACATATTAGACTGCTGATTAATCTAGTTTTTGGTCGCGTGAGACGCATTTAAGGCGAAATCACCAAGTTATTGATGGAGTGTACCTCCAAATATCCCTTTTCTTGCACCTAAAAGTATTAGTGCTGTGGAAATTTTAATGAAAGTTACTTAACACTCAATAAGTTAATTATGAATTTTATTATCAAAAGAAGAAGGAAAGTGGAAAAGTCAAGCAAGGTATGATATTGTCTTCATAATACAAAATGTGAAATGTACTGCTTTTCTAGTCCAAACACATGACAAACCATCAAAACACAAATTAATACTTTCTTCATCCCAAAAAATAAATAGTGGTTCATAATTTGGATTTTTCTGAAAATTTGCAGTAAGTGTGTTAATTGTGTAAAACCAATTTATTTTTCTTTAGGAACTAATGATTAGAGGAAATTTCATTTGGCTATTTGTTTCAACAATCAAAATATATCGGTACTAAACTCTTCTAATTCTAAATAAAATATCTCATCCAATCTCACCTCCATTCACATACAATGTTGATAAGTGATGCAATTAGACACTTGATTCATGTATAATAAGCTTTTCACATTCACATACAATGTTATCGGGGGATGGACCCATGAAAGCCTCGGTAAAATCATTCTTCTATTTCAGCTCACAAATATTACAATATTTCAATAAATTGAATCCTCTACATAAATAACTCTGAATATCAAATTTGCATGCACTATTTAATCAGTTATCTTGAAAAAAAATATGTTTTCACTGTCCAGTGTATAAATCAGCCCCTCCTTGTATTACCATGCCATTGGTTTCTGAAGTAGCTAAGAATACTTGAATTAGAATAGAAAGGAATGTGTGAGGTTTCTGCAAAATCATCCTACCTCTTATCTGGCTCTTTTGGAGTGCCAGATTGTGACAATGCCACTAACGGCAATACAACTCCTTCCTGGAGAACCATGTTGCAGAACCTTCTACTGTTAGTGCATAATTGAAACAAAGTGGTTGTTGCATTCTCCTTACTTATTGCGGAACCGAGCTCAACAACCTCAACAAGAACAAGAATCCCTCCTTCCTGATCAATTGCTTTTCTTCCCTCGTGAATGGTTGCTATGTCTTTTATTTCCTCATCTAGATTAATGTTGAACTAGTTATTCATTTAAAAATGTTTCAACCTCCGCTTCAGTTTTCACATGACTTTCCAAGAGATGTTATGCCAAAGGTTGGGATCACTTGTGGTTCCACGTATATTGTCTCCGCCACGGAGTAGACCTAGTCATGAAAAAACTTGGTATCAAATCCCTACGTTAAAGTGTCCTAGGATGTTTGAAACACCGCATCTAGTAGAGCCATTTTTATTGGTGTAAAGCGAGCTACACTAATAAGGAGGAGAAGACAGGATGTTTAGGAAATATTTCCCTTCTTTCATATTATTGTTCGTGTGATAAAGCTTAACTCTATTTACCTCTTCTAATTTGTGCTTATGTGTTATTTCAGATCATGCCTCTACGAAGATCCATTGGTCATATCATGCAAACCATAAGCAAAGGACGTCCCGCTAGGAAGGATGAAAACCCTCAGGTACTGCAATTTCCCGTTGGACCAAGAGATCCAAATGCACCTGTTGTGCAGCCACTTCAGGCTAATGTTACTAATGTTGAGTTTCGTAATGCCATCCATATGTCGGCTCAAGCTATGATTACTCATGTTGACCGTCAAGGAGAAGCCCCTACGGGATCCTCAGGTGTTCCCGACGCTTCCAAGATTCGTGATTTTTTTAGGATGAATCTATTTGAGCACACAAGGTCAAAACTGAATGAGGATCCATATAGTTTTGGTGATGAGATTCTAAAGATCATCCAGATGATGCATGTTGGTGATGCAGCGAGTGTTGAGTTGGTTTCTTAGAAGCTTACGGATGTTTAAAAGATATGGTATGATCAGCGGAAAAAGAATAGGGCTGAGAATGCACCATTCCTTTATTGGAGAGTGTTTGAAGATGCCTTCATGGGGCGTTTCTTTCCTTGAGAGTTAAGGGAGGCAAAGGTAAGAGAGTTCCTCAACCTGAAGTAGGATTCTGTAAGTGTACAAGAGTATAGCCTTAAGTTCACTTACTTGTCACTTTATGCTCTGCAGATGGTAGTTGATATGAGGAGCACGATGAGCTTATTTGTATAAAGATTCTCGTAACTTTCGAGCAAGGAAGGTAAGGCAGTGATGTTGATTTGGGAAATGGATATAGCCAGACTAATGATCCATGTGTAGTAGGTTGAGGAGGGTAAGTTGAAAGATAGGGAAGAGTTTTGAAATAAGAGGGCTAAAACATCAAACCATGAGTCCAGCTAACAGAGGACTGAAAATGGGAATCAATCATCTTTCAATGGAGGTCATCTGGACCAGCTCCGTCTTTAGTTAGTTCACATGCACCCAAACCTTGGAATGATCATAGTGGGAGGGAGTTTGGCTATCACAGGTCAGTGTTGCCTAGGGATACACTCCTTACCCGGAATGCAGTAAGTGTGGAAAGAATCATCCCAGTGAGTGAGTTTATGGTAAGGATGGGTGCTACATATGTGGTTAGGTAGGTCATATACTCAAGGATTGCCATTCTAAAAGACAAGGAAATGGAGGGAAAATAACTCAATCTACTACATCATTAGCTCCAGTAGGCTAAAACTTTCGGAAAGGCACCACTTCTGGTGCAAATGATAGTCAAAACCACTTTTATGCCTTGTCTTCTCATCAGGTTCAGGAGAATTCTCCTGGTGTTGTTTCTTGTATGTTACAAGTTTTGCCCATTATGCTTTGTTAGACCCCCGATGATACCTTGTCTTTTGTGACTCCTTATGTTGATGTAAATTTTGGTTTCAGTTCTAATGAACTCTTAGAACCCTCTTTTGTTTCTACTCCATTTGGATAGTTAGTTTTGGCTAGACAAATATATAAGAGTTGCACTATTTTAGTCCTTCATAAAGATACCACATCTGATCTTGTAGAGTTAAATATCATAGACTTCGATATTATTATAGGCATGGACTAGTTACATTCATGCTATGCCTTAGTTGACTATAGAACTAATGTTGTAAAGTTTCATTTTCCTAACGAGTCAGTCTTAGAGTGGAAGGATAGTTCTACCGTGCCTAAGGGTCTTTTCATCTCATATCTTAAAGGCCGGAAGGATGATATCTAAGAGTTAGCACGACCATCTAGTTTGGGTTAAGGATTCTAATCTTGAAACCCCATCCCTTCAGTATGTTCCCGGAGTATGTGAGTTTCCAGAAGTTTTTTCGATGATCGTTCTGGTGTCCCTTCTGACAGGGAGATAGACTTTGAGATAGATAGTTTTTCTAATATGTAGAGATGGCTCCAGGCCTCCAACCTAGTGGCAGAGGTAGGATTTTTAATAATAGGTTCAAAATCTGAAGAAGTAAACAGACAAACTAACTGAAGAGGGTTCAACATCTACTATATATACATAAAAGATAATTATAACCATGTATAAATAGTACTATTTTCTGCCGAAGGGGGTTCAGATGAACCACCTAATAGTATGTTGGCTCCCCCCCCCNCCCCCCCCCCCCCTCTCCAGCCGAATTAAAAGAGTTGAAATATGGTTCCCCATGGGGTGCCCTAGTCCTTTTTGCACGTAAGAATATATAGTTCTCCCTAAATGTGTATTGACTATTGCCAGTTGAATAAAGTCACCATTAAGAATAATTATCCCCTTCCCAGAATTAATGACTTGTTCGAACAACTTCAGGAGCAAGTTGTTTCTCTAAGATTGATTTATTTTAATCCATTTGGTTAAATATTTTAATCTGAATCTATTTTTACTATCCTTTGTAATTTTGGGCTTCACCAATACTATTCCAATTGCTCCTTGAGGCAAAACATCCAGCGAGTCACATGTAAGTTTTCTCTTCAAATTTTATTTTAATTATCATTTTTATCAAAAATGGGGCTAACAATCTTCTAAACCATTTTGTGCTAAAAATCTTCAAAATTCATCCAATAAAGAATTAACCTTGCTCAAAATTACACTTACCTTCTCAACAGTGTCCACCATCATAAGTTTAGTTTCACTTCTCTAGTTATTTACAATTTTCATTGCACTTTATTTTTTGCATTGTAAATACTTTGATTTGCTGCACTTGAGCCGGCTTTGAGGTAGGGGTAAGGTTTGCGTACACTCTACCCTCCTCAGACCCCACTTGGGGGATTACACTAGGTGTGTTGTTGTTGTTGTTGTTGCGTTGTACTAGCCACTTTTTGTTTAGAATGTATATCAGATTATAATTATCTTAAACTGTTTGAAGCAAGGGTGTAGGATTGAATTTTTTACATGTCTACGCTTTATATGGGTAAAGAATGTATCATAACATTTCATTGCTAACTATGTTATCCCATGACAATTAAAAGCTGCTTATATGAAGGTGATGTGCTATGAACTCTTTAACGAGGTAAGTGTTGTTAAGAAAGTGCTCATGAGTTTGATATTATGGCATCATATTGATGCCATCAGAAAAATATCAATAGGGTCAACTCCGTCAATATATCAGCAGAGTATACAATATTTTTTTCTTTACAGTAAAAGGATCATCTAAAAATGTTGTGTGAGTAGAAAAGTATAACCTTAAGTTTTATAAGCAATTGTTGAATACTTATAATGTTATACGTAGTAGGGTTATTTTATGAGACGTACACGGGTTCATTTCAGAGGTCTAGTTATTCTTGTTGAATTCGTGCAGCAGACTCCTCAAGTTGGGGATTAAACCCTCTTAAATTTATGAGTTGTAGTGAATATATATCTGCAAACTCAATGGGTATGTCTTTCAAACTAGAGATACCTCTAATCACTAGTCGTTCAAGGACAGGAAAATTGTCATTTGTAGCTTTCCAGTAATTGAGATCCTTTGAATTAGCAAAAACATTAATCGAGTAAATCCTGTAACAATTGGATGCCATTCTTCGCCACAACAAACTCCAAACATGAGCTTTAGCTGTTCAAAGTTAGGCAACTCAGCTATGATGTCCAAGTAGGACCAACTTCAACTTCTTGAGTGTTCCTGGTAAAGCTTTTGCACTTGGACAAGTCCAGGATTTTGAGGAATTTGAAATGAATAAGGTCTGATTTGAGAATAAAAACTGAAAAAAAATTACCCGAAAAGAAAATAGAATGAGTTTGTTTCAAAAGATTGTTCTTGTCATCATCATCTGTCAACTGATGATGTGCAGAGGTAAGAACGACCCTATAAAGACCATAAGGAAAATCATGTATTTCATCACCAATCTAGGGCTTAAAGGGCTGCATTTTATGACTACTGAGAAATTGACGGTTTACTGCATCTGATATTTCAAACACAATGTCGTTCACGATGAAAACGTTTCCCCTTTGAATTTCTCTCAAGCACAGGTCATTTATTAGATCATGAACCTTACATGATCTAATTTTTCTTTCATCCACACTTTTCTTGCTGATGAGTACAAGACACCTGTTAATAAGATGTTGTAAGCACTTTTCAACTTCTTCCGAATCATTTTCCAAATTCAGGAACCCCTCAGCCATCTATAATCTCATCAAATTCTTCACTGGAATATCAGTGTCTTCTGGAAATATTCTGAAATAAAAAAGATATGTTTTTATATCGCTAGTCAAGTGATTGTAACTCAACCCAAGCACATGTGAACATTGCTGATCAGGATCATTTGTGACAAATGACTTAACATCATTAGCAACACTTTACCAATCTTCTATTGCCCTTTAAGATTTGAGAAGCCCTGCAACCACGACAATAGTTAGTGGTAACCCGTGATATTTCTCTGCAATTTGCTTCCCGATAGTCTCAAACTCATATGGTAATGCTTCATTGACAAATGTTGCAGTTTTATAAAGGTTCCAACTCTTATCTTGATCCATGAGGTCCATATGCAAAGAAAGATTCTTTATATCAGCATAGCAAGCCACTTCAATGTTACGGGTTGTCATCAGTATTCGACTCTCATTGTCCTGACTTGGAAAGTACCTCTTGCCCTATAAACTTTTCTACAGAAGGCTCAACAAGATTTCCTTTACATTGTGCTGCTGAGATACAGTTGCCCAGGCACGAACATCATAATGAGAATGAATTGATACATCATTGTAAACTTCTTTCGCTACGACTGTTTTACCTATACCTCCCATCCCGACAATCGGGATGACTTTGGGTTCACTAGAGTAGCTTCTACATAGACTTGCATGAGCCATATCTACTGTATTCCAATTTCTTTCCTTTGCGATAATGACCTTAAAGTTGCAGGTTACAAGAAAATGGTATTACAGATGACATGATTTGCAAAGTTGCAAAAAAAGGAGACATATATTAAATAAGATCATCTAATTTATTCATCTTAATCATGGTTATCACATGGTAACGGTTTGTTGAATCCAACATTGGTATTTGGCCTCTTTATATGGTCTTAGCCGCAATCCTCACGTAACATTTCTTTATCAAAATAGACTCTGATTCACTTTTGATCACATAAATGATCAAGAAAGGAATTAGAATTTCAGAAGATATAAGAAGACATATGCAAGGCAAACTTGAACATTCTGGGGGAGCCCAACAAACTGCATTGCAGTCTGCAGTGGCGAAGTCTGCACTAAACGGTCATTACTTACAGAGATAGAGTCGGCAGTTCATTAGAACTCAGTAACTTTAGCTCATTTAATGTGTAAAAGTAATTTAACCAGAATCCATTAAGAAAAAAAAATTGTGGTTTAAACCCCATTGACTTAAAATCCTGACTTCACGTTGCTTATTTAGGTAATGTTTTCTTAGGATGATGTTTGGATCTAGTAAATATAGATGTCTAAGTTCTAACTATATATCTATATTATTGAGACTCTTTATATGGTCACACCCGTGTCAGATCCTCAAAAAATGCACAACTTTTGGAGGATTCAACCTGCAAACGGTGGCAAGGAGCTAAATTATACTTTGATAAGCCACTACAAGTGTTGTTTTGCAAATCACTGAAACAAATACTTTAGAAAAAGAATAAAGTATCAAACAATAGAAGGTTGAATCATAAAAGAATACATTACATAATCAAGATAATTAGATACATAATCAAGAGAAACGTGGCATACCTCTTATTAATTGACTGAATGATACCTAACAAGAAGCTAGTTACCAAGTAAAGAATCAAAGAGTTGACTATAGGTGCATTTGACTTTATACTAGTTACTTTTTCTATTTATTTTTACTTGTCTATTTTAGATTTTATATTTTTTCTAAAAAGTATTGATTGATATTGTAACACCTCATATTCGAGAAAATAGAAAAATGCAGCTTTCTAGAACCTGGTGCAAGAACCACGAAAGCCACCAACGGTCCGTGGTTTGAGACACGATCAGTAGGTGGGGTCCGTCGTTGGGGTCCAGGATTTACGGATCTCTGCTCCCACCCACGGCCGACCAGTATGGTCTGTGGTTGGACCTATGGACCTATAGACCATAGGTCTGGCCGTAGGTGAGGGTCAGCAACCAATTAGAAGAAAATGGTTGTTGGGTCAACTTCAAACAGCCATATCTTTTAGAACAAAATGAATAAGGTGGCTCATGACGTATTGAATTAAAGATAATTGAATCCTCTTTCCCAACCCATGGACTTTGCTAAATTCCAAGCTTGGAGTGAAAAGATTTTGCCCGTTTTAGTGAAGCCATGTCGGGCAGAGTCCAAACCACGACCCAAGTCGACGGTCATTTTAAGTCAGGGTCATTTTGGTTTTTTCCCTATTTGTTGGGGCACTTAAACTACGTCGTTTGATGCCTAAACTACGTCGTTTTACTCAGTTTAAGCCCAATAACTTAGTCAGACATATCCAGAACCCTCATTCTCCAAAAATCATCAAAATTAGAACGCAAAAAAGAAAAAGATGTGCCAGTTTCTTTCAAGAACAAGAAACAGTGTTCTTCAAGATTCAGCCTCAAAATTCAAAGGATTTCTCAATAGATTTCGTCACCAGATATGTGGGATTTCACTAGTAGGTTCCTTTCATCCACTAGGTCCCTAGAATTCAGTCAGTTCCTTAATTCCACATATCTTGTTTAGACCAAGGGTTTGTAAAATCTTAGGAATTTGTTGTGATTTCAATTGATATATTATCCACAGTCTAAATATCATGCTTTCTTGGAAACGTTGCATAATTCCTTGTATGAAACTTAGAACCCTATTTGTGTAAATTATCTTAGTTGATGAATTATACTTTCTAGGTCAGTTAAACAGAAAATCATGCTCCAGATTTTGAATGTCACATTCTCAGTATATAAATGTTGCATTCTCAGTTACCATGCCAGTATTTTGAGTTATTTAGTATTTAGTGCATTTTAGCTTTATATGTATTCAGTTGAGAGTAGACTTAGCACCGAGTTAGACTAGGGTTTAGCGTACCTTCATAGTCCCAGAACTACGTGCCCGCGTAGGATTATAAGTCCCCTCCTTTGGGCATCAGTATTAGTGATCATATACTGATCACGCAACAATCATACCTTTATACCCATGGCAAGGGATATTGGGTCCTCTCAATAAGGCATATACATTGGACTCCACTTTTAGCTCACGTGGTTTATGTCAGTTAATAGTTGCTCCACGGTCAGACTCTTAGTGCATTGACTAAGTTTTTCAACATTTATATAATTATACAGTTTAGCATGTATCTTCATGATTAGTACTTGGTCATTTCATTCATCTTTGCTTTTCAGTTATGATTCAGTATTTATATTCTTGTTCAGATTATGTCATTGCTCAGTTAAGCTTTGTTCAGCTCATATACACTTTTCCAGCTTAGTATATCTATATAATACATGCTCAATACATTCCAAGTACTGACGCATACTCTGCGCTACATCCTTTCATGATGTAGGTTCAGGCACTCAGTATCCAGATCACGCTTAGATCGGTTCTCAGTTTGACTTCATTAGCTTCAGTAGTGAGTCCTCATACTTCGAGGACAATATACATGCTTTCCATTTCTTTCTTTGCTTTCAGTTTTCAGTTTTGTTAGAGTTAGTTGGGGGCATGTCCCAGCAACTCAACTCTATTAGAGGTTTTTTAGACATATTAGTAAATTTAACTTGAGTTTTTAAGTGGTTCTTTCAGTTACCACTAAACTCATGTTATGTATTATTATGATTATTCAGACTAGTAGAGCTTGTTCCTCTTCAAAGAATTATTGATTTAGCTTCCGTTTAGTTCATTTTACTTAGCTATTTTCAGTATGTTCATGCTATGCCAGATTTAGGGTTAGCTTGAAGTCACTGGTGATCCTAGGTCCCGTGTTATGTCAACAATAGACATGTTTTCTATTTCAGTCTTTGCTTTCAGTTTTTAGTTTTGTTAGAGTTAGCTGGGGGTATGTCCTAGCAACTCAACTCAGTTAAAGGCTTTCAGACATATTAGTAGATTCACTTGACTTGTTAAGTGGTCCTTTCAGTAACCACTAAACTCTTGTTATGTTTTATTATGATTATTCAGACTAGTTGGACTTGTTCCTCTTCAGAGAATTATTGATTTAGCTTCCGCTTGGTTCATTTTACTTAGCTATTTTCAGTATGTTCATGATATGCCAGATTCAAGGTTAGCTTGGGGTCACTCATGATCCTAGGTCTCATGTTACGTCAAGCTGGTAGCCTTGGGGCGTCATAAACTTAGTATCAGAGCTAGGTTCAAGATTCTTAGGATTTTTGAAAGCCGCACTAAGTAGAGTTTCTTTCATGGGTATAAAGCGCGCCACATCTATGAGCGGGAGGCTACAAAGTGTTTTAAGAAACACTTCATTCCTTTGCTATTCTTATCGTGCGTGAGGTATGATTCAAATTCTCCTTTCTAATCCATCGTTATGTGTTCCAGATCATGCCTCCTCGTAGAGCTAACATACAAAATGCTAATACACGTAATTCTAACGCAATTCCTCCAGTCCCGAACCATAGGGTTATGAATGCAGATTTTCAGAATGTAATCCAACTCTTGGCTCAGAGTGTGGCCAATCAGAACAATCAACAGGCCCAATTCCTACAAACACGAATGGTGGATCAGCTGTAGCTAGAGTTTAAGACTTTGTTCGGATTAATCCACATGAGTTTCTAGGGTTGAAGGTTGGTGAGGACCCACAAAACTTCACTGATGAGGTTAAGAAGATTCTTGGAGTAATGCAAGGGACTGGTACTGAGAGTGTTGAGTTAGCATCCTATCAACTCAAGGATATAGCTCATATTTGGTTCACGTATTAGAAGGAAAATAGGGGTGAGAACATAGCTCCTGTGACATGGGATTGTTTCACTGGAGCTTTTTTGGACAGGTTCTTCCCAAGAGAGTTGAGAGAAGCTAAGGCACAATAGTTTATGAACTTCAAGCAGGGCTCAATGTCAGTCCAAGAATACGGACTGAAGTTCACTCAACTCTCAGGGTATGCTCCACATATGGTTGATGATTTCAAGGCACAAATGAGTAAGTTCTTATTTAAAGTATCTGATTTAGTAAAGACCAAGTGCAGGAATGCTATGCTATTAGGAGACATGGATATCTCCAGGCTAATGACTCATGCTTAGTAGGTTGAGGGAGATAAACTTATGGAAATGGCTAAGGACAATAAGAAGGCCAGAACATGAAATTATGAATACTCTCAGCAAAGGTCGGACGGTGGAAATTGCTCACAGTTTCAGCAGAGGTCTATAGCCCTAACACCTTCATCAGCTAGCATTCCGTCCCTCCCGTTTTGATAGGATCAGAAAGGTAGGGCAACAGACTCTATGTCATAAGGGAGTGCTTTAGGTAATTGGACCTTTCAAACTTGCCCAAATTGTGGTAAAAACCATCTGGGTGAGTGACTTGCAAGCAGGGAAGGGTGCTTTGGGTATGGTCAGTCTTGCCAGAGGTTGAAGGATTGCCCTTCTGCTAGGCAGGGAAAGGAGGTAACAACAATAGAGCTCAGTCCACAGCTCCAACAACACCAGCTGGTCGCCCAACTCAGCAGTATGCTTTGTTTAGTATAAGTTGTGGTCAACGCCAGAACAGGTTGTATCCTCTCCAGGCTCGCCAAGACCAAGAAGATTCTCCTGATATGGTCACTGGTATTTTACGAGTTTTTCATTTAGATGTTTATGCATTGTTAGATCCAAGGGAAACACTGTCTTTTTGTAACTCCCTATATAGCAGTAAACTTTGGTGTTAGTCCAAAAACTCTCTCAGAACCCTTCTCAGACTCTACTCCAGTTGGTGACCCAATTATATTTAGACGGGTATACATGAATTGCCCTGTCATAGTCTCTCAGAAATTCACCTCAGCAGACCTTGTAGAGTTAGAAATGGTAGAGTTTGATATCATTCTAGGCATGGATTGGTTATATTCATGTTATGCCTCAGTCGATTGTAGAACTAGAATCCTTTGGTTTTAGTTTCCAAATGAGTAGGTCTTAGAGTGGAAGGGTAGTAGTTCAGTGCCTATAGGTCGATTTATCTCTTACATTTATGCCAAGAAGATGATTTCCAAAGGATATATCTATCATTTTGTTTGAGTTAAGAATTCAAACTCCGAAACCCCAACTCCTGAGTCAGTCCCGATAGTAAATGAATTTTCAGAAGGTCTTCCAGAAGTTTTTAACACCCCAGAATTTAGTAGACTAAACTATGGCTAAGTGTGAGGGAAATCGCCAAGGAAGAGGGCTAAGGAAGGCCATTCTTCCATAGACACTGGCCACCATCCCACGACCACCACGACGACTCGTGGTGAGGACCACGGCTCGTGGTGGGCTAGGAAGTGTCTAGGTGAAATCTTCCCAAAATAGTCCCCTCCACATGAGCAAATTCACAGCTCATGAAGGATATCACTGGTCATGGGAAGGCTCGTGGTGATGACTTAGTTTCAGGGGGATAAAGGGGTGGCCACCTAGCTACTGGTCCAAGGACCATAGAGGGCACCATGGCTCATAGTGAGAACCACGGCTAGTGGGACCTCACATGGTTATAAGGCAGACCATTGTAAGCTAGGGGCAATTTGGGTCTTTTCAAAATTAATTAGATTAAAGCTAAGTCATTTTGTCTAAGCCTAGGACCACCTATATAAGTCATTTTAACCCCAAAACTCACACATTCAAGTCATTATTTCCAAAACCCAAAAGAAAATCAATGATCTTTCTCTCCAAAATATTTCTTGCTAGAAACTTGAAGAATAAGAAAGGATTCAAGTTAGGATCAAGGTCAAGCTTCAATTCCTCCATTGAAGTTAAGCTTTGGGCTTTGAGGTATGCTAGTTTTCATCCATGGATTCCTTCAATCCATGGAGTTCCCAAATTCCTCAATTTCAAATATTAGAATTCCCCAATTGAGTTAGGGTTTTCTTCAATTATCATGGGTTCTATAAATTATTGATATAAATGATTGAATATGATCTCTTATGCATGAATTGATGAATGACAATGATTTTATGATGATTACTCCCATGAACCCATGTAATCTCTATGTTTTCAAGTTATGAATCATATGGTGTGGGACATTGATCTTCAAGGAAGAGTTTTATGAAATTAAGCATGTATTGCAAACTTTGCATGTATTTATGATGAAATCTATATCTAACGAATGTTTTCTAAGAGTTTATGATTGAAATTGGGTTGCGACCTCAAGAGGTAAATTATGGACTTATGCATTGTTTTATGAAATCTATGCAAATGTTTTAAGGGAAGATGTTGTGTTGTCAAAGGATATTCTCACTAAAACACATACTAGCTTAATGTGAAAGGTTTTCTCACATAAAAAGAATTCTTAGGTTGAAAGGCTTTCTCACCTAATTAAATCAAAATGGATGGTGAAATATCTTCTCATGCATGGTCTAAGGAGCTATACTAATGAAACTAACTTGAATCGGTTGTCCAAGGGCACCTTTTAATGAGTAATGATGTCAAGTAATAAATGACTATTCCATGGGAATTTATGCTTAGCACCGAGTGGATATTGAATATGAGATGGAAGCTCTCACGTAGTATAGTCCGAGTTTCCAAAGTAATCTCATGAGATGAAAGTCTTCACGTAGTAGAGTCCGATTTTCTAGTAGCAATCTCCTTATCCCATAACTATGTGCCAACATAGCTTGATTAGCTAGAGGATCCACTTAAGCTAAAAGTTGAGGTTCTACCTTCGACAAGTAGAACTACCCTTTCGATATGGGAGACACCGGGGGATCATGTTATAGCCCACATGGTCTCATGTCGGTTAAGGCTATATCCCCAAAAGTAATAATGAACTAAGGTTACTTAATGAGTATCACATATGAGTTTTAAAGATTTTAAAGAAGAAGTTAGCTTGCATTGACCATGATTTATGACTTATGTTTTATAAGTCTTTCATATGATGTTTTAGCTTGCTCAAATGCATGTCATGAAATGAAATGTCCCTTTTAGCATGATTTTAAATGTTTTATACATGGCTATCATACTTGGTACATTGTTTTGTACTAACGCATAGTCTTTCCTACATTTTTCTCAAATGTAGGGTCCGACATACAGGTTTTTGAGTCTCGTGGCTAGTACTTGAGTTCATTATTTCCCAAGCTTTGGTGAGTCCTCATGCTTTAAGGACGGAGTTGTTGTACTTGAGTTCATTAGGCCCAATTTCATTCTATTGTATTAGATGGCTATGATGAGATAAGAGTTTAGACTTTCGCTTTTTGTTTTAAAACAAGTTTTGGACTTGGACTATTGTTTTACTCTTATTGTTCTATTTCTTATGTTATGAGGATTAAGTGTCTTGTATGGAGTCCTTCGGGGTTGTATACGCCATGTTACATCTAGGGGGTACCCCTAGGTCGTGACAAACTTAGTAATTAGATCACAAGGCTTAGAATTGTCCTAGGATGTCTCATAAGCTACGTCTAGTAGAGTCTTGTTCATATGTGTGAATCGCGCCACATTTATGAATGAGAGGCTACAAAATGATTAGGAAACTCCACTTTTTTCATTACTCTAAAGTCGTGCAATAGAGTTTAACTCTATAGGGTCCCTCTCCTAATCCCTATCCTATGTTAATCTGGATATGGCTACTCAAAGAGCTTTCGCTAGGGGGAATGAGGAAGACAATATGGATCAAGAAGCTCCTCGCCAAGCTCCTTAAACTTCAGTCGACCCGTTGGGCAAGAATGTGACTAATGCGGAGTCTAGGGTGGTTTTTCAAGTGGTAGCTTAAGTCGTGACGAACCAAGCCAATAGAGAGATAGTAGTCCCCGTGAACCCAAATGTGGGTACGACGACTTCTAGAGTGAGGGATTTCACAATGATGAACCCTCCAAAATTTTATGGTTCTAAGGTTAAGAAATATCCTCAAGAGTTTATAGATGAGATTTATAAGATTTTGTTCATTATGGGAGTTACTCTGGTGGAGAAGGCAAAATTAGCCGCTTATCAACTTAAGGGGTTGCTCAGATTTGGTTCAACCAATGGAAAGAAGTAAGGCCGGTATAAGCGGGTCCCATAGAGTGGGAGAGGTTCAAAAATTCTTTTCTTGATAGGTTCTTCCCTCTAGAGATGAGAGAGGCTATGGTACTTGTGTTTATTAATCTTCGACAGGGAAAAATGAGTATTAAGGATTATGCTTTGATGTTCTCTCGGTTGTCTAATTATGCTCCTTCTATAATGGCCAGCCCTAGGTTGAGAATGAGGAAGTTTGTGTTGGGTGTATTCAATTTAGTAGTGAAACAATGTCGTACGACTATGTTTGTTCATGATATGGTTATTTGTCGCCTTATGGTCCATGCCCAACAATTTGAAAAAGATAAACTTAAAGGGAGACATAGAGAGGAATAGAGGTCTGGAATTGAGGATTGTAATTCCTCTTAAGTCCAATAGACATGGTCGTCTTAGGAATCGACAAAGGTTTTTCAGACAAGGTTCCTCCAATGATCCTAGGTATAATAAAAAAAAAGGGTGTCTAACCCTAAACTGCAAGGTATAAGTAGTGGATCCCTATTGCCTACTTGTGCCAGATATGGAAAGAGACATGAGGATAAATTCTCAGCTGACATAGATGGTTGTTATGGATGTGGTAAAAGGTGTTACAAAATGAGGGATTGCCCAATGCTTACGGCTAAAGGAAGAGAGGACAAGAAAGCTCCTCCTAGTGGTTCGAGTTCCAATGCTCCTAAGTTCAACCAAGAGAGGGTGTCTAACCCTGAACCTCAAGGAGATTATAGTGGGGTTTTATTGTCAGATTATGGTAAATGTAGAAGAAAGCATGTGGGTGAATGCCCAGCGGGTCCAAAGCTTGTTTTGGTTGTGGTAAGACGGATCACAAGATAAGGCATTGTCCTTTAGTTGCTGGGAATGAGGGAGATAGTCATCGAAGGGCTCAACCCTATCCTTTATCCGGTCTAAGTGGCTCGGGTACTAGTGCTCCCAAGCAAAATAGGTTCTATTCTCTCCAGACTAGAGTTGAACAAAAGTGTGCTCTCGATGTGGCTATCGGTATGTTAAAATCCTTTCAATTAGATTCTTATGCTTTACTAGATCCTGGTATATCTTATCTTTTGTAAATGTCATATGTGGCTATGAAATTATATGTGTTGGTTGGTGCGTTATTAGATCCCTTGTTGGTGATTCTGTGATGGTTGAGATGGTCAATAGAAAATATCCAATTTATTTATCTCATAGTGTTACTCTAGAGATTTGGTAGAGCTTGAGATGCTAGATGTTGATGCTATTCTGGGTATGGATAGGTTGCACTCTTGTTATGCTTCTATTGATTATAGAACCCGTGTAGTCAAATTTTTAGTTCCCAAATGAGCCTATCCAAGTGTGGAAGAGGGGAAATCTATGTCAAAGGTTTGGGTTATTTCTTGTCTTAAGGCTAAGAAGATGACTTTTAAGGGTTGCATGTATCACCTAGAAAGGGTGAGGGAAATAGATTCTAGTGTTGACCAACTACAAGGAGCTAGTTGCCTTTCTAAAATTGACCTTAGGTCGGGTTAGCACCAAATGAGAGTGAAAGGTGATTATATTCCAAAAACGGATTTTAGAACCCGATATGGTCATTATAAGTTTTAGTGATGTCGTTTGGTTTGACTAATGTTCCAACATCATTCATGGATTAGATGAATAGGGTGTTTAGACAATAGCTTAATATGCTCAGTATTAGACCCTGCCAAGGGTAGAGTTATGGTTTAAGATGGTTTAAGATCGTGTTATTGTGACGGATGTGAAAGTTAAGAAAGGACTTGATCCGACCTTAGTAGAATTGAAAAAAAAAAGTGGTACTTGGAAAATCTATTGAGGCTTCCTCCCAATGAGGAAATGGTGTACTTAGATATGCTAAAGGCTTGTGTGATTGATGTTAACCCTTTCCATTTATTGAGTTTGCTTATAATAATAGTTATCACTCAAGTGTTGATGTGGCTCAATTAGAGACCTTATATGATAGGAGGTGTAGATCACCCATAGGTTGTTTTGAGGTGGGTGAAGTTGCTCTAATAGATCCCGAATCGGTACAAGAGGCCATGGAGAAAGTTCGTCTTATAAGTAAAAATTTGAAAATGGATCAAAGTCGACAAAAGTCATATGCCAATGTGAGAAAAAGAGATCTAGAGTTTGATGTTAACGATTGGGTTTACTTGAAAATCTCACCCATAAAGGGTGTAATGAGGTTTGGTAAGAAGGGGAAGCCTAGTCCCCGGTATGTAGGCCCATAAGAAATTTTGAGACGTGTTGGTAAGGTTGCTTATGAGTTGGATTTTCCAAGGGAGTTGGNGAGAAAAAGAGATCTAGAGTTTGATGTTAAGGATTGGGTTTACTTGAAAATCTCACCCATAAAGGGTGTAATGAGGTTTGGTAAGAAGGGGAAGCCTAGTCCCCGGTATGTAGGCCTATAAGAAATTTTGAGACGTGTTGGTAAGGTTGCTTATGAGTTGGATTATCCAAGGGAGTTGGCATCGATGCATCCGATTTTCCATGTCTCTAAGCTTAAGAAGTGTGTTGGAGATCCGATGTCCATTGTGCACCTAAAAGGGTTAGGGGTGGATTAAAGTCTTTCTTATTAGGAAGTTCTGGTTGAGATTTTAGACCGGCAAGTCAAGAAATTGAGAAACAAGGAAATTACTTACGTGAAATTATTGTGGAAGAATCATTTAGTTGAGGGTGCTACTTGGGAGTCTGAGGCTGATATGATGTCCCAATATCCTCATCTTTTTCCTTCCACTCCTATTCTAGCTTGCGGTAATGAGTTTCTCTTGAGTTGTCCTTGTTTTGGGAGTCATGTGTTTTTAGGTATTTCCATGATTTCCTTATGTGATCCATGTTCATGAAAACTTGTGTTTTGAAAGAAAACCCGTTTATATGATTGATTTTCCTCATGTTATTGTACATTGAGTATGAGTTGCCTATATACTTCATGAGATGAATTGATGAACATGCTTTTATCTTGGAGAAGGTAATTCCTCCTTGAACATGAGAAATGTTGAAATTTCATGCATAATGGGTTGTTAGATGTAGTTCCTACTTCCTTGTATTGCATTGAGTATGCTTAGCTTGGAGATGAAGTTCCTCCTTGGTTATGTGCATTTAGAAGAGTTGCATGCATGTTGGGCAGCTAGTATTGAGTCTTTACTTCTGTAAGGTGTCTAGAAACTTCATTCGAGGACAAATTTTCAAAGGGGGAGATAATGTAACACCCCAGAATTTAGTAAACTAAACTAGGGCTAAGTGTGAGGGCAAGATCAAAGGAACAGGGATATGGTAGCCCACTCTTCCATAGACACTGCCCACCTTCCCACAACCACCACCATGGCTCGTGGTGAGGACCACGACTCGTAGTGTGGATCGTGGTGGGCTAGGGAGTGGATAGGTGAAATCTGCCCAAAGTAGTCCCCTCCACACGAGCCACTTCACGGGTCATGAAGGCTATCACTGGTCATGGGAAAGCTCATGGTGGTGACTTAGTTGTAGGGGGATAAAGGGGTAGCACCCTAGCTAATGTTCCAAGGACCACAGAGGGCAACAGGGCTCATGGGACCTCACGTGGTCATGAGGCAGACCACTATAAGCTAGGGGCAATTTAGATCTTTCCGAAATTAATTAGATTAAAGCTAATGCATTTTGTCTAAGCCTAAGACTCATATATAAGTCACTTTAACCCCAAAACTCACCCATTCAAGTCATTATTTCCAAAACCCAAAAAAAATCAAAGCTCTCCCTCTCCAAAATCTCTCTCTAGAAACTTGAAGAAGAAGAAGAAAGGATTCAAGCTAGGATCAAGGTCAAGCCTCAATTCCTCCATTGAAGTTAAGCTTTGGGATTTGAGGTATGATAGTTTCATCCATGGAGTTCCCAAATTCCTCAATTTCAAATATTAGAATTTCCCAATTGAGTTAGGGTTTTCTTCAATTATCATGGGTTCTCTAAATTGTTGATTTAAATTATTGAATTATGATCTCTTATGCATCAATTGATGAATTAAAATGATTTTATAATGAGTACCCCCACGAACCCATGTAATCCCTATGTTTTCAAGTTATGAATCATATGATGTGAGATTTTGATCTTCAAGAAAGTGTTTTATCAAATTAAGCATGTATTTCATGCTTTACATGTATTGATGATGAAATCACTATCTAACCCATGTTTTCTAAGAGTTTATGATTGAAATTGGGTTTTGACCTCAAGAGATAAATTATGGACTTATATTGATTTATGAAATCTATGCAAATGTTTTAAGGGTGGTTTGAGAGTAAAGTACCAAAGATGTTGTTGTGTTGTGAAAGGACGTTCTCACTAAAACACATACTAACTTGATGTGAAAGGTTTTCTCACATAGAAAGGATTCTTCAGTTGAAAGGTTTTCTCACCTTATTGAATCAAAGATTAAAAGCTATTACAAAAAGATCATAGATGGTGAAATGTTTTCTCACGCATGGTCTAAGGAGCTATCCTATTCAAACTAACTTGAATTGGTTGTCCAAGGGAACCTTTTCATGAGTAATGAAGTGAAGTATTAAATGACTATTCTATGGGAATTTATGCTTAGCACCGATTGGATATTGAATATGAGATGGAAGCTCTCACATAGTAAAGTCCGGGTTTCCAAAGTAATCTCATGAGATGGAAGCCTTCACGTAGTAGAGTCCGGGTTTCTAGTACAAATCTTCTTATCCCATAACTATGTGCCCACATAGGTTGATTAGCTAGAGGATCAACTTAAGCTAAAAGTTGAGGTTCTACCTTTGGCAAGTAGAATCACCCTTTCGGTGTGGGAGACATCGGGGGATCATGTTATAGCTCACATGGTTTCAGGTCGGTTACGGCTATTTCCCAACAAATAATAATGAACTAAGGTTACTCAAAAGTATCACATATGATTTTCCAAGATTTTAAAGAAGAAGTTAGCTTGCATTGACCATGATTTATGACTTATGTTTTATAACTTTTTCATATGATATTTTAGCTTGCTCAAATACATATCATGAAATAAAATGTCCCTTTTAGAATGATTTTAAATGTTTTATGCATGGCTATCATACTTGGTACATTGTTTTGTACTAACGCATACTCTTGCCTACATTTTTCCCAAATATAGGGTCCGACAGATAGGTTTATGAGTCTCGTGGCTAGTAGTTGAGTTCGTGATTTGCCGAGCTTTGGTGAGTCCTCATGCTTCGAGGAAGGAGTTGTTGTTTTATTTTCTTTCACGTATTTATCTTTTGGACATGATGTATGGGCTAGGCCCAATTTCATTCTATTATATTACATGGCTATGATGAGACAAGAGTTTAGACTTCTGCTTTTCGTTTTATAAAATTTTTTGGACTTGGACTGTTGTTTTACTTTTATTGTTATATTTCTTATGTTATGAGGACTAAGTGGCTTGGATGGAGTCTTTTGGGGTTCAATACACTATGTTACATCTTGAGGGTACCCTTAGGTCGTGACAGAGTTCCTCCCGAAATGGAAATCGGCTTCAGAATATATCTTCTTCCATATACCCAGCCCATATCGATTCCTCTTCAGAATTGCTCCAGTCGAGCTTAAGGAATTGAATGAGCAATTGAAAGACCTTCTAGATAAGGGCTTAATAAGACCCAACATCTCTCCATGGGGTTCTCCAGTGTTGTTTGTGCCAAAGAAAGACGGCTCTCTTAGAATGTGCATTAACTATGGTCAGTTGAACAAAGTCACGATCAAGAATAAGTATCCCATTGATGAGTCAGGGATTTTGACTCATTTAGGGCTTAATATTTATAGTTCTAGTGTCCTCAATGCCTATTTTATGCTCTAAATTAATGTTAAAGTGCTTATTTGCAGCTATGAAGGCAAAAGAGAAAGGCAAGGACATTACCGAGAAAAATGGAGCAGAAAATTTGAAACAGTTGAAGAAAAGCAACGCTAACGATCGCCAAGACCACTCGGTGACTCGACGTATGTCCCTTCAGCTCGCCTAAAGTTACAGCGTGCCAGCCCTGGGAAAAAGCCAACTCGATGATGGAAATGGCATGTTGGTGAACTGCCGATTGGATCGGTGTGGAGATCATAATCGCCTAAAGTTACAAAAGAGGAATGGTGAAGAGTCAAGTCAAGAAGGCGATGGAAAGGGACACTGGCACATCGTCGACCTGGTTGGCGATGCTTGACTAATTTTGCCAATTGGTCCTGAAACTGAAAATTTGGTAGAGTATAAATGCGAATTTTAAAAGATGAAAAGAGAGTTTCAAAATTTTGAGCGATATTTTTGAGTGTTTGAGACTTCCTACATCGGTTTTTTTATCCCTAACACTATTCTTTGAGCTTTGAATAGAATTTTAGGTTGGGTTTTGATTTTAAGTTGATTTAAAGCATTGTGAAGACTTGCAATTTTTTACCCAGCTGATGGAGAACATAGTTGGTAACATTTTCTTGATTTTTATAATGTGTGGCTAAAACCCCATTCTTTGGGAGAGTGATTATGTGATTAAATGTTCTAATTAGCTTATGGGTGTTAGTATTTACTGATTTCAATGTTGATTTGAAGTGGGTTTGATTGATAGTTGTGTTTTAATTAATGAATTTTAGTTGCAAATATAGTTCTACTTTATCATTCTAGGCTTGCTTGAGAAAGAGGTTGTAGAATTAAAACTATCAATTAATGATTGTAGTGATTGGGTTATTGTAGATTCAGCTTGAGAAGGTAAATCTGAATCCGATCCTACCAATCTAGCTCGAGAGAGTAGATTAATTGAGGTTTTGGGTTGTTCTTAATTATTATGCTTGTCTAGGTTCGAGGGAATGATGAGTCCAAGATTTTGACTAATTTAGGGCTTTGTTTTGATAGCTTAAGTGTCCTCAAATGTCTATTTTATGCTCTAAACTGATGTAAAAGTGTTGATTTGCAGCATTAAAGGCTAGGGAGCAAGGCAAGGACACTACTGGATAAAAAGGAACAAACAAGCTGAAGAAGTGAAGAAAAGCGATCCTAGTGATCGCTAAGACCACTCGGTGAACCGCAGAGTGGCTCTTAGCTCGCCAAAAGTTCCAGTGTGCCAGCCCTGGAGAAGAACCAATTTGGCAGGAATGAGCATTCGGCGAATCGCCAACCAACTCCGTGATAGCCACTTGGATCGCCTAAAGTTATAAGACCTGGGAGGTTGATGACAAATGCAAAATGGTGATGGAAGAGAGCAAAAGGCAAACTGCCGAACCACTCAGAGAGGTGCAACTTATTCCGTCAAATGGACTTTCAGGCCAAAAAGTGGGCAACTATAAATTGGAATTTAAAAGGAAGATTGAGGAGTTCTGATCCCCAAGTTTGAGAGTTAGAGTTTTCTTTGAGTTTTTCAGTTCCTATTGTAGACTTTGAGGATTTCTAAGCTTAATTTTGAGGATTTGCAAGTTGGTTTTTGAACTGAATCATTAGGGAGCATTGTAAATGCTTGGAGACTCTTACCCAGTTAATAGCTAATCTAGTTAGTAATTGTTTTTACCTTTTTATGATGCTTAGCTAAAACCCCAATTCTTGGGGTGTGAATTAGCTTATGGGTATTGTTATTTACTGATTTTAATGCTTAATTAAAGTGGGTTTAATCATTAGCTGTGTATGAATTTATGAATTGTAGTTACAAAGAGTTCTAGGCTTGATTGAGAGAGAAGTTTTACAACCAAAGCTTTCTATTAATGATTGTAGCTATTGGGTTGATATGGGCTTAGCTCGAAAGAGTAAATCCTAAATTTAATTCTACCTATCTAGCTCGAAAGAGTGGATGAATTAAGGTTTTGGGTTGTTTACATTGTTAAGCTTGTTGATGTTCGAGAGAAATCACTTAAATGGTGGTAGTTGTTCGAGAGAAAACTATTACACCCTTAGTCTAGCCTACCCACTAAGATTTAGCAATTCGTTAGTAATTTCAATTACCCATACAACGAAACTAACCCATAATAGATCATATCCCAAGAATTCCTCTCTATATTGTTATTTCCCCTGTTTCGTTTGTGTTTTAGATGATAATTGACAATCCAAAACCCCCATCTGACATTTGTTGGCACTCCCTTAGAATTGTTTATACATTTCTGATAATTCATATTCCTATAACCGATTAGACCACATTTGTACTTCATATCTGAATTCGAACAATTGTACCGCTCCCTATGGGTTCGATCCCAACTCTTCATTGGGTTTTATATTGGATAATGGCCGTCTTTACACCTAGAATTGGAAGAGATGTAATCTGAGCGTTAATCAGGGAACTCGTTTAAATCGAGGTAGTTGACCGAGAGATGGCTATTACATCTAAAGCATAGCCTACCCACTAAGATTCAACGTATTTTAGTAAATTATAATCACCCATATAGCAAAATTGGAATTTAATTGATCACATCCCCAAGGATTCCTCTCTACTTGATAACTCCCCTATTTTCGTTGTTATAAATTGCTCAGTCTAATCCCCCATTTGATACTAGTTGTCAAACCCTACAGCTTGATTTAATTTTTTCAATAAAATCTATTCCTACAATCAACTAGAACTCTCATTTCACTTTGTAATTGAATTCTCTACCGTATCACTCTCTGTGGGATCGACCCCAACACTTCGTTGGGTTTATACTAGATTGTGATCGTATACACTTAGAATTGGATAAAGTGTAGTTGAGCGTTATCAAAAATGGTGTCGGTGCCGAGGAGTGGTGTTTAGAATTATTTTAGTGAAGTTTAGTTGTGATCTAATCTTGTTTGTAGTTGAATCAACTTGGTTTTTTTTTGTGTTTTGTTGGCTGCTCTTGAACAGGTTACAAGATGAGTGTGAACGGGAGCAACGCTAGCCAACTTAGACACAATGATGACATCGGTAACTTGCACGATGTCAATGAAGGTCAATTGGGTAGTGTGGGTGCTATTTGGTTGCCTCCGAGGCAATGCGCTATTTCATGTGCCCAGCACTATGTTGCAGATGTTGCAAATGAAGGGTTTGTTTAGAGGTCTAGCTCACGAGGATCCCCATGATCACATCCAGAATTTTGTGGATGTGTGTGGTCCATTCTCTTTCAAGAACATTTCACATGAGTCAGTTCAACTTCAGTTGTTCCTTTTTTCTCTAATGGGGAGGCAACAAAGTGGTTAGCTGACCTACCAAGGGACTCAATTACTTCTTGGGAAAATCTTACCGAGGTGTTCTATATAAGATTTTTCCCTCATTCAAGATTATGGCATTGAGAGATAATATTCAGGGCTTCAAACGATAGGATGGGGAACTAATTCATCAGACATGGTTGAGGTTTCAGAAGTTTCTACTTCAATGTCCAACTACGGACTCCCAAACAACGTGTTGTTACAATATTTTTACCAGAGTCTAGATTAAGTCAACAAGGGTGTGGCTGACTAACTCGTTCAAGGAGGAATCATGCCGCACCCATTTGAAATCGCATCTACTCTTCTTGATGGGATGACGGAGATTTACCGTGCTTGGTACACTAGGGAAGATCAAATGTCTCCTTTGAACTTTAGGATGACAAAGGAACAAATAGAAAAAGGCCAAGAGCATGATGAAAACATGGATAAAATGATGACCCAAGTGGATCTTTTGTCGAAACATGTCATGGGTAGTGGTTTTAAGGCTGGGAATGCAGTTGGAGTTAGTGGAGTAAATCCCGATGATGCGCACTTTTCAGCTTTGTACAAAAAAGAAGTACACTTTGTAGCAAATCAGGGAGGAGGTTTCCACCAAAATTATCCAAGGCCGGGCGGGAACCAAGGTTGGAACAGAAAGTGTGATGAAGGTCTGAAAGACCGTGATAGGAAATGGCGTGATCGTGGTACAAGTTGGAGGGAGCAAGATGGTGACAAAGATATATATGTACCTCCCCATGAACATCAAAAGCCAAAAGACTAAAGGGATGACCCTGAAAATTTCCGCACTAAAGATATGCTTGCACACATTCTCAACAAAGTGGAAGGGTCAGATAAGGTGCTAAAAGAAATGAAAGATGACATCTCATCTCTCAACAAGACGGTTACTTCTCACTCATTGTCCATTAAATAGCTGGAAACACAGATGGGTCAAATCTCTTCTTACTTAAACCCAAGGCAAAAAGGGGGTCTCCCAAGTGATACCATGGTCAACCAAAAGAATGAGCCTTGAAAGCGTATTTTCGTCATGCCACGATGTTAAATAAGGTACTTCATGGGAGGCAACCAAATTTTTTAGCTTTTATTATTGTTTTTTGAATAACGGGTGTTAGATGTGCAGGTCAAAAATTTGAAGTTTAGGGAAGATGAGCATTTAGGCGAGCCTAGGTACCAGTCGGCGATTCAGCGAACAGGTTGGCAAGCCCAATCTAGACCGCTGTTTGGACCAACTAAATGGCTGGAGGTTCTATAAAACTCGGTGGACAAAAGATCCATATTTTCAGACCCTTGCACTTTCACAACCATATTTTCGATCTTTGTTCTTGTTATTTTTGCATGAGGATCAATTGCTCGGAGGGGATTTCATGAGTTTTTGCTTGTCGATTCTCTAGCCTAGCACTCATTAATCTGATCTTGAGGTTGGTGATTCAAACCCCATTTTAAATTCTTATAATTCCCAAATGCATTTTCGTAACTTAGTGAATTATCTGCAAGATCCTAATTGCGTGAATAATTTGTGTTAGTTTGTGCCCTTGTCGTACTTTGTTTATGCGTATTATGGCCTATAACTGTTATATCCCGTGTGTGTGAACAATTCAAATTATGGGTTTGTTGTGATTAATTGTTAGGTTTGGTGTGGGTGAAGTCTGAATAACTCCAATTACACCGATCAACTGATTTTTCCCAATGAAATAGCGGGTGATGTCATTCTTAAGAGCAAAAGACATCTATTAGTAATTTTTTGATAAATCAGGGGACTATTGAGTACCCTGAGGTCATTAGTGGTATGGGTTTAGGCTTAATTGCATAGAATAGGTGTTTAATTTTAGTATCGTGGGCTGCGCATTGGAAATCGGAGGTTGGGGTCAAAATCTGGCACGAAGGACCTTTCGGCGAGCTTAAATGGTTTGGCGGTTCGCCCAATGAGTCTTAGATCACCCTATTATTCTCCAATTTTGTTGAATTGATTCTCTAATATTCAATGATATGCCTGAGCTCAACGAATTCACTCGGTGACTCACCGAATGTATGTTAAATCGCCCTTCTACACCTCAAATTTTAGAAATTGTTCTATAACTTTCGACGAGCTACTTTTAGTTTACCGAATGGTGTCAGTGATTCACTAAAAGATGCTGGACATCGCCAACCTATGCTGAATCTTGAAAAGTTTTGTCATGGAACATTCAGCGAGCCCGACTTGGCTTGCTTAATGGGTCCAGTGACTCGCCGAACTACTCGGTGAGCTTTCTTGCATATTTTTCAACTTTGATAATTTTTCAAACTGTTTCAAACGTATTGGTTTATTCGATGTTGTTTTGCAGGTATGGCTAGACCAAAGGTGCCAGAAAGAAATAAACCACCCTAAAAGCGTACACGGGGCATCGTGATCAACGAAGGCGTTGCACCCTCCCGTAATACACATGCAAAGCTTCCCCAACAGAGGGAAAGTCAAAGAAAAGGGGCCCATACAGCCAATTCCACCTGAGAAGAGCTCTGACAGCATGGGTATCTATGACACTGACCATACCACCTTAGAGTCAGACTGTGTGGGGAAATTAGGGGTTAGATCGCCAGTCTCCGTGTCTGAGCCAGAGGACGATCGGACTTTATAGAGAAGGAGAGCAGAGATACGCTCTAAGGCACTCCATGACCCAACCAGGATCTCGGTGCCTTCTACGCCTTCTCGACCTCCAGCACATGCAGTAGAGTAGGTACCTCTGGTGCCACCAGTTCAGGCACCTCCTCCTCGGTCACTGAACAGACTGAAGGTCGTGGGTTTGAGGACAATTCTTGAGGAGAAGATATTGTCTACAGATGGAGTAGTAGACAGATCTATGAAGGTGTGGAACATTATCAAGTTAATGTGAAATAAAAACATGAACAAAAACCCAATAATCTCAATGCATAAAGTATCAAAATCTCATAAATAAGAACTCAAGATACGGAATAAGGAACTCAATTCTTATCTAGAATTTTGTGGAATCTGTGGGTAAAACATTGTATTGAACTCTTACTGACTGAGTTGAGATTTAGAGTGTGAGGACAAACTGACCCAACAGTATGATTAGCCTTACATACCTGGAAAACAATATTCTTAGAGAAACTTGAAGAAAATCTTGGAAGATGAAGTATAGAGAAGAGTCCTGGGTTGAAAATCTTAGGTATCTTGAAGAGCATCTTGAACTTGGAGCCTTTATATCTTGAGAAATTAGAGAAATCCTTTTCTGATCTTTGGAAGAAGGAGAATTAGAGATTTTGGAGTTTCCATACGTATAATGATGATATTAAGTTATAAGATGGACTTATGAAAGTTAATTGATGGTAAAAGGTCAAGAATACCCTTCTAGGAATGTACAAAGACCATAAAAATCCAAGAAAGTGATCTTTTAATGAATCACATCGGCTTAATCACCGATTTAAAGGTCTCCTTACCAAAATAGTCGGCGGTTCACCAAATAGGGCTTTAGATCTCCAAAATAGATAGAGACTTGAGGTTTTAAGGATGATTTGGCGAGCTAGTTCGATGATTCACCAACCCATTCAGAGAATCGCCAAATGGGTAGGTGTTCTCCCCGAATTTCCTAGCCCGGACATGTTCTAGTAAAATATGATAACTCTTTACTCCAATCTCCAAATAAGGAAAACTTGGTGCGTTGGAAAGAAGACACATTGACCTTTAATTTGATAGGTTATAGACCACCTAAATCTTTATAAGCTGAGAGATAATTATTTGAAATTGACCTTTATATGAACTCATACGAGAACTTAGCTAATAGGATTGCTTTGAACTTGACTTGGTGTTTGAGGTCCCTTATGGCCCTAGATCACTTTTGATACACTTGTCAAATGACCTTAAAACACATGAGAAGTAGGAAATCACCCGGCTTAAGCTCATATATTTATGACAAACGATTTAGATTTTAAGAGTAGAGTTATGAGGTGTTACAAAATTATTTGGGTTGTAGCTTAGAAAGTTTTGGTGTGCTACAATATACCATCCATTGGGATCATGTGTCCTTGAATGTCGGTTGAACTAAGAATGGAAGGGAAAGGAGTTACTCTTACTATCTTTTTTATTTTGAACTTTCCTACTAACATAGGCAAAACTGATTCATACAAAGAGTTTGGAATTGTCTATAGCACATAAGTCATGAACGATATGGGTTTGAACATAGTCACGCTCTATCTAAAGTTACTTGACATGAACAAGGGTATCTGGGCACAAAGTAAGAATATGACTTCTATGTCTTAAGCAATATGACTGGTAGCAACAGATCTAAACCATTCCTTCATTTATTAATACCACACCTCATTAGTTTCAACCCGTAGCTCCTACAAGTGTATATGGCTACTCTTACCAAGGTCTAAGTCAACTTGCCTGCTTTTACTATGTTCAAGCCTAACTCTAAATCACAAGGTGCTAAACATGAGGTGACGATACTAATATAAAGCACAAGATCCAGGTTTTATACCTCTATAGAGAATCTCATCCCAAGAATACTACTCCTTACCATCGCATTCAACAAACCTCAAGTCCTAATCAAAAAGCACATAATGCATCATGCATTCATACTCTTGTTATCAACACCACATTCAAGTCTAGTACTATAACCACTTCATGGACTCCTACTAACCAAACCTTTTAAGAATTCCTTCATTCTCACATCTCTACCAACTGAAATTCTACGTCTTACTACCAGGAAACCGACTAATTACTCTTATGTAACTATTACTTACAGTAAAATCTCATCTTAATCTTCCTCCACATTTATAACCTTAGATGGAATAAATACACCATAACTATCACGATACATAAAATCAACCCTCTTCTATCTATCATTTCTCAACTAGTATTATCAAGTCACTATCAAAACTAAAAAGGATCACTAAAAGAGCTTAGGGTAAAGGATCATAAGCTTGATTCAGTCAAGAAATCTGATTTAAGAATATGCGTGACTTAACATTATATTTTTATCCATTGAGGGCAAGTAATGACTTCGCGAGACTAAGCATACTATGAGACATGAGCGCATACATAAATAGATTCATATCATGATGTTGATATTCATAACTTTATGGAGTAAGATTGAGATCAATGGGCTAAAGTTTTCACCTCTTATTTAGGGAACTGAGGATAGAGGTGAATCTATCTAAAGTATATAAGCATAGGTCATGGATATAATGATGATATGCAGACATTAACAAGGTGTTATAATGTAAAACCTCGGATTTGAAAAGAAGAAAGATGCTAGTTTTTCTAGAACTGATGTATGTACCGGTGGACCCATCAATGGACAGTAGGTTCAGTTATGGGTCGTAGGTGGGAACCGTAGGTGGTAAGTCAAATGATTTTCAAATTTCAAGTTCCAGTACCCTTTTTATGGTTCATCAGGATGGTATGTCGTTCAATGTACGAGTCGTAGTAGGTCTCTTAGGTAAGTCCTGGACTTAGTGAAATTTTGAGGGACAAAGTTGGACTTACGGTGGTCATGTATGGACAGTAGGTTGACAAACTAACCGTACATGGGTCCCATCATTCGAGAGTCCAGAAATAAGTCCTGAACCCCACCAACGATTGACTAGGACCGTAGGTCCCATCATCGATGGTGGCCGGCAGTTATTTTTAAAGGAGTTTTTGGGTCTTTTCCTAATTATTCTAACCCAATAATATGTCATTTTACCCTCTACCCCAGGCCCTATATAAGCATTTTTACCCCCAAACTACCCAATTAGACTCATTCTCCTAATTACTCAAAGTTGATCAAAGTTCTTCCCCAAATATTTCTCTCTCTAAGGAAGAAGAAAAGAGCTAGGTTCCATTCAAGTCTCAATTTCCACCATAGCTATTGCGCTTTGAACTCCAAGGTATGATAGTATTCACCTATAGAGCTCTTCCCTCCAAAGGGTTTCTAAAATCTACAATTTTGTAAAGTGAGATTCCCCAATCAAATTAGAGTTTTATTCAATTGAATGGGTTCCTTTAAATACTGATCCAATTGATTGATTTATGTATTTTTATGCATGAATTGAAGTAATTGAATGTGTTTTAAAGTTGAATCCCCATGAACCCATGCATGACCCATAGTTTCTAGACTATGACTATATGATGTGGTTTTTGAACTATGGATATACCATTAGTTTACGGTATTTTTGATGCATTTCATTTAGAATTTGTGTGTCTTGGACTATTTTGTTATTAGATATAATGTTTTTATGTATTCTTTTGCAAGAAATTGGTTCGGAAGCGGTTGAGATGAAAAAGAACTGAAGTGATAGCAGAAGTAGTCAACGAAGCCAAACCACAGACCGTAGGTCCAATGAAGGTCCGTAGGTGATGGTTCGTGGGCGTGATTTCAAGGAAGTCTGACCAAGTGTGGAACTACAGAGGCAAACGACACCCCGTAGAGTGAATGACGGACCATAGATTGATGGTCGTCGTTTGATTCAGAGAATTGAAGTTCTAGTACTTGTACCACGGAAGACAGGACGGACCATAGTCCAATCCACGGACCATAGGTGGGACCATCGTTGAAGGTTGTGAAAATATTTTCTAAGTGCTGAACCACGGAGGTGACCCATGGACCGTAGGCTAATGCATGGTCCCTAGGTCTGGACGTCGATTGAAAATCATGTCTGACCCAATATTCCTTATTTTGTTTTCCTGCTTTGTTTAGGATTTAATTTCTATAAATACTAAGTGTTATTTCGTTTTGAGGAGTTAGACAATATTGTAGACTTTTGTTTTGGTCTTTTGGAATTATTTTGCAAATTCTGAGCAATTTAATTCCGGAAGTTAATTTTATGCAATTTGCACTTTGAATTTCAATTCAAGATTTCGGTTTACATGTATTCTGATTGTAAGTTCATGATTTCTTTTAACCCTAATTTGAATTGTGAATCTTTAAGCATGAGTAGCTAAATCCACAACTAGGGTTGCGGGAACCATGAGCAATTAACAACGTATGACTAATAACTAAGTAATTCTTGAATAGTGTTTATGTATGTATTGTTAAACTTTTCATTTAAAAGTCTTTCTAGTGGTGCGCAACGTTAGAACTCGTCTCGTTCCTACTTGCCTTACCAAGGGGGTAATGAATGAAAAAAAGACTAAACAACAAAGATTTAGTTAAGAATTTGTTGATATCTAATATTCTGACTTTAACCAGTTGACGTGAGGGTGAATACCCAACTCAATTGACACTAGGACTAGTTTGGGTAAAGGTAAGGGTTAGTAAAGCACACACCCGTAGATTTACCAAGTCTTGAGTGAAAATTACTACTTAGATTACCAATCACTTAGGGATATATAACTTATCGGCATTGCATGTCAAACACTAGCATAGAAGTGCTATTATTAGGAATATTGCGTTAAGAGCTTGTGGGGAACACATATACCCTAGTTTTCATCTTATATTTATGGAAAACTTACCTAACTACAAAATCTTTCTTTCCATATTCTCTAAAATTCCCTACCATTTCAAAATATTACAAAAATCCCTATTTTCCTTTCGTTCTCTCTTTTTTCAGATACATAACTCACCGCCATCTAACCCAGCGATTTTTGTTCCTATTTTCACCCCTGAAATCACTCTCATAGATCAGAAGTTGCCTTCGTCACTCCATTTGTGAATTTCAAATATATTCTCTCTCCAGTTCATCGATTTCTAGTTCCTAAAAAAGTTGAACTATTTCTTCATCATTTTTTTCTTTCTCATTCTTGAATAATCGTTTTAAAAAAAATCTTTTTAGCTTTTTCATCTACAATTTTCTGATGCATATGGATTCTGATGATGAAAACTTTCATGAAAATAGATATAAACAACGAAATGACTCATTAATCATGATAAATTTAAGAGCGAAAAAGTCAAAAAAGGATGCATGCTCGAGTGCTAAATCTATTGTTGTAAAAATGCCCAAAAATGAGGGAAAAGTTGGATCTGCATGACCATTACTACCAAACTTATAGATTTTCAATGTATCTCATTCATTTTGATTTATAAATTAGACTTTGTTAGTGTCACTACTCTGATACATCACGGCTACAATAGCATTTGTTTTATACAAGGTATCATGTTCACATTTAAGGTATTGATACATAACCCCCAATGTTGTTGAATCTTTGAGTAGTGTTTATCATGCTCAATATAAATGTATTTGATACATAAACACTACCTAATGTATCATTTATATGTACCAAGTTCTACAATGTATCTTCAATCTTATCAAATTTAAAAGGTTATATAGAAAGTACCAAATCAATTGTGTGTTATGTATCTACAATCTTTAATGTTTGTTCGGTCTTATCCAACTTAGAAGGTAATGTATATGTATATGTTATCCAATAATAATCTTGATACATAAATCATTATGTTCTATAATTAGAACACTATGTATTAGTTCCATCAATAGATATATGATACATAACAATGACAATGTTGACTACTTTATTATGTATCAAATTATGATATTTATATCTTAAACTCTTAGCAATTTTTATGATACATTGTGCAGCGCATTGCATGATTTATGGATTTGATATTTAATTTTACGTTTCTTTTTCTTTTTAAGCGCAACAGAAAAGATGTTATTCCCTTTTTAGCGCAACAGAAAGATTCTTGTTGTATCAGAATTAATGTATCCAGATGGTGACTTATGTATCCGGAAGGTAAAAATTTTAAGGGATTATTATAATTAGAAAAAGAGTAGGGATAGAATGTAATCTACTCTTTGCACTATGTGATTTATGTAAGTTATACTATATTTATCTCAAAACTATGAATCTTGCTTACTTGTACTTAAATCAACCAACTGTTACTTTAGTTACAAAAACCCCCCTTTGGTTACTTTTCTCTGAAATAGTTTGACTAAAATGAGATAATTGTGAGTTAAGTTTAAATCTAAACCATATTCCTTGTGGGATTGACCCCAACCTACAAGTTGGGTTCTTTATTTGGAAATGACTTCTTATACTTCTTTTTGGAAGTGTAATTTGGGCGTATCAAATTTTGGCGCCGCTACCGGGAAATACGACTTTTAGATTAAGTTTAACTACATATTGAACTTTAGTCAAGTATTTCCTCATTTTACGTTTTTATATTATTTTTGTTTGATACAGATCTCAACTCTAGTGTATGCCAAGTACACGGAGTCAAGGAAATCCCCTAACGCCCTACAATCCGGAATTAAGGAAAAGTTTGAGAAGAATGGTTGGAAGAGGCGCAAATCTTTGGGTACAGAATGATCCTATCAGAGAGAGTAATGGTGAGGAAGCTGGTTTACAACCTCTTGGAGTTGTTAATGAGCCCGCTCAGGTTCACGGTGGTCGTCTAATAGAAAATGCAGAAAGGGTGCAGAATTCGCCAACACCAAGGGTTCGTGGTAACTACAGGGTTGACTATAATGAGGTTGGACCCGATGGGCCTATTGTTCTCCCTCCTCTACATCCAGGACACACATTTGTGGTGACCAGTAGTCTTACAGAGATGCTTACAGCATGAGGGTTGTTTGCGAGGTTAGCTTCGGAGGATCCATACACTCACATGGCTAAATTGACTAGTGTCTATTAGAGTAGTGTGGGACGACCGAAATTGGATATGAACATCATAGGTTTGAGAGTATTCCCATTGTCATTGACTGGTGATGTAGTTGTGTGGTTTTCTGAGTTGTCATACAATTTGATCTATACATAGGACCAATTGCATACGGTGTTCATGGCGAGGTATTTTCCGGTGTCCAAGAAGTTGGATTACAAGGAAAATTGAATAACTTTGCGGCACTACCTAGAGAGTCAGTAAGCAGTTCATGGGATAGGTTCACTGGATTCATGAGGAGTGTTTCGAATCACCACATAGATGATGAGTCACCGAAGGAGAACTTCTACCGAGGAAAGGATGACAATGGAAAGGTTGTGTTGGACAGTATTGCTGGAGGATCATATGGTGAGTGCACTTTTGAGGAGATTGCTGAAAAATTTGAGAGGATTTCCCAAAACAATAAGGCATGGAGCACTAGAAAGGAAAATACTGGTAGGAGCACGTTCATTGTACAAACTACACCAAATCAATCAAATGATGACATTCGTGAAGAGATGGCTCAAATGAGGACAGAAATTGTCTTGGTATTAAACCATGTGAGTAGACGTGCAAAAAAGGTGAATGCGGTAAATTATCTCACTAAAACTCCACCACCCCCAGTTGAGGAATACTACTATGAGGAGGATACGAATTTGGTTAATGTTATGACGGGGGGATTTCCAAACCACCGCCCAAGGTTCCAACTCGGATAATTGGTGCCAAGGTCAAGGAAACCGAGGTCAAAACTATGGCAACTACAACTGTGATGGAAACTATGTCTGGGATGGAAACTACAATCGTGATAACAATTACAATTGAAACAAATATGGCAACAGGAATGATAAGGTTGGGCCTTATATTCCCCCTGGTAATAGAGATACTGGTACTAGTATGACTCCCATTGAGGATATGATGACGAAAATGATGAAGAGATTTGATGCGACATATGAGAATGTGAAGGAGATGCGTAATGATTTATCAGGGATTGGTCAGAAAGTTGATGCCCATGTAGTGTCTATCAAGCAACTTAAGCAGCAGTTTAGTCTGTTGTCCACTATTGCAAACCCACACCAGCCTGGCACACTTCATAGAAACACCATCAAAAATCTAAAATAATGATGGGCATTGTATGGCAGTCACTACTCATGGAGGAAAGTAGACTATTGATCCCTCATGTCGTCTGAGGTTGAAAGAGCGATAGAAAAAGATGAGGATAAGAATGAGGTTACTGAAACTCCAAAAGAGGATACCGAGAAGGAAGCTGAGGTGACCCAAAAAGTTGTTCCCATGCCTAGAACTCCACCTTCATTTCTACAGAGATTGGTGAAAAAGACTGAAGAGGGAAAATATCGCAGGTTCATAGCTATGTTGAAGCAATTGTCCATAAATGTCCTATTGATAGAAGCTTCGGAACAGATGACTGGGTATTCAAAGTTCATGAAAGACTTAGTGACCAAAAAGAGGGCTGTCAGTTTTGAAAATAAAGAGAGGCTATAACATTGTAGTGTTATTGCTACTAGGTCACTTGTGCAAAAGAAAGAGAATCCTGGAGCTTTTACTATTCCTTGTCCTATTGGGATTTTACACTTTGCAAAAGCTTTGTGTGATTAGGGTGCCAACATTAATTTGATGCCATTGTCCATATATAAGAAGTTGGGTTTAGGAGCTCCAAAGCCGACTACGATGCATATACAAAATGCCGATAGAACTGTGAAGAGGTCCATTGGAGTGCTCCAAGATGTCATTGTGAAAGTGTAGTCATTCATTTTTCTAGCGAACTTTGTGATACTTGATTTTGAGGTTCCCATCATCTTAGGGAGACCATTTCTTGCTACTGGGCGTGCCTTGGTCGACATGGAGAGAGGGCAGATAAAGTTTTGATTAAACAATGAGAAGGTAACTTTTAACATCTGTAGGTCTATGAAGCATGAAATTGATCTTAAATCTGTATCGGTGGTAAATCATAGTGTAGGGCAAGAATCTGAGGTGTCTATTTAAGAGAGGTTAGGTGTTGATTCATTAGCTGCTGTAATAATGAATTTTGACAGCGATGGTATTGATGACTATAATAAGCTAGTTGCTGCACTTGATAGGTTCGAGTTTCATTTCAAACCAAAACAATTCGAATTAGTGATATACCGTGAGTTTACGGATTTTTTAACACATTTCACTTAAGAGTTGTGTGAGTGTAGGGCCATTTTGTATTAGAACTAATTTTTATTGTGCTAAATTTGCAAGAAATAGTATTGGACAAGGTCGAGAGAGATACAGCTAAAATTCTACTGAAGTGGGCACCCACGGAAGTGACCTACGGACCATAGGTCCAGTCACAGTCCGTCCATGGGTAGGCATGGCTTGCTCATCTGGGAAGTTAGACTAACTGTGGAACTACGGAGACGAGTAACGGACCGTATGTCGACCCACATGCCGTCCTGCACGTTCGTCAATTATCACTGAGAATTGAAGTTCCAGTACCTGATGAAAAGTTCTAAGTGTGGAGCCACGGAAGAGGACCCATGGATCGTGGATTGACCCATGGTCCGTACTGCACGTCCATCGATTGCAACTGCGAGTTGAAAGTTCCAAAACATCTGAGAAATAGCTTAAGTCTTGAGCCACGGAAAGACCTACAGACCGTAGGCCAGTCCACGATCCGTAGGTCAGTATCGTCGATTGAAGCCGTGTCCAGAAAAGTTTATTTCCTTATTTCATTTCCTTTTCTTGGGACATGTTTTTCTACAAATAGCGCATGTAAACCTCGTTTTTGGAGGTTAAACACCATAGCATTATTTTAGTTCTTGGTATTTCCTTAGGAATTAACTTGCAAACTTTAGCAATTTGATTTCCTAATTTCAGTTTATAAAGATTCTTGCTTTGAATTTCATTTGAAGATTACGGGTTTCTTCTACTCAATACGTAAGTTCATGAATTTTTCTTCTACAATTATGAATTGTGTTCTTACAAGCATGAGTAACTAAATCCACAACTAGGGTTGTGGGAACCATGTGCAATTAACAATGTATGAATAATAACTAAGTAATTCTTTACTAGTGTTGATGCATGTATTGGTAATTCTTTCACTTAGAAGTCTTTTTAACGAGTGCACGCATTAGAACTCGCCTTGTTGATACTTGCCGAACCAAGGAGGTAGTTAATGAGAAAAGAATTATCAACGGAGATTTAGTATGATACTATCTAATAGTCTAATGTCAATTGGTGTGAGAGTGAAAACTAAGTCATACATTGATGTGATGTCTAATCTGAGGTAAAGGTAAGGGTTAGTAAATTACACACATAGCCGGACCAAGGCGCAGGGTGAAATTCCTTATTTGGCGGACAAAGCACTTAGGGATACGTAACTTACCACTTTGCATGTGATACACTAGCAAAAGGTTACTATTATTAGGATTACCGCGTTAAGAGCTTCTGGGGAACACATACACCCTAGTTTATCTCTCTCATTGATAACAACAAAGTTCGAATCTTGCTCATTTGTTACTTGACAATAATCAGTTATTTGTTTCACAACCCCCCCCCCCTTTACTTACTTGTCTCGGAAATAAATTGACTAAATGAATATAATCGTGAGTTAAGTTTAAGTCTAAACCATATTTCTCATGGGATCGACCGCAACTACAAGTTGGGTTCTTTATTTGACAACGATCGCTTATACTTCTTTAGGGAGGTGTAATTTGAGCGTATCAAATTTTCGTGCCGCTGTCGGGGAATAAGGCTTTTAGATTAAGTTTAACTACATTATTGAACTTTAGTCAATTATTTCCTAATTTTACTTTTTATTTTTGTTTTTGTTTTCTTCAGGTTTCCAATCTAGTGTATGCCAAGTACACAGAGTCAAGGCGAACCATTGACCCCATATGATCCAGAGTTGAGAAAAACATTGAGAAAGATGAATAATCAAGGGGTCCATGATAATCCACTTATAAAGGAGCCTGAGGAACAAGTGAATAATGAGAATGCTCAGGTTCATGGTGATAATCTACTTGGAGATACATTGAGGGTGCAGGATCCACCAGAACCACGACTACTTGATAATTACAGGGTCGAATTCAACACTGTCGAATCTGAATGACCCATTATTCTCTTTCCTCTACCTCCTAGGCATACATTCGTGGTGACTAACAGTTTGATGTAGATGCTTATAATGAGGGGGTTATTTTCTGGTATGGCTTCGGAAGATCCACATGGACACATGTCCAAGTTGAGAAGTGTTTGTAAGAGTTGTGTAGGGCGACAGGAGTTACATATGAATGTCATAAGGTTGAAAGCCTTCCATTTATCAATGACTAGTGATGTTGTTGTATGGTTTTCTGAGCTTTCGTACAACTCGATTCATACATGGGACCAATTGCACAAGGTGTTCATGGCCAAGTACTTTCCATTGTCAAAGAAACTGAACCACAAAGATAAACTCAACAACTTCGTGGCACTACCTGGAGAGTCTGTGAGTAGTTCATGGGATAGGTTCACTGCATTCATTAGAAGTGTTCTGAACCACCGCATTGATGATGAGTCACTAAAGGAGTATTTCTACAGAAGTCAAGATGACAATGGTAAGGTTGTGCTTGATACTATCTCTAGAGGATCATATGGTGAGTGCACTTTTGAATAGATCGGTGAGAAACTGGAGAAGATTTCCCCAAACAATAAAGCATGGAGCACTCGAAAGTCTGGCACTAGAAGAAGCACATTTGCAGTTCAAGCAGCACCTAGTCAATCTGCCGATGACATTCGAGAGGAGATGGCGCAGATAAGGACAGAAATTGGGTTGGTATTGAAGCGTGTAAGCGAAGGTCCAGAAAAGGTAAATGTAGTGAATTACTTGACTAGGACTCCACCACCACCATATGAGAAATGTTACTATGAGGAGGATGCTTACTTGGTGAATGATCAGACGGGGGGTTTCCGAGCAAACGCCTAAGGTTCCAAGTCGGATAATAGGTGCCAAGGTCAAGAAAACCAAGGTTGGAACTATGGTAACTACAATCGAGAGGGTCAATATGTCTGGGATGGGAACTATAATCGCGACAACAACTACGACCAGAACAACAAAGGCAACAAGAACAGTAGAGTTGGGCCTTATATTCCTCTACAAAATCGGAAATCTGGCAATAGGGAAGTTGGGGGTAGTATGTCACGGATTGAGGATATGATACAGAAGATGATGAAAAGGTTTGATTCGACTGATGAGAATGTGAAGGAGATGCAAAATGACTTGTCTGGAATAGGTCAAAAAGTTGATGCACATGCAGTGTCGATCAACAAACTTGAGCAGCAAATGAATCAGTTGTCCACTACAATCAACCCACGAAAACCTAGCACACGTCCTAGCAACACCATCTAGAATTCGAAAAATGATGGTGCGGTGAGAGTTGATGGAAGCACTACTGAGGGTGCTGAGTTGATAGATGCGGGCACTACTAATGGTGACCTGAGTGTTGATCCAGCAGGCTCTAGGAAACTGGACCCACCAGCTTGCTGATAGGTCTTTGGCGCTATGCGCCACAGGTTTGCCTCATCTGATCCTTTATTCTTTACTTTTTGTGCATTGGGGACAATTGCACTCTATTTTGTTGGGGGTTAGGTAAATAGATTGTGAGTGATAGGGTGAAGTCTGAGTAACCCAACACACAATCCTCTCTTGGGGATTGCCTGTGTTCTTTTCCCCCAAGAGACTATTTTTATTTTCTGTTGAACTTGCATGTTTAGGAATGTATGTGTAGGAGTAAGTAGAAAAATGAAAGCATGATGCGTGAAAAGCATGAGAAAAATGATCCCTGTCAAAAAAATGTTGAATTGTGCTAGATCTGTAGTCTTGATGAGTTGAATGTGTTGGATCTCAATGTGACATGATAAGAACTGATTTAATCTCATGACTTAAGCTAAAACATGAACTGGGTAATCTGATAATTTGATAATGAAACAATGTACCAAGAGTATTTGAGAAAAGTTGAATGCTCAAACAGTCTGTGCCAATCTAGAACTTGCCCCATTGGTCTTGCTAAGATGATCTAGGCTAGAAGTTGGGAAGTGATCATAGGCCCTTGTTCAAATTAGTCCACATAAGCCTAAAATGATCTAACCAAATGCAACTAATGTTCCCTTTTATCCAAATATTTGAGCCTAAAATAGACCACTTCTTTTGATTCACCTAACTCACCTTCCCTAAAATAATTGCTTTGGCCCCAGTCCCTCCTTGGACATGTGCACCTTGACTTAGGACAAAAGCCTAAGTTGAGGGTGGCTAATGCAAAAAGTGACATCAATCATTGGCCCTGGTCCGACATCAGATATTGTGCACCTCAACTCATGGAAACTCCATAATTTAAGGGTGGCTACAAAAGAGGAAACCGAAAGAAAAATAGGTATGAAAAGAGTTTTGTGTTGAAAAGAGAAAAAGAAAAGATGGAAAAGGATGTGACTTTGTGCCAAAGAAGCAAAAAGATGATAAATAAAAGTGCTAAAAAATAAAGAAAAATAAAGTTAAAGAAAAACAAGAAACTAAATAAAAAAAAATAAGAGCTACAAAGTCAAAAGTCACATCCATGGTGAAAAGAGTCAAGGGAAAGAAGGTAAAAAGGAAGGATGTCAAAAATAGGTCGAAAAGAGGTAAAAAGCCAATGTAATGTCAAGGAGGGCAAAAAGTCACTATAAAGTACCCAAATGTACCACACCTGACCCTGAGCCTTCGTTACAAGCTAAGAAAGTCCTATAGTGATCCTAGCAACTAGTTTGGGGAGTCTAAGAAGTGAAAATAAGGGCAAACCTACGGTATTAACCACTAACTGTACTTGAAATCACTTCTGAGCGTGAGTGTTGAATGAATCCTAAAAATCTAAATTCATATCTTTTGTGTGAAAAGGATTTCGTTTGAAGTAAGGGCACTAGTTACATTGTCGGAGAGTTGGTACCTTGGTAATTGTGAAAAAGTGTGTTGTGTGTCTATTAGTCGATCTTTGTCATATCTTGATCTGCATGAGTTAGCTTGTTAAGTCTATGAGAAAAGATTTGCACTAGAAAAGGTAGTTTGGATAGAAAGCCATGTGATTGCTTGAGTTTGAATGTCTACTTCTACACAAGTGTCGTTTAGAGTCTTAGTGTGTCGCTTGAGGACAAACAACGAATTTAAGTTGAGGGTGTTGATATATCGTGAGCTTACAGTATTTCTAATACATTTCACTTAAGAGTTGTATGTGTCTAGGGCCATTTTGTATTAGAACTAATGTTTGTTGTGCTAAATTTACAGGAAATAGGCTTGGACGAGGTCGAGAGAATTACAGCTGAAATTCTGCAGAAATGGCCACCCACGAAAGTGACCTACGGACCATAAGTCCAGTCACGGTCTGTCAGTGGGTAGGCATGGATTTCTCATTTGGGACGTCTGACTAAGTGTGGAACTACGGAGGCGAGTCACAGACCATAGGTCGACCCACGGACAATCATGCACGTCCGTCAATGATCACTGAGAGTTGAAGTTCCAGTACCTGAGGAAAAGTTCTAAATGTGGAGCCACGGAAGAGGACCCATGGACCGTGGATCAACCTACGGTCTGTACTGCACGTCCATCGATTGTAGCTGGGAGTTGAAGGTTCCAAAACTTCAAAGAAATTACCAAAGTCTTGAGCCACGGAAGGGACCTACGGATCGTAGGTCAGTCCAGGTCCGTAGGTCGATATTGTCGATTGAAGCAGCGTCCAGAAAAGTTTATTTCCTTATTTCGTTTCCTTTTCTTTTAGGACATGTTTTTCTATAAATAGCGCATGTAAACCTCATTTTTGGGGGTTAGACATCATAGCATTATTTTAGTTCTTGGTATTTTCTTGGTAATTAACTTGCAAATTTTAGCAATTTCATTTCCTAATTTCGGCTTATAAAGACTTTTGCTTTGAATTTCAATTGGAGGTTATGGGTTTCTTCTACTCAATATGTAAGATTATGAATTTTCTTCTACAATTAAGAATTGTGTTCTTACAAGCTTGAGTAACTAAATCCACAACTAGGGTTGTGGGAACCATAAGCAATTAACAACGTATGAATAATAACTAAGTAATTCTTGACTAGTGTTGATGCATGGATTGGTAATTTTTTCGCTTAGAAGTCTTTTTAACGAGTGCACGTGTTAGAACTCGCCTTGTTGCTACTTTCCAAACCAAGGAGGTAGTCAATGAGAAAAGAATTATCAACAAAGATTTAGTGTGATACTATCTAATATTCTAATGTCAATTGGTGCGAGGGTGAAAACTAAGTCATACATTGATGTGATGTCTAATTTGAGGTAAAGGTAATGGTTAGAAAACTATACATCCGTAGCCGGACCAAGGTGCGGGGTGAAATTCCTTATTTGGCGGACCAAGCACTTAGGGATACATAACTTACCACTTTGTATGTGATACACTAGGAAAGGGTTACTATTATTAGGATTACTGTGTTAAGAGCTTATAGGGAACACATACAGCCTAGTTTCTCTCTCTCATTAATAAAAACAAAGTTCGAATCTTGCTCACTTGTTACTTGACAATAATCAGTTATTTATTTCACAAACCCCCCCCCCCCTCTTTACTTGTCTCAGAATTAAGTTGACTAAATGAATATAATCGTGAGTTAAGTTTAAGTCTAAACCATATTCCTCGTGGGATCGAACCCAAAATAAAAGTTGGGTTCTTTATTTGACAACGATCGCTTATACTTCTTTAGGGAGGTGTAATTTGAGCGTATCAATTAGAAATGAAGAATCGAGACACCCCACCTGCAAAATCATTTGTTGATAAGCCTCAAAAACTGGAACTTAAGGTTCTTCTATATCACTTGAGGTATGTATACTTATGACAAAACTGAACTTTGCCCATTATTGTTGCTGCTGACTTGAGTGAAGGGCAAATAGAGGCTTTGATATTGGTTTTGAAGTGGTTTAACAGGGCTACATGTTGGACTATTGCGGACATTATTAGGGCATTTGTTCTCACAAAATCCAACTCATGCCGGACAACAAGCCAAGTATTGAGCATCAAATAAGACTAAATCACCCTATGAAAGAGGTTGTGAAAAAGGAGATCATTAACTGGTTGGATGTTGGAGTTATATATCCCATTGCCGATAGTAGTTGGGTTTACCCAAGTCAGTGTGTACCAAAGAAAAGAGGAATCACTATGGTTCCTAATGCCAAAAATGAGCTTGTTCCAATGAGGCTGGTGACCGGTTGGAGAGTGTGTATGGACTACTGCAAGTTAAATGCATGGACTGAGAAAGACCATTTCCCAATGGCGTTCATGGATCAAATGCTAGATCTTCTCCCTGGTAAGGGTTTGTATTGTTTTCTAGATGGGTACTCTGGCTACAATCAAATCTCCATAGCTCCGGAAGATAAAGAGAAAACCATATTCACTTGCCCTTATGGGACTTTCGCCTTTAAAAGGATGCCATTTGGGTTATGTAATGCTCCAACGACCTTCCAATGGTGTATAATGTCGATATTTTCAGATATGGTGGAGGACACGATAGAGGTATTTATGGATGATTTTTCTGTGGTAGGTGACTCATTTGATGATTGTTTGACACATTTGGCTGAGGTACTAAAACGGTGTGAAGAGTGCAATCTTGTGCTCAACTGGGAAAAGTGTCACTTTATGGTGAAAGAGGGTATAGTTTTGGGTCATCGAATTTCGCAAAAAAGTATTGTGGTTGATAGAGTTATAGTTGAGGTAATAGAAAAGCTTCCACCACCCATCTCTGTTAAAGGTGTTCGAAATTTTCTTTGGCATGCAGGCTTCTACCGGAGGTTCATAAAAGATTTCTCTAAAATTGCACACCCATTGTGCAAGCTACTTGAAAAAGAGTGTAAGTTTGATTTTGATGATGCTTGTCTGAGAGCATTTGAAGAGTTGAAAGAAAAGTTAACTTTGGCACCTATCATTATTTCATCGGATTGGGGGAAACCAAGTGATGTGTGATGCAAGTGGGGTGGCAGTTGGTGTGGTATTAGGACAGAGGCGACATAAAATTCTTTATCCGATTTACTATATCAGCAAAGCTCTAAAAGTGGCTCAAAAGAACTATACGTGACTGAACAGGAACTCCTTGCGGTGGTTTTCGCATTTGAGAAATTTAGATCCTACTTGCTTGGTACTAAGGTCATATTGCATACTGACCATTATGCATTGAGGTATCTGATGGCTAAAAGGGATGCAAAACCAAGGTTGATTAGATGAGTGATCTTACGGCAAGAGTTCAATTTTGAGGTAAAGGATAGAAAATGAACTGAAAATAAGGTTGTTGATCACTGGTCCAGACTAGAGGAAGCGGCTATGATCAAGCTAGAGGATGGAGTTGAGATTAATGAAGTGTTCCCTGATGAACAGGTATTGGCTGCTTCTTATGATCTTATCCATTGGTTCGCAGATTTTGCTAACTACTTGGCAAGTGATTTGGTTCCGTCGGATTTGTCATTTCACCAAAGGAAAAAGTTTATGTCTAATGTGAAGAAATTCTTTTGGGATAAGTCTTACTTGTTTCGTGTTTGTGCTGATAGGATTATTCGTCGCTGTGTGCCCGAGGTTGAGATGATGAGTATACTAGAGGTGTGTCATTCATCGCCTGTTGGTGGGTACCATAGTTGTATCCGAACTTCCCATAAAATTTTGCAGTATGGGTATTACTTGCCTACCATCCACCAAGATGCTCATGATTTTGCCAAGTCTTGTGACCGTTGCCAGCGTGATGAAGGAATTTCGAAAAAGCAAGAACCACCAATGAATCCAATACTGGTGATAGAACTTTTTGATGTTTGGGGTCTTCACTTCATGGGTCCATTTGTGCGTTCGAATGGGATGAAGTACATTCTTGTGGCGGTTGACTATGTATTGAAATGGGTGGAAGCAGTCGTGCTTCCAAACAATGAAGGAAAAAGTTTCACCGCATTCCTAAAAAAGAATATGTTCTCCAGATTTGGTACACCAAGTCCTCATTTTTGTAATAAATTGTTCAAGGCGTTGCTTGAGAAGTATGGTTCGCCACAACATAGCAACCCCTTACCTCTGCAGTCGAGTGGGCAAGTTAAAGTGTCAAATCGCGAGATAAAGCAAATTATTGCAAAGACCGTAAATGCTAACATAACTGATTGGTCAAGGAAGCTTGATGATGCTCTATGGACTTATCGCACTGCATTCAAAACTCTCATAGGTATTTTCCCCTAACAACTTGTATATGGGAAGTCTTGTCATTTGTCTGTAGAGCTAGAGCATAAAGCAATGTGGGCGCTAAAGATGTTGAATTTGGATTGGGGCGCCGCATCAAGTCAAAGAATGAATGACAAGAATGAGCTTGATGAGTTTTGCCTAAAAGCATATGAAAGTACAGGCTTGTACAAGGAGAAGATGAAGAAGTACCATGATCAGAAGATCGATAAGCGTGAATTTGTTGTCGATGATTTGGTGCTCTTATTTAACTCAAGGTTGCGCTTGTTTCCTGGCAAGTTCAAGTCCAAGTGGACCGAGTCATTCAAAGTAACTCGAGTATTTCCACATGGAGCGGTTGAACTCGAGAACAAGAAAGGAACGAGGTTCAAGGTGAACGGACAGAGGATAAAGATCTACTTGAGGAAATCTGAGAGTGTTAATGAAGTGATAGAGGAATGGGATCTTGGTGAAGTTTGAGTAACTAAGGTGTCTGCGTCGAGCCGCAACATTAAATCAAGTGTTGCTTGGGAGGAAACCCAAGATGTACATTCTAGCCAACTATAGGAGTTTCTTTTCGATACAGGGAGTTTTTCTTAAACTTGCAGTTTTCTAGATAGATGTTTGTTAATTTTTAGTTTTAGTGTTTGCTAGATATAGATAGAATAGGATCCATGTCCAAAAATTATCCAAAAATGTAAAAAGGAAGCCCTAATGTTTGCTACGTGTGCAAGAAAGAAAAGGAAAAATCTACAGAAAATAAGTTGATGCAGTGATCTATCGGTCCCAACGACGGTTCGTGGGTCCATCCACGGACCGTGGTTGGCAACCATAGATCCCAGGTATGTCTCTCAATTTTTACTAAGTGTCAGCATCATCCATGGAACCCATCGATGGATCGTCGATTGACTCATGGACCTTTGATGGGGTTTCGTGGGTCCAAGTTAGGTTTACAATCGACCCAACCCGGACCCCTATCAAAATAAAACCTTTCATTTTTATATTAACCCCCCCCCCCCCATTTCACTCATTTCCCCCAACCGTTTCAAAATATCCATACACCCAAAAAGACCCCTCCAACTCATAAATTTCATCCATAACATCTTCCCTTTCCATTCTTTTACTCCCATTTCCCCCAAATCTCTCCCAAAAATCCATTCCCCCCATTTCCATTGTTTTTTCAACCATCTTTCTTCCACAAACACTCATTCAAGTCCAGGTTTGGTGTCAATTTTTCTTGGGTCTTAAGAAGAAGTCAGAACCAACACACTCCTCAACTTCGTTTTGCTTGTAAGGTAATTGATCTCACCAAAACTTTGATTTTTTTCACTGTTTAAATTGAAATCAATGAATTTGTACTTGACCTTGGGTAGGAATTTGCATGATCAATTGGTATAAAATAATCCGAACACTATCCTTGGAACGGTGGTATATGGAGTGTGTTTCTAAATTTAATTAAATAAAGAGGATTCGATGTCTAAGCGGGTGTCTTAAGTTAGGTTTTCAAAGCTTGTTTGATTAAATGTGGGATTTAAATGAATGACACCCTAGGAATGATATACCACATAATATGTTGAAATGCATGTTTAGACTCAAAATAGATTGATTATTGTATTGAATGTGTTGTATGAATTTGGAAACCAAAACCTGCACAGCACTGATCAACGACCTCAATCCACGGACCGTAGGTCGTGGTCCGTAAATCACTTGCACATAAAAATTGTCTAAGTCAGGAACCACAGTGTGGACTACGGTCCGTCGTTTGATCGACGGACCGTTCTGCACATCCGTAGTTCTCCAGCAGAGACTCAATAATGTGACTTCCTGACCTACGGAGTTGTCCAAAACTTTTTAAATTTTTTGTCTAAGTCCACATGGTGTTCTAAAACTAATTCTTGGGTCTTGTTGACTTCTTTAAGTACTAACATGTATTCCACAAGTACCATGTCACCAAAACAAGCACCCAACTACGCTAAAAAGGGAAAGTCAAAATCTGTTGCACCATCCCGTCGCCTGCTGAATGAGTCCAGTGAGGATGAGTACATCCCAGAGACCACCAAAGGCTCCCCTGCCCCCCGGACCACGAGGAACAGGGCCAGGCAGATTATATCATCCAGTGACGAGGTCGAGGTCACTTCCCCCAGTCTGAGGAGGGGGCTTTATCTGCAGGAGAGTCGCAGTCTGGCTCTAAGTTGTATTTCGGATTCGGTTCCAGCGGTACTTTCGCCTCTTCTTCCAATGCAGATAGCACGGGGAATGTACAGGACCCACTCAGCACTATAGTTGAGCCGATTTACAGTGCCAGCGAGCTGAATAGGTGGTGTGTTGAGGGCCAGTGCTAGATTTATGTTGACTGGAAGGCCTTGAACGAGCACAGACAGATAGCCCATCCAATTACTGAGGAGCATCGAGTTCTGACAGGGAGCCTCCACACAATATCCTCCATTCATGCTCTATTTAAACAGTACAAGTGTGACTGGATGGCTGAGAGTCTAGGGAGTTATAGCGAGGAGATGGTTCAGGAGTTATATGCCTCATATGTTGCCACCGTCTTTAGTGCCTTGCCACCATGCACCAAATATTGTATCAGCCACCTCTCCCGACTACCATGGTGCGGGGACTACCGATTGACATTTCTAAAACCACCTCCACCTTTTATTTACAGCGTGACACACACTCTACCTACCAATACGGCAAAGTACGACTATCGGATGTGGATAGTTTAGAGTCGTGCTTTATAAAATGAGAGAGTCACTACTTCGGTGGATGGTACGCCATATAGCTGATAAAGGAGAGAGCACTGAGTGGGTGCAAAATATGCAGTTGCCGATCAAAAAGGTGACTTTGAGTTTTTGGGCCAAATTTTGGTGGTCCATCGTCCGTACCAGACTGTCCCCCACACAGGCAGACAATGTCGTTACTTGGGACCGGGCGGTGATGTTTGTTGCACTACTAACGGGATTAGAGGTTGATTTCACCCGAATTATTCTTGTTGAGATCCATGAGAGGGTCTTTAGGAGGACGACGACCATACCATTCACATGTTTGATTTTCCAATTGTGTAGAGAGTCTACTGTGCTGATATGGCACTATGATAGATTGGTCCAGGTGACCAAGACATCGGATGTTGGGCTCATCGAGGATGATGCTAACCTCGCTACCCCGTATCAGAGTACATTAGTTGTCGTTCCTCCCTTGGGTGATGATTTAGTTTGAGAGGTTGAGCAGGTTGAGGTGGCACAGGTTGATGATACTTCCGTACCTCCCACTACCACGGATGTACAGTCTCCCCCTTCCATCGCCACTAGTCAAGCTGTGACCTTATCCCGAGCCACTCTCCCTTCAGGGTCCACTTTAGTTCCTCTGGCCCGAGTCCAGAAGTTGGAGACCCAGATGGCTACCTTGTTGCAGCACATGAGACCCTATATGCAGCGATCTGTTGAGGAGTCTGAGCCTCGTATGGAGCGAATGATAGACGTGAAGATTCAAGAGGTCAAAAAGTGGCTAGATGCTTTCGAGTTGAGGGTTTTAGAGCATCCTGCTCCCACCATTGATGTTTCCACTTTCCAAATAGAGTTGGCTAGGCTCTGGTCTGATTTTCATGCTTTGCTAGCCCCTGCTGAGACTGTACCAGAGGCTACACCTGCGATTGAGAAGGATGATGTGATGATGAGTGCTCTTTTTGGCGACACTATGCCACCACCTGACCCTTCCCGTGCGGCCAGGAAGCACCACCGCTCTTTTGATCATGCTTCTAATACTGAGGAGGCCCAGCGGGTGAAGAAGAGGGAGCGACAGTAGTTTGAGGCAGCCTAGAGGCAGTCTATTATAGATAAGGAGTTGTGGCAGCAGCGGGCCCTAGAGGTTGATGTTAACCCTTCTATTTCGATGAGAATTACTGACTGTGTTCCCACTATTGATGAGGGTTCTACTGATGGCGTTCTTATTGTTAATCCAGCAGGTTCCAGGAAACGGCATCCACCTGCATCTTGATGGGTCTTCGGCGCATATGTGCCACAGGTTTGCTTTACCATATGCATTATTTTATGTTCTTTTTGTGCATTGAGGGCAATTGCACCTTTTTTCATGAGGGTAGGGTAAATGGGTTGTGAGTGATAGGGTGAAGTCTGAGTAACCCAACTTATAACCCTCCCTTGGGGTTTTCTTGCCTATGTTCTTTTTCCCCAAGGGACTGTTTTACTTTTATGTTGAACCGACATGTGTAGGATTGTATGTGTAGAGGTAAGTAGAAGAATGAAAGCATGATGACATAAGAGCATGAAATTGATACCTGTCCAAAATTTTAAAATGTGCTAAATCTATAGGTTTAATGAGTTGAATGTGTTTGGATCTACATGTGACATGATAAGGAACCGGTATGATAGCATGACTTAAGCTAAAACTTGAACTGGGTACTTTAATAATTCGATAATGAAACAATGTGTCAAGTGTGTGTGAGTAGATTTTGTATGTTCATGCAGTATGTGCCAATCTAGAACTTTCCCCATTGGTCATGCTAAGATAATCTAGTCTAGAAATTGAGAAATGATCATAGGCCCTTGCTCAAATAAGTCCACTAAAGCCTAAAAAAATATCCAACCAAAAGAAATAAATGCTCTCTTTGATCCAAATATTTGAGCCTAACGAATAGCACTTCTTTCAATACACCTAACTCACCTTCCAAAATGACTATTTTGGCCCTGGTCCCTCCTTGGACATGTACACCTTAACTTAGGCCAAAAACCTATGTTTATTTAGAAGTTACAATAATCTTGGCCCTAGTCTGACCTCGGACATTGTGCACCTCAACTCATGCAAAATACATAAGTTGAGGGTGGCTATGAAAAATGAAACTGAAAGAAAAAGGGTATGAAAAGAGTTGTGTGTAAAAGAAGGAAAATGATAGAAAAAGATGTGACTGAATTCAAAAGATACAAAAGGAGTGATAATGATGTTAAATAACAAAGAATGAAGAAGTAAAAGAAAAGTGAAAGAGAAAAAGAGAAAAAGAAGAGCAAAAAAGTCAAAGCACATCTGTGTTGAAGAAAGTCAAGGAAAAGAGTAGAAAATAAAAATATGTCAGAATTGGTTGAGAAAAGAGGTAAATAGCCAATGTAATGTCAAGGAGGGCAGAAAAGGCACTAAAAGTACCCAAATGTATCCTACCTAACCCCGAGCCTATGTTATAAGCTAATAAAGTCCTATAGTGATCCTAGTGACTACTTAGAGAGTCTATCCAGTAAAAATAAGGGCAAGCCTATGGTATTGAGCACTAACTGTATTTGAATTCACTTATGAGCATGAGTGTTAACTGAATCCTTAAACTTAAAAATCAGATTTGTTGTGTGAAAAAGGATTTCTTTGAAGTGAGGGCACTAGTTACATTGTTGGAGAGTTGGTACCTTGGTGATTGTTGAAAAGTGTATTTGGCGATGTTTATTGGTCTGTCTATGTCATGTGTTGATCCGCATGAGTTAGATTGTTGAGTCTAAATGAAAAGATCTGCACTAGGTGATGGAATTGATTGAGAAAGCCATGTGATTGCTTGAGTTTGTATGTTTGCTTCTACATAAGGGTCGTTTAGAGTTTTAGTGTGTCGCTTGAGAACAAACAACAAGTTTACGTTGAGGGTGTTGATATACCGTGAGTTTACGGTATTTTTGATGCATTTCACTTAGAGTTTGTGTGTGTCTTGGGCTATTTTGCTATTATATATAATGTTTTTATGTAATCTTTTGTAGGAAATTGATTCGTAAGCGGTTGAAATGAAAAAGAACTAAAGTGGCAGCAAAAGCAGTCGACGAAACCAAACCACGGACCACAATTCCAGTGACGGTCCATATGTCATGGTTCGTGGGTGTGTGTTCAAGGAAGTCTAACAAAGTATGGAACCACGGAGTCAAACGAACCCCCGTAGAGTGAATGGCGGACCGTAGATTGATGGTCGTCGTTTGATTCAGAGAATTGAAGTTCCAGTACTTGAACTATGGAAGAACAGGACGGACCATAGTCCAATCCACGGACCATAGGTGGGTTCATCGTTTGAAGGTCCTGAAAATATTTTCTAAGTGTTGAACCACGAAGGTGACCCACGGACTGTAGGTTGATTCACAGTCTGTAGGTCTGGTCGTTGATCGAAAACCATGTCTGACCTAGTTTTCCTTATTTTGTTTTTCTGCTTTGTTTAGGATTTAGTTTCTATAAATAGTAGTTGTTATTTCCATTTTTGGGAGTTAGACAATATTGTAGACTTTTGTTTTGGTCTTTTGGGATTTTTTTGCAAGCTCTTAGCAATTTAATTCCGGAAGTTGGTTTTATGCTATTTGCACTTTGAATTTCAATTCAAGATTTTGGTTTTCATCTATTCTAATTGTAAGTTCATGATTTCTTTTAACCCTAATATGAATTGTGAATCTTCAAGCATGAGTAGGTAAATCCATAACTAGAGTTGTGGAAACCATGAGCAATTAACAATGTATGACTAATAGCTAAGTAATTCTTGAATAGTGTTTATGCATGTACTGATCTTTTCATTTAAAAGTCTTTCTAGCGGTGCGCAACGATAGAACTCGCCTCTTTCCTACTTGCCTTACTAAGGGGGTAATGAATGAAAAATAGATTAAACAATAGAGATTCAGTTAAGGATTTGTTGCTATCTAATAGTCTGACTTTAATCAGTTGACTTGAGGGTGAATACCCAACTCAATTGACACGAGGACTAATATGGGGTAAAGGTAAGGGTTAGTAAAGCGCACACCCATAGATTTACCAACTCACGGGTGAAAGTTTCTACTTAGATTATCAATCACTTAGGGATACACAACTTATCGGCCTTGCATGTCAAACACTAGGATAGAAGTACTATTATTAGGAACATTGTGTTAAGAGCTTGTGGGGAACACATATACCCTAGTTTTCATCTTATATTGATCTCTAAACTATGAATCTTGCTTACTTGTTACTTATTAACTTAAATCAACAAACTGTACTTTAGTTACAAAACCTCCCCTTTGGCTACTTTTCTCGGAAATAGTTTGACTAAAAAGAGATAATTGTGAGTTAAGTTGAAGTCTAAACCATATTCCTCGTGGGATCGACCCCAACCTACAAGTTGGGTTCTTTGTTTGGCAACGACCGCTTATACTTCTTTTGGAAAGTGCAATTTGGGCGTATCAACTATGAAATATGAATTTATGATATGCATGTTCTTTATCAAATGGTTGATTCTGAGTATAGGTTGATTTCATAATATTATGATTGGAAGTCTATGTATTCGTGATTGCTATTGTATGTGATTGGCATGTTTTTACGATATTGCGGGTTGTGCATATGAATCTAAGGCGAGGACTAGGAGTCCGAGCTATATTGTATTTGTGATTATAATTATTTTAACTATTGGATTAAGTTTATAGGGACTCAATTCTTAGTTGTTCTAAACTATGTTTCTGTTAATCATGATGTTATTGGTTATTGAAATGGTGGTTGTTACGTTAGACAGATGACCAAAAGTCTGATGTATGGTTAAATGAGGAGATAGGTCATGGTTGTCTAGTGTTTTTAGAATTTATCTGATTAGGGTAATTTGAATTAAAATGACTGAGTTAGCGTAGGGCACCAATTTTAGGTATGGGTGTGACAGGTCCAAGATATTAGGTTGATTAATCGAATTAGGGGTTATCTTACACTTAGGAATTTCTATATGATAGAAAAGTTAGGATATGATTTGGCATTATTGTGGTCCTGTAATTATGGATATTAATTTAGTAGAAGAGTTAGGCTATGATCTAATATGAGAGTGACATCACAGGTGGGCTTCCACCTTGAGAAGCCTCTGAAATCACAAGTAGGCCTGGGAAGCCTTAGGGTGATATCACATGTAGGCTTGGGAAGCCTTATGGTGACGTCTAGAGTGACATCACATGTAGGCTTAGAAATACTTAGAGTGGGAAAAAAGGGTCGAATGGGTTAATGGTAAAGTTGACACAGAATGAGGTAGGAAGCTAGGATCAAAGTGTACTAGTTTATGGGCATTATACCCGTGATAGTAAAAACAGGTGGATAGAGACTCTGGATGGTGTAATTTTCGTAATGCATGTTCTCTTCTGTCTACTCTATATTATGTGATAGGTTCGACTCGATTGATGTTGTCTACCAGTATATGTTGTTTATACAGATACTACTCTTTTGCTATGCCACATGACATAGTCTGGTTGCAGAAATTCAGTGATGTTTCATAGGTGAAGAGGATGATCTTCGATAGCTTCTACTCCTCTTTCCTTATGGTGGGAGTTGTTCCTTATTTCTTTTATAAGTTGTACTCTTAGAAACCCTTGTACGTTTAGACTTGTTCCTTAGGAGTGTTAGTATGTTTCCTTGTAAAACAACTTTGGAGGTTTAAATTAATTTATGCCAATTTCATAACCATTTAGGGTGTTAGCTTATGACTTGTTTATTTTTCCGCATGTTAGGTTTGGGGGTTGAGGGTTCTCTTATCTAGGTGGTAGAGTAGGTGCCCTCACTGCCTAGTGAATTGGGTCGTGACAAAATATATTTAGAGACTCTTAAAACTAATATAAGCTAAAATAGTTGATGTAACACTATTAAACTACCAAAAATATGAGGCCTTTATTTTTATATCATTTTTTGTTTTATCCTTTTCTATTTATTTATTTCTATAAATTTATTTGTTGAGTTTTTTTCATATGTACGTCAGGATTTTGTTATTATACGATTTTAATCTTTCATATCTTACTATAATTCAAAAGATGCCTTCTAATTTTACAAGAAAAAACTGTAATCAACTTACAACTAATTATTTCAACTTTCAATAAAATTAATAATTCAAAAGATATTATTTCGTGAATTATTTTGATTATGTCAATAGTTTTTAATTAATTTTATTGAAAATTGAAATAATTAGTTGTAAGTTAATTACAGTTAAACTTTCTTGTAAAATCAAGAGGCAATGTTTAGTTATTACTTTGTTCATTTTTCAGTTAAACAAAAAAGAACTAAATAAAGTTTACAAAAATCTTTTGATTTAGAAATTGAAAGTGCAGCCCTTATTAAGCAGCATATTTGATTAAATTGATTAAAGAAATACACTTCTAAAAAAAATTAGTAATTAACTAAATTAAATGACTTGATGTCACAAAAAATAAATAAATAAATTATGTGATAAAGTTAAAGTTTGATGACTTTTGTGTGATACAAAAAGATTAAAAAAATAATTTTTGTGTGATAATCCTTAAGGTTCAATGATGTATGTGTAACAAGACATAGAAAAGTGGCTTTCGTGTGTTAAACTTAAAATTGAATGACTATGAGTGAAATTACTCAATAAAATTACAAGAATTCAAAATTTCCTTAAATAATCCAACCTCAAAATTTAAGTTTTACCTAACTTTGACTCATAGAATAAAAGATCAAAAACTATATTTATGTTAACATTTGTTTTCCCTCTATATATCGTCTAGTAGAGCCACATCCTTTTTAAACAACACCTATCTTTGATTCTATCATATTCCTAAATTTTTTTCTGCCTAGTTTAACATCATGGAAAAAATGATTTTTTTACATGTTAGCAAAATTGAAGAAGGCATTTTTCATAGAATGTTGACCATGGATTTAGGAATTGAATCATCCAAAAAGGTCACGTCTATTTGGATGTTTTTGGAGTCCTACAATTGTAAAAAAAAATATATATATATAATCAAATTTCTACTTGTGTTGAATTTTTTTTTAAAGCCTTTATATTGAAACTGAGATAGCTTTTAAGATGGGCCTTTTAAAGGTTTTTCATCTTTTGTTTGAATGCTAGGTACGGAGTTTCTTCAAAAGCACATCTCCAGTGCTGAATCATCAACTCCTTAAAAGTGTCATATTGAGTCCAAAAGTTTAAGAATCTAAAAGGTTTAATTAAGTTGAGAGTTTCTTCTTCAGATGAAATGATCAAAGGGGCATAATCTGAACTAATTTTAGATAGGTGTTCAACTTCAATTAAGGAAAGATATTCTGATACTAGATATTGAAAATCACTTTGTCCAACCTTTAAAAAATGCAATCCTCTACAACTTTACCATTCCACCAAGTGTAAGTGTTTCCTTTAAATCCCACATGAATTTATGTAGAAGGTAGAATCTTCACATTCTTCTACCTTTACTGATAGTCCACCTAATTTCTCTTCCCCTGAGACAATAAGATTAGAATCTCCTCCAATAATCCAAAGTAATTCCATGTTAGTGGCTAGAAAATAAAAGTTATCCCATAGTTCCTACCTTTTTCTTTTATCACATTTAGCATAATAAAAAGTTGAAATGAAATATTTGCCAGAGTCTTGATGACACAACTTCAGAGTAATCAGTTATTTCGTATTCATCAAGATTTTTCATTGTATACTAGTATCTAGAAATACCCAAATCTTGTCATTAGTATTAGCAATAGTTGTTTCCATTCCAGCCTTCTTCTATATTTCTACAGATGTTTGCAGTTTTGAAATGGTTTCATCAGAGCTATAATAGAGTGCTTACATTGTTTTTGTAGGCTAACGAGTCTTTGAAATGTCTATTATTTTCTAACAGACCTAATATTTCAAACTAGTGCCTTCATCATCATTTATACTTTGATGACACTATCCTCTTTTGAATCACCCTCTTGACTTGTATAATTTCTTGATTTTTTTTCTTTGTTTTTCTGGCAGGAGCTCTTAGGGATATATGCTTCTCCAATTAGCTTGAGAAAAATTCTTAAGAATGACTTCTTCATTTTTCTGATCTTTTAATACCTCCATTGCTTTCCATATTGTTGTCTATGTTACCTTGTGAGTTACTTTAGCTGTTGAGATCTCCTTATTGGTGTTTAGACACTTGTAATGCCATTGTTCCCTTTTTATCTATGAGACCATCAGTCATTGCTAACAAAAAAAATTGTCTTTGATGGGCTTGATTCTGGTGATCTGGTGGTATTTTCTGTCCAAGGTTGTTGTTTTCATCTCCGTATTTTGAAGTTGGTCCATGCCCATGATGATGTTTTATGATATAATTTTCTAGTCAGTTTTTCTTTGTTACCAATGACTCTGATTGATTGTTCCTCTCATTTTCCTCCCAAGCTAATAGAAATGGATTCATCAAAAGAGTCTTCTAGTTCCTCTAACCTATCACCATATTTTGAACTAGGCACTTCCCCTTTTTTCTTAGTCATAAATTTCTTGGATATATTTATTTGAGTTGGATTCATCCAAAGACTCTGCTAGTTCTTCTACTCTATCACCTCATTTTGAACTAGACACTTTCTCTTTTTACTTAGTCATAAGTTCCTGATAAGTTTAGCTTAAAGCTATATCAGTTTCAACATAAATGGTTTTTAAAAAAACAATTCAATACAAGTAAAAATCTAATTGTAAAATCTATCAAAATTATAGGACTCGAAGAACATCCAAAAAGACATGATCTTTTTGGATGGTTAATTCCTAAATCTATGGTCATCATTCTATAAAAATTGCCTTCTTCAGTTTTACTAACATGTAAGAAATTCACTTTTTCCAAGATGAAACTAGGCAGAATAAGATTTAAGAATATGATAGAATCGAAAAATGTATTGCTTAAAAAAGAATGTGGCTCTACAAAATGATATATTGACGGAAAATAAATGATGTTATAAATGGTATTTTTGAATTTTTATTATATGAGTCAAAGTTAGCTAAAACTTAAATTTTAAGATTGGATTATTTAAGAAAAATTTTGCATTCTTGTAATTTTAATTGAGTAATTTCACACACAATCATTCATTTAATTTTGTGTTTATCCCATAAAAGTCATATTTCTACATGTTGTTTCAGAAATGCCATTTAACTTCACAGATTGTCACACAAAAAAAAAATTAAAATTTTTTTATATCACATAAAAATCATCTAACTTTAACTTATTCACATAAAAAGTATTTGTTTTTTGTTTTTTTTTTGTCACATAAATCATTTAATTTAGTTAATTACTGTATTTTGGAAGTGTATTCTTAACCAATTTATTCAAATGTGTTGCCCAATACTGGTTACACTTGACATTCTATTTCTAAATAACAAAAATATTTTGTAGTAACAAAGTTGTAGGAAAAAATGAACATTGACTACTTGGGATAAAGTTTGTTTACCTAAGAAAGAAGGAGGGCTGGGTTTCAACTTCAGGTTTGAGGTGTCACAAGTCATGTAGGCTAAACTCTGGTGGAGGTTCAGGATTGAAAAAACTATTTGTGCTAATTTCATGTGGAACACATATTATAAGAAGTAAACATCTTCTCTTGTCCAGTGGAAATGAGGTTCAGAACTGTGGAAGGATATGCTTCAAAATAGGTAGAAAATTGAGCAATTATTATGGTGGGATGGTTTGAAAATTGGACTAAGTTAGGCTTGTTATTTAATAAGCCATCAAAGGTACTTACCACAAAAGTTTATTTAACTAACAATGAGTGTGATTTTGATTTAATGAGGCATTATCTTCCTTGTAACAGTGTTGAACATATTCTGCCACTTGAATTGTTGTAGGCATAATGATATGGAGGATAGACCTTGGTGGGATAAAAACAAGCTCAGGAAAATACATAGTGAAAAAGTTGAGAGTTGTTGAAAAAGAAAGAAGAGGAATAGAATTTTTTAAGAACATTTGGGTAAAACGACTTCCTTTCATAATATCATTCTTTACTTGGAGGGGTATGGACTCATAAATTCCATGTAGATTCACTTATGGATCTATGGAATCCTACCTCTCACGTTTGTCATTGTTGTGAGGTTCAAATTAAGGAGTCTTTGGATCATCTGTTTCTTAACGGTGAAGTTGAATGATGTGATTGAAACTCTTTTACTACTGCTGATGGTATTACATGTCCATGGATTCAGGTGAGGCAATCTTTAAAGAAGTGGTGAGATGCTCAAGGAAATGGTAGGCAAAAGACAATCTTAGTGTTGTTCCTAATGTTTCTTATGGTGTCTTTGGAAGAAAAGAAACATTTGTATTCATTGGGGCTCTTACTCTACCCTAAAGGTCATTTAGGACATTAATAGCACTCTTAGAAATCTTATGAAATGGAAGTTTGCTTACACATATATATCAAAGAATTTTCATCACGTGGTAGCATTGTTTGAAGTGCACAGACCTATTTTCGAATCTACCATAGTGAGATAGTGTGCACATTCTAATGGTTGGTAAAAAATCGATACAAATGGGGCCTCTAAGGGTATCCAGGCCTCCGTGCTGCATTTTTTTGCGTTAGAGATTATATTGGTATATGATTGGTTCTAAGAGGTTGAAGATTCCTAAAACTACTAACCTACGTAGCTGAAGTTGTTGCTATGAAAGAATGGTTGTAGTACTATTTTGAGAACAATTTATCAAATGTCATTATGAAGTCTGATTCATTGGTTTTGGGTCAATGGAGAATGGGAGATTCCATGGAGTATGACAATGGAGCTCAACTCCATTAAAAGATTAAGGGCCTTAATGTCAGTAAGAGTACAACACTCCTTAAAGAAGAGAAATACTCTTGTTGACTTTTTGCTAACCTAGTTTTTTTAATTTTGCAGGTTCATATGATTTATACATTTTCGGGAGGGCCCAAGTACAAAAAGAAGGATAATCAATTCAGTTAAACAAAATATACCTCATTTAAAAATCAGACAAGCAAGCAGTAGCTTGTACAGTTTCAAAGATCAGCAATATCTAATACCTGGAAAATTGACCCAAGCAATGGATGTTGAGTTACATTGCAACCCTGGAAATTCACATGCTAAGCTCATTAGACCTGCTAGGATTTTACTCAGCATCTCATCAAATCAACTCTTGAATTAGGATTACAAGCTAGAGGAGGAACTTACCATGTTAATATAGGAAGGTGTAGTGCACCATTCCAGATGAGTGATGTAATGTAGTTAGATGGTGAAAGCCGTCAAGATTGAAGAAGGTGATGCGTCAATCGAATTCTCTAGACATTCCAGCTACTTCCCTAGTTTGGAGTTACATTTATTTCCTTTTCTACCTTTTTTATTTATTTTTGTTGATTTAGACTTGGGCTCAACACTTCGGCCTAAGTTTGTAGTTTTAAATTTTTTTAAAATTTTATGATATAAACGGCCCACTTGTCTTTTAATTAAAAAGGAATAAATACATAGAAAAATATACTGAAACAAAAGAATTGACACAAAGGCACAACTGCTACATAGAATTAGCAATTTATAGCCTAGCTTTATTTAGCAATTAATAGTGCAAAAAAAATAATAGCATGTATTAGCCCAAAAGTAAATTAACAGTATTTTTATAGATTTACTTTTTTACTATCACGCAAGCAATTGGCAATAAATAGAAGACGTGGGATTGCTTTTCTTCTATGGTTTTAATTCCTATAACTAAGGAAGTTAGTATTTCAGTTTCCTTAAATTTCCAAACCCAACTCCATTATTAGTACATCTTAACAAAAAAAAAACAACGTAGAGAAAATAAAAGCATCAAAATATAAATGAAACCTTTGATTGTTTTGATTCATTATAATGGAGAGTGGCTAGTAATAATAATTTTGTAGATTGTTCCATAGAAGCGGAGGTTATCAATACAGATATTGATTTCAAATCCTCTAGATATGTTGCTACTTCTATTAATTCTTTTGAACTTCATTATAAAATCAACGACTTTTCAATATCGATGTTGAAACGAAATAATATAGAATTGCGAGTATACATATAATTGAAGAAAGAATAGGAAACTTTCAAATACTATCCATCATGTATAACTTGAAAAGTTATTGGCATACATTATACACTTTCAAGTGCTAAAGTTGAAGATGGAATTGTCAATACCAATTTGATTGCTATTGGTGTCAACAACACAAACACTTTATATTTTATTGGTTACAATCATATGATTGTCCGAGAGACTGTATTTTAATGAATGCAATATTATTTAGTGTGTTATTAAAACTATACTAACAGAATGTCAAGTTTACAAGAATTTTTTTTTCTAATATCTATGTTAAAAATAATTATGCTATTTGAATGATGTTTCAATTTAAGGTGAAAAGTTTAAATACATCAAGGTATTATCAATTAAAAAGAACAATTATGTATACATTATGCATCCTCTAAAATATATGATGTATATACTTATGTAACGAGTTTCTTAGGCTAATGTATTCAATCAGTTCAGTATGTATTCATAATGTTTCACTCAAAGAATATTTATGAATACATTATAAATTTATATATACATAAAAACATTGTGTATTCATTCAATTAGTTTATGTATATAATTAAACGTGTGGTTTATGCTGCAATGTATACACATTTATGTATACATTAAATAAGACTAATTCGTGTACTGATTCAATTAGTAGTTGTATACATTAAATTGAATGACTTTATACCTTGTATACATGCACAATCATATTTACAATTATTATATGTGTTATATTTTACTAATTCAAACCAAATGGCATTACTAATGAAGCATCTTCAAATACTTTCTCTCGTAAAAAATGTATAGAATTGCAGTAAATAAAATTTTATAAACAGATTCTACATTCAAGTTACACACTGTTTTGTACTTATACCACCAAAAAAATATAAGAATTAAGATTTATTTTTTTAAAAAAAAAAAACTCATGAGATTCCTTTTACCCATGAAAATAAATATAAAAAAAAAATGCATTATAATCTCAATTTTTTGCCCAATTAAATTGAAATCTTCAATTCCACAATAAAAAAGATCCATATAGTCTTGGCAATGACAGATTCAATAAATATATATGATAGAGAAAATATAGTCAAGAACGATGAAAAGAAATGATTTAGTATATTATCATACATTGGGTGAACGTAAATACGAAAGAGAAAATTTAAGCAAATAAAGAGTATATGCATGTATGAAGAATTGTTAAAAGATTAAAAAAAAAAGGTAAAAAAAAAAATGTTTAAAAGAATCATTATTAACAAAGAACTGTTTAAAATAAGAATAGAGAAGAAGAAAGAATAAAAAATTTACTTTTCAATAAATAAAGGATCGGTGAAAGAAAAAATATGTCTTGAGAAAAGTTTGGAGAAAATTAGGGACTAATAACTTTTTAGAAGAAAAAAAATCCCACTTTCGAGTAAAAGAAAATATGGCTAATAAATGCCAAATAGATTTTCAAAAATCTTTGTTTTGCTAAAAGATTATAAGTTGGCTATTTATTGCCAATTTTAACTATAACATGTCATGTTATGCCAATTTTTCGAAATAAAGACCTCACATGTTTGGTAGTTTAATAGTATTACATCAACTTTGTTTAACTTGTATTAGAAATTTTACGAGTCTCTAAATACATTATTACTAATTACATTATTTATGAAAGGTAATATTATATATTTTTCACTATATTATCTAAAATAGCCCAAAACCAGTAAAAATAATAATTGATACACAGTAAACCAAAATCAGTATATATATCTAAACTTTTTCTCATGCACTGAAATATTTTTTCTAAATACACCTACTTAACAATTGTTTATTATATATAGGAATATTATTACCGTTAACAATTGTAAATATTATTTACAATAATGAATACTTCTACAATTTATGAATATTTTTTCTTATATTTACCTTATTTTAATAATTATATATGTAACACCCCGAGAATTTTAAAGTTAAGACTCGAACCATTCTTAGTCTGTGAATAAGATTTTACCGAGTAATTTTAAATTTTCTTAGGTGTTAAGGTAACTAGATATAACACCTCGAATTTCAAAAAGAACTAAAGAGAAATTCGTTCAAGTCACCCTTTAGTTTAAGTTTTGGATCAATCTCAAACGAACATAACTTTTAGCACATAAAGAGTTGGGTGACCCATGAGGTATCAAATTGAAGATCTTTGAGTCATCTTTCCAATGCTGCCAAGTTTGCTAAAATCTGAGTTCGGATGAAGGAGTTATGCCCGTTTGAGTGCAGTCTCTATAGATAAAGCCTTTTCATCTGTTTTAAGGAGAGGTAGTTTGGTCATTTCCTTACCCCACTAGACTAACACGTTTTGTTCACCCAAATAGGGGTCTAATATGATGGAAATCAGTTTTATTCATTCCAAAAAGCGTTAGGGATTTTGAGAGCAAGTTCAAGAGGAGAAAGGAGAAGGGTTTCAAGCGTTCTTTCAAGAACTCAAAGAATTTCGCCAAAAACTTAGTTCTTTCAATGTATGTAAGGCAATCATAGTGTTGGACTAGTTTGTTCTAACGCCCTACATCTACTTTCGAATCAGTTAAAGAGTAATCTATGGTTCTATCCTTAGATTTGAGTATTATTGAGATGAGTTGATCTTGAGTTCCTGATTTTTGAATTCCTATTCCTAATTACTAAATGGTTGTATATTGTGCATTGAGATTCTTGAGTTGATTCTTTCATGTCCATATTTCAGCATAAACCCTATGAAATGAGTATTTTTTAGATGAGTAGTATCGTTGAGTTCTGAATTCTTGAGTTCTGAGTATTGAGTTTTCTATATTGTTATTGAGATCCTTGATTTGATTCGTTCATGTCTATACTTCAGCATGAACCCTATTTCGAGTTATATTTTTTTGAATCTTTTAAAGAAAACATTTTTGTCTTAAACTAATTTTCTAAGAAAGCAAAGATGATTTTTGAGAAAAAGTTTTAAAACATGATTAGTACGATAGTCGAGTAAGTCATCAATGTTTAAGCAGTATGCTATTGAGATATGTCATTAATGTTTATGCAGTATAAGTTCCCCAGTCATCAATGATTAAATCATAATATGATTTTGATATAGTTTTGAGAAAGAGTTTTCAAATATTAATTGAGTAAGAGTATAAGGGAATTAAGTATTCCCAAAGGTATAAGTTTTCACATTGAGAAAAGACAAACTTTGATTTCTAAATTAATTAATGAGTTCAGAGATATTTTAGAGAAGTTACCTTTTTTAAGAGGTTATTTTGAGTAATTACCTCAAAACAGAGAAAGTATGTTTTATACATTTGAGCATGAGTATATATATTATTGGAGTAGTTTTGAGCATCGATATGGGGATGAGTTCAGACAACTCAAAATCCTCATAAACCATGTATTCCATCATGGGTAAAGGATCATACTTTTTAGATTAATCCTTCTTGCTTAGTGGATCCACTTAGTTGAGGTGTTCTATACCCCGGCAAGGTATAGAACAGTTCTGGCAGCATGGGCCAGATGTTGTATTGTAACACCCCAGAAATTTTTGAGCTAAGCCTCGAACCATTCTTCATTGTAAGTAAGATTTTATCGAGGAATTTAAATTTTCTTAGGTGTCAAGGTCACTAGATGTAGCACCTCGAGTTCCAAAAAGACTGAAGAGAAATTCATGCAAGTCATCCATCAGTTCTTTTAAGTTTTGGGTCAACTTCAAACGACCATAACTTTTAGCACATAATGATTTTGGTGGCCCATGAGGTATCAAATCGAAGATCTTTGAGTCATCTTTCCAACGCCATCAATTTTTCTAAAATATGAGTTCGAATAAGGGAGATATGACCGTTAAAGTGTAGCCTCTCTAGATATGGCCTTTTCAACCAAACTAAGGAGGGGTATTTTAGTATTTTCCTTACCCCCACTTAGTCTAAGCGTGAATTACATCCAATTTAGGGTCTGAACTGATTAGAATCAGTTTCATTCATCCCCAAAACGTTAGGGCTTTAGAGAGGAGGTTCAGAAGAAAAAAGTTTAATGTTTCAAGCGTTCATCCAAGATTGTGCCAAGAACCTAGTTCATTAAGGTATGTAAGTTCTCATAGTTTTGGGTTCGTTCACCCACACGCCAATGATTTTTATCCGTAATTTCATTCTGGAGGTTGAATGATTTGAGTTCTTGAGGTTTTAGCTTCATTCCTTGTTAATGGAGCCTTGTTGAGTTCTAGAGGTGAGAATCTTGCGAATGAGTGTAATTCTTGAGAGATTTCAAGTAGTTTTTCATGTACTTGTGTTTAGTTAATGAAGCTAAGGAATTTTGGAAGGAACTAATCGATTTTAGGTGAATTAGGCCCCAAAAATCGAAAAGAAAATTCATCGGATTGTTCTCCAAAAAGGCTGGGGAGGCGCGCCCCAGATGCGCCAGGATGGATGGTGTGGGGTGCCAGCAGTGCGCCAAAATTGACTTTCAGTAAATGGAGACCTGGTGCGACGTGCCACCCCTGCACCCGTAGCATCAGGCCACCTTCTTCTCCGTAGATTTCAAGTAGTTTGATATGTCATTGTGTTTAGTTAATGAAGCTAAGGAATTTTGGAAGGGACCAATCGATTTTAGGTGAATTAGGCCCCAAAAATTGAAAAGAAAATTCGTCAGATTGTTCTGGAAAAAGGCTAGGGCGGTGCGCCCCAGATGCGCCAGGATGGATGGTGTGGGGTGCCAGCAGTGTGCCAAAATTGACTTCCAGTAGTTGGAGACCTGGTGTGACGTACCACCCCTGCACCCGTAGCATCAGGCCACCTTCTTCTCCGTTCCTTGATCTGTACTTGTTACTTTGAATCTAGCTTTCATTCTTTTCTTAATCCTAACTATTTAAACCTTCATAAATCCTTAAGATATCATGTATATCCTAATCATAACTATTGAATTCACATTCCAAATTCAAGGTAAAGTTAAGAGGAAAGTTCAAGAAAGTCTGAGTAAAATTGTGAATCCCTTTGAGATCAACTATCAATTTGAGCTATGTTTTGAGGAAGTAAGTATGAGAATGAGAAGAGTTGTACACATGAGTTCTATATTGTCATTTAGACCCTTGAGTCAAGTCGTTCATGTCCATAATTCCGCATGAATTCTATGAATGAAGTGTTCTTGAGAGGAGGAGTATCTTCGAGTTCTATGTTCTTGAGTATTGAGTTACTAACCCTTTTTGAAACTATGTTTCATAATTATGGGATTACCATATGTTATACTTGGAGGTCCTTGAGTTGAGTCGGTCATGCCCACAATTCCGCATGAACCTTATGAGTCGAGCATTCTTGAGATGAGTAGTATCATTAAGTCCTTGAGTTCTGGAGTTACCGAGTTTCGAGTATTGAGTTCTATACATAGTTATTGAAACCCTTGAATTGTGTCGTTCACGTCTATAATTCGGCATGAACCCTATTTTGAGAAGTCTTTTACAATTATTTATAATCTGTTTAAAGACTTGAGTAAATGAGTATGAGGATGAGGAGAGTCGAGTTTCATTTTTTAAAAATGAATATAAGGGAACTAAGTATTACCAAGAATAAATATTTTTACATTTAAAATGAGAGGAAACTTCGATTTTCAAATGAGTTCACGAGGAGTTTTGACCACTATCTCTTTTAAGAGAACCTTTTGAGTAATAATCTGAAAGTTTGAGGATGAGGAAATGTTTTTAAATATATGAGCATGAGTTATATTATTGGAAGTAGTATTGAGCACCGATATGGGGACTGGTTTAGACAACTCAAAGTCCTCATAAACCATGTATGCCAACATGGGTAAAGGGTCATACTTTTTAGATGATTCCTTATTGCTTTTTGAGCATAGCTTAGTGGATCCACTTAGTTGAGGATGTCTTATACTCAGGCAAGGTATAGGATAGTTCTGGCAGCGTGGCAAGACGTGGTATCATCACATAGCTCATAGTGATGGTTGTCAGTTAGAAAATCTCCAAAATAAGAGTTATCATTGTATGTTTACATACAATTGAGTTATTCTTGTATTTTTACATACAATTGAATTAATATCTACTGTTTTTAAAGCTTTCCATATATTGCATCTTTTATTGTTGCTTTATCCTTGAGTATCTTGAGTTGAGTACGTTTGAGTGAGTATCTTGAGCCGAGTATCTTCGAGTTGAGTATCTTACCTTTGAGTTGAGTATCTTATCCTTGAGTTAAGTATCCTATCCTTAGGTGGAGTTTGAGTTGAGTTGAGTGAGCTTGAGAAGAGGTAAGTATGTTTCTTTTCTATCAGTTCAAGTTTATATTTACACATTAGAATTCCCCTTACATGCTCGTACATTCCATGTACTGATGCCATTTGGCCTACATCTTTTATGACACAGATATAGGTGTTTAGGGTCATCAACAGACGCTCTGTTGATACCACTTACATTTCCAGCTAGCTTTGGTGAGCCTCCTTAATTCCGGAGAATTGCACTTTTATTTTAAGTTGTTAGGATGTCGAGGGTCTTGTCCCGATAATCCTTCTGTAATAGTATATGCTTCATAGACAGTTTAAAAGTCGAGGAGTCTATCATTATTCCTTTTGTTGTTGTAATGTTTTGAGTTCATAGGGCAATTAACTAATGCTTGTTAAATTATTTTCAAACGATTATTGGAGTTGAGTTTAAGTTAAGTTTTTAAAGTTATTTTTGCATCATGAGTTTCTATTTTGCTTGAGTAATGTCTTCCGGTGAGTAGTGAGCCAGGCCAAGGGTTCGCTTGGGAACCATCAATGGTTTTCGAGTGCCAGTTATGTCCAGGGTGTAGGCTTGGGGTGTTACATGTATCATCACATAGCTCATAGTGATGGTTGTCGGTTAGAGAACTCCCAAATGAGAGTAAAGAGTTTATTATTGTATTTTTATACATCTTGAGTTATTTTCTGTTGTTTTAAAAGCTTTATACATTGCATCTTATTGTCACTACTTTCATATTGAGTTGAGTTGAGTTGGGGTGAATATGTCTTCTCTTTCTATCAGTTCAACTATATTTGTATGTTTAGTTTTCCCCTTACATGCTCATACATTCAATGTACTGATGCCATTCGGACTGCATCATTTTATGATGCAGATACAGGTGTTTAGGGTCATCAATAGGCGCTTCGTTGAGACCATTGGCATTCCAGCTAGCTTGGGTGAGGCTCTTTGCTTCCGGAAGGCTTCACATTTACTTCTTGTTTTATTAATTTGTTGGGGGTTCTGTTGTGACACATATCTGAGTTCTAGAGGCTTCATAGATAGTTTAACGGTCGAGGAGTCTTTCATTATTTCTTTTGTTGTTCAGATTTTTTGAGGTCATGAGACATTTAACTATAACTTGTTAAATTATTTTCAGACAGTTATTGGAGTTGAGTTCAAATTGAGTTTTTAAAGTTTATTCATGCATTTGGAGTTCCCATTTTTGCTTGAATTAATTTTCCACTTGTAGTCAACCAGGATGAGGGTTCGTTTGGGGACCAATAATGGTTCTCGAGTGCCGGCCACAGGTCGTGACAATATATGACTGAATGTCTATGAGGTATAACTATTCTTTTTTTCTTATTTCCCTATAATTATTATTTATTAGATACTAAAAAAATTATTCTTGGATCCTTTATGCTATATATATATACCCTCCCAAAATCTCAATTATGAGATTGATGTCACAATCCAAAATTCAAGATCATGATGACACCTACACAAACCCACCAATAGGTAAGTCAATCCTTCACCAAAAGAATTATAAATAATAAAACGGAAGAAGTAAAATAATAACGAAATAATTCTTAAAATCAACTTTCATAAAAATAGATATTAAGTGTGAAAGAAACTAAAAATGCCCAAAACCTAGAACATCAGTACAAGAACATCTAAAATCGAATACAACTATTCAATACAACAAATATGTCTGAATAATCAAAATAAACATGTAATAGGATAGAAAAAGCTAGGCTTCGCTTCAAAATAGACATGTAATTGCTTTTGAAAAATATTTCAAATTAATTTTTATTTTATTTTTAACGCAAACCCCCCCCCTCCCACCACCACCCCTATCCCTACCCTCCACCCTCCACCCTATCAAAAAAAGTTTTTAAAAAAATATTTTTGAAAAATATTTCAAATTCTTAATTTTCAATTTTTTATGCTATCCCTACCCACTACCCCTACCCCAGCCATCCCCCAACCGCCACCCCCCGCCAAATTTTTAAAAAAAAATAAATTAAATTTTTAAATTTTCATTTTTTTACGCTACCGGGTCAGATATTATTTTTCTAAAGGTATTTTAAAAAAAATATTAACTAAACATTAAAAAATATTTTTTATTCACCAACAATGAGAAAGTAAGTTAACCAATTGTTTTCCTAGAAAACATTTTCCATGAAAAATATTTTCCTTCATGCCAAACATATCCTAAAACTCTAGCTTTTTCTTGTTTCGATTGCAAGTTAGAGTGGATTAATTGCTCTCCTCTTTTAATTTTTTCCAAATATTGTTTAGTAATCGTATTAAGCGATGAATTTTGTTTTGCTTGTTTAGATTTTTTCATATTCAATTTCTGCATTAGGAGACAAATTAAGGTTTAGTTTTCTTTGTTAATATAATGTATGTGATAATAACTTAGAGTACCATTTCGCAATTCAATATAAGCCTATAGTTTAATTAATTTTACCTGTTTGACCTCCATGTTTAAAATTTGAGTTTAGGTTTACTTAAATTCTTGCAGTTTAGGAATAATCAAATTAGGTGAAACTCCTTGCTTTGGATTTTCTTTTATTTTTCTGAGTATCTTCTAAGGAAAATACGTAGGTTTGGAATTTTCCAAGTCCTTGCACAAGTTTTTTTTTTAATTCAATTTTTGATATCTACATTATTTATAGCGCTGATTAATCTTAGATTTTTCGCCATGTGAAACCTATTTAAGGTGGAAATACCAAGTTTTTGATAGAGTGTCAATCCAAATATCTTTTTTCTTATACCAAAAAGTATTAATCATGTGGAAATTTCAATGAAAATTAGGTAACACACAAATCCGTTTCACATAGAATTTTCATATTGGAATAAATTTAGAAATTTTATTATTAAAAGAAAAAGGAAAGTGGAAAAGTTGTCTTCATATCAAATCATCAATTAAAATTCTAAGTTTACAAAATGTAAAATTTACTAGTATTTTTCTTGTCCAAACACATGACAAACAATCAAAACACAACAATACCTTTTTCATCCAAAAAAAAAAGAGTAGTTCACAATATGGATATTTCTTATAATTTGCAGCACCTGTATTAATAGTGTACAACCAGTTTGTTTTTCTTTTGAAACTAATGATTAGAGGAAAGTTCATTTGGCTATTTGTTTCAACAATCAAAATATATCGCTACTAAACACTTGTGATTCTGAATAAAATAGCTCATCCAATCTCGCCACATTCACATACAAAGATTATAACTGATGCAATAAGACACTTGTTAAGCGTATAATAAGTTTTTCCACATTCACATACAATGTTATCGGGGGGATGGACTCATAAGACCCTCCATGAATTATTCTTCTATCTCAGATCACAAATAGTAGAATATTTCAATAAGCTGAATCCTCTACATAAATAACTCTAAATGTAAATTTACACGCATCATTTAATCAGTTACCTTGAGAATAATATGTGTTCACTGTCCACTGTATAAATCAGCCCCTCTTTGCATTACCATGCCGTTGGTTTCTGAAGTATCTAAGAAGTAGTTGAGCCTGCATATGTATGCGGTTAGAATACGTGGATTAGATTAGAAAGGAAAGTGAGGTTTTTGCAAAATCATCCTACCTTTTCTCTGGCTCTTGGGGTGCCAAACTGTGCCAATGCCACTAACGGAGGTACAACTCCTTCGTGGAGAACCATGTTGCAGAACTTACTACTGTTAGTGCATAATTGCAGCAAAGTGGTTGTTGCATTCTCCTTACCTCTTGCAGAACCGAGCTCAATAACCTCAACCAAAACAGAAATCCCTCCTTCCTGACCAATTGCTTTTCTTCCCTCGTGAATTGTCGCGAGGCTTGATAAAACAGCAACAGCTTTGTCAACCATCCCAGTAGCAGGGTCCATCAACTCTACCAGAAACTTAACAGCACCAGCCTGCACAACGCAAGCCTTGTTTTCATGAAGTATTGACAAGTTAAACAAAGATATTGTTGTATCATTCTTGCCCCTAGGAGTTCCATTTTCCAATAAATCCACAAGAGGTTTGAATGCTCCAACCCTCCCTATCTTCATCTTGCAATCCTCAATGGATGAAAGGCTAAAAAGTGTAGCAGCAAAGTATTCTTTAGCCTCACCACTCCCCGTGTGGAGGACATGAATCAGAGGTTCAATTGCATTAGCATTTGCCATTAAACACTTGTTGTTGTCATTAATTGATAAGTTGAGAAGTGTGGTTACATTATTTTCTTGTACTTTCATGTCTTCTGAATGAAGTAAGTTGACCAACAAGTTGATGGAACCACAGTTTTGCTATTACAACACGATTATCCATATTGTGCTTGGCAAGTAACCGGAGTTCAGCTATCACATCTCTTTGCACATCAATGGAATTGCTATTCAAATCCTGAATCAACTTCCTAACTTGCTCCTCAAGTTCCAAAGGATCAGCCTTTCTTTCAACCACAACAGAAGAAACTATTATAGGAAACCTCTGAGAAGGTCTATGCAAAGATGGATTGATTTTGAACTCTTGTCTCCAGCATGGATTGGAATTCCGTCTCCTTTCGTAGAACAAATAATGGAGTAGCAGGTTGGGATTCTGATACATCCTCTGCTGACCTTGAGAACACTTCATTTCCATTGCTAGGAATTGTTGGTGAAAAGTTTGAATTAGATAGCGTGCTGGTTGCCGAGGTGGTTCGATTATGACCTACAAGCGAGTGTGAGTTTGTCTCTCCAAAGTTGCCCATCCGTTCTTCAGAACTCTCAATCAATATCATTTCAACATCCAGACCAAGCATATTATTAGCAACTCCAGGTAAAGAATCATCCAACGAGAAATGGGGATGGGATGGAGATGATCCTTTTCTTTGGTTTATAGTTGATGAAATCAAACTCTTCCTCGGAGAGGTTAAAGAGAGCAGAATCAGGCAACGAAGAGACTTTTGTTTGAAGGGTATATCATTATGTCTTATGTAATTTTACTTTGATGACCAGCAAGTTTGAACAAAAGAATTAAAATCCGTGTCAATATTGTTCACCTCTAACACTACCTTAAAACTGTATAAGCAAAATATGTGAACTTCCTTGCTTTAGATTTTCTTTTATTTTTTTGATAATCTTCTTAGAAAAGTACCAATTCTTAGGTCGTTTGGAAATTTCCAAGTCCTTGTACGAGTCCTTTTTTTATTTTTCATTCGCTTTTTATGTCCACACATTAGACTGCTGATTAATCTAGTTTTTAGCCGCGTGAGATGTATTAAAGGCGAAAACACCAAGCTTTTGATGGAGTGTACCTCCAAATATCCTTTTTCTTGCACTTAAGAGTATTAATATTATGGAAATTTCAATGGAAGTTACTTAACACTCAAATTCCTTTCACTTCGAATTTTCATTTTGGAATAAGTTAATTATGAATTTTACTATCAAAAGAAGAAGGAAAGTGAAAAAGTCAAGCAAGGTCTGCTATTGTCTTCATATCACATCATCAACCAAAATTCCAAGTTCACAAAATGTCAAATTTACTGCTTTTCTAGTCCAAACACATGACAAACCATTAAAACACAAAATAATACTTTCTTCATCCCAAAAAAAAATAGTGGTTCACAATTTGGATTTTTCTGATAATTTGCAGCAAGTGTGTTAACAGTGTAAAGACAATTTTATTTTTCTTTTGGAACTAATGATTAAAGGAAAGTTCATTTGGCTATTTGTTTCAGCAATCAAAACATATCGCTACTAAACTCTTCCGATTCTAAATAAAATATCTCATCCAATCCCACCTCCATTCACATACAACGTTTATAAGTGATGCAATTAGACACTTGTTACATGTATAATAAACTTTTCACATTCACTTACAATGTTATCGACGGATGTACCCATGAAAGCCTCCGTAAAATCATTCTTCTATCTCAGCTCACAAATATTACAATATTTCAATAAGTTGAATCCTCTACATAAATAACTCTGAATATCAAATTTGCATGCATCATTTAATCAGTTACCTTGAGAAAATATGTTTTCATTGTCCAGTGTATAAATCAGCCCCTCCTTGTATTACCATGCCATTGGTTTCTGAAGTAGCTAAGAAGTACACGAGCCTGCATATGTGTACTGTTAGAATACTTGAGTCAGAATAAAAAGGAATCTGTGAGGTTTCTGCAAAACTCATCCTACCTTTTATCTGGCTCTTTTGGGGTGCCAGACTGTGACAATGCTACTAACAGTGGTACCTCCTTCCTGGAGAACCATGTTGCAGAACCTACTATTGTTAGTGCATAATTGCAACAAAGTGGTTGCTGCATTCTCCTTACCTCTTACAGAACCGAGCAACAACCTTAACAAGAACAGGAATCCCTCCTTCCTAATTAATTGCTTTTCTTCCCTCGTGAATGGTTGCTATGCCTTCTCTTTCCTCATTTAGATTGATGTTGAACTAGTTATTCATTTAAATATGTTTTAGCCTCCACTTCAATTTTCACAAGACTTTCCAAGATATGCTATGCCAAGGGTTGGGATCACTTGTGGTTCCAAGTACAGTGTCTCCGCCAGGGAGTAGACCTGGTCATGAAAAACTTGGTATCAACGTCCTAGGTTAAAGTGTCCTAGGATGTTTGAAAAGCCGCATCTAGCAGAGCCATTTTTATGAGTGTGAAGCGAGCTACACTAATAAGGAGGAGACGATAGGATGTTTAGGAAATATTTCCCTTTTTTCATATTCTTGTTTATGTGATAAAGCTTAACTCTATTTATCTCTTCTAATTTGTGCTTATGTGTGTTTTCAGATCATGCCTCTAGGAAGAGCTGTTGGTCGTACGATGCAAACCAGAAGCAGAGGACGTCCCGCTAGGAAGAATGAAAACCCTCAGATACTGCAAGTTCCCGTTGGACCAAAAGGTTCAAATGCACCTGTTGTGCAGCCACCTCAGACTGATGTTACTAATGTTGAGTTTCGCAACGCCATCCATATGTTTGCTCAGGCTATGATAACTCATGTTGATCGTCAAGGAGTAGCCCCTGCGGGCTCCTCGGGTGTTCCTGGCACTTCCAGGATTCGTGATTTTTTTAGGATGAATCTATTTAGTTCACAAGGTCAAAGTTGAATGAAGATCCATATAGTTTTGGTGATGAGATTCTAAAGATATTCCAGATGATGCATGTTGGTGATGCAGAGAGTGTTGAGTTAGTTTCGTAGCAGCTTAAGGATGTTGCAAGGATATGGTATGATCAGCGGAAGAAGAATAGGGCTGAGAATGCACCACTCCTATGTTGGAGAGTGTTTGAAGATGCCTTCATGGGGCGTTTCTTTCCTCTAAAGTTAAGGGAGGCAAAGGTAAGAGAGTTCCTCAACCTGAAGTAGGATTCTATAAGTGTATAATAGTATAGCCTTAAGTTCACTTAATTGTCACTCTATGCTCCAAAGATGGTAGTTGAAATGAGGAGCACAATGAGCTTGTTTGTATCGAGATTCTTGTAAATTTCGAGCAAGGGAGATAAGATAGTGATGTTGATTTTGGATATGAATATAGCCAGACTAATGATCCATGTGTAGTAGGTTGAGGAGGATAAGTTGAAGGATAGGGAATAATTTTGAAATAAGAGGGCCAAAACATCAATCCATGAGTCCAGCCAACTGAAAATGGGAATCAATCATCTTTTCAATGGAGGTCATCTCGACCAACTCCGTCTTTAGTTAGTTCACCTACACCCAAACCTTGGAATGATCAGATGGGGAGGGAGTTTGGCTCTCACAGGTCAGTGTTGCCTAGGGATATACTCTTTACCTGAGATGCAGTAAGTGTGGAAAGAATCATCCCACTGAGTGAGTTTATGGTAAGGATGGGTGCTACAAGTATGGTTAGGTTGGTCATATACTCAAGGATTGCCCCTCTAAAAGACAAGGAGCTGTAAAGTTTGGTTTCAGTCCTAAGCAACTCTTAGAACCCTTTTTTGTTTCTACTCCCTTTGGAGAGTCAGTTATGGCCTACAAATATACAAGATTTGCACTATTTCAATCCTTCGTAAAGATACCACATCTGATCAGGTAGAGTAAAATATGGTATACTTCGATATTTTTATAGGCATGGACTAGTTACATTCTTGCTATGCCTTAGTTGACTGCAGAACTAGTGTTGTAAAGTTTCATTTTCCTAACGAGCCAGTCTTAGAGTGGAAGGATAGTTCTACCGTGCTTAAGGGTCTTTTCATTTCATATCTTAAAGGCCGAAAGGATGATCTCTAAGGGTTATCGCGACCATCTAGTTTGGGTTAAGATTCTAATCTTGAAACCCCGTCCCTTCCGTCAGTTCCTGGAGTATGTGAGTTTCCTGAAGTCTTTTTCGATGATCTTTCCAGTGTACCCCTTCTGATAGAGAGATAGCCTTTGAGATAGATACTCTTTCTAATACGTAGAGATGGCTCCAGGCCTCCAGCCTAGTGGCAGAGCTAGGATTTTTAATTAGGGGTTTAAAATCTGAAAAAGTATGTTGAAGGGGGTTTAGATGAACCCCCTAATAGTATGTTGGCTCTACCCCTGCTCCAGCCGAGTTAAAAGAGTTGAAATATGGTTCCCCATGGGGGCCCTAGTCCTTTTTGCACGTAAGAATATATGGTTCTCAACAAATGTATATTGACCATTGCCAGTTGAATAAAGTCACCATTAAGAATAATTATTCCCTTCCCATAATTAATGACTTGTTCGACCAACTCAGGAGCCAGTTGTTTCTCCAAGATTGATCAGATGCAGAAAGTCAAACCAAATATTATGAGTTTTTAAAAATGTACACTTAAAACAAACTAAACTCAAATAAAATTAATTTATTTTAATCCGTTTGGTTAAATTTTTAATTTGAATCTATTTTTACTGTCCTTTTTAATTTTGGGCATCGCCAATACTATTCCAACTGCTCCTTGAGGCAAAACATCCAACGAGTCAAATGTAAGTTTTCTCTTCGAATTCGATTTGAATTAACATTTTTATCAAAAATGGGGCTAACAATCTTCAAAACCCTTTTGTGCTAAAAATCTTCGAAATTTATCCAAAAAATCCGATCTTTTCTTCCTTTTTTGGCCCAATATTCTATATCCCAATGTTTGTATTTTTTTTTTTTTAGAGTAGTGGTCAAATTTCTAAGGTCAGATAGTTATTTGGGGATTTTGCAGAAATGGGTTCTTTTGAAGGTATAAGAATGGTGTATAGAAATCTACTAAAAGCAGTGGAAAAGCATATAGGGAAGGAAGAACACAAGGTTCATTTCACTGACTTCATAAGGGAAGAGTTCAGGAAGAACAGAAATCTTGAATACCCAAAAAACTCTTCTTTTATCCAACAAAGAATTAACCTTGCTCAAAATTACACTTACCTTCTCAACAGTGTCCACCATCATAAGGTTAGTTTCACTTCTCTAGTTTTTTACAATTTTCATTGCACTGTGTTTTTTGTGTTGTAAATACTTTGATTTGCTGCACTTGAGCTGGCCTTGAGGTAGGGGTAAGGTCTGCGTACACTCTACCCTCCTCAGACCCCACTTGTGGAATTACACTGGGTATGTTGTTGCGGTTTTTGTGTTATACTAGCCACTTTTTGTTTAGAATGTACATCAGATTATAATTATCCTAAACTGTGTGAAGCAAGGGTGTAGGATTGAATTGTTTACATGTCTATGCTTTATATGGGTAAAGAATGTATCATAACATTTCATTGCTAACTATGTTATCCCATGACAATGAAAAACTGCTTATATGAAGGTGATGTGATGTGATGTGATGTGAACTCTTTATCAAGGTAAGTGTTGTTAAGGAAGTGCTCATGAGTTTGATATTGTGGCATCATATTGATACCATTAGAAAAATATCAATAGGGTCAACTCCGTCTATATATCAGCAGAGTATACAATATTTTTTTGTTTACAGTAAAAGGATCAACTGAAAAGTAATGATATTACTATTTGTGAAACTTTGTCTAATATAGGGGGATTACATGATAAGTTTAGTAGTAGGTAAACAATCCCTAATTGGATCATAATGTAGAGGTCTTTACTGTTTTAAGTGATAAAAAATAGGAGGGACAAGAAAAATATTTCATTGTGTTTTTCTTCTTTTTTCAAAAAGAGGGCTTTCTTGCTTAAGTTTGATTATAAGACATTGTAATCCAGTTGGGACATTTTTTTAAGACAACCGTCTCACAACGTCAATATCTTATCAACATGGATAGAGTTTTCTATGCCTCAAAAATGCAGATTTTTTTTTTTCATATTCCTTTCTAGATTACTCATGGGCATAATCCTAACGCTTGTCATGTACTAAACATTTTGACTTTGAATTTGAAATGAATTCTGTTTTCTGATTAATGCTGCATATTCATTCACATCACTGAAGTTGGGGTGTTTTAATCAAGCTTATGTATATATTTTGGTTTTGTCCTTTGTTAACTATTAGTTGACCATAAAGTTGAAACGAATTAAAGGGAGTCATAGGGATATTCAGTGGCGGATCACGGATTTTCTCTAAGGGGGTTTGAAAATTAAACATATTAGTGCTTTGAATTTGAACTTGGAACCTCAAAGTAAATTTTAAACCATCTAAACCACAGACTCAACCTACAGTCTTGTGTTTAGGGGATTCAAAATCTGTATATATACACCAAAAACTTAAAAAAACACCTTGTATATACAGTGTAATGTTTTGCCAAGGGAGTTCGGGTGAACACCCTCGCCCCTGGGGATATTACTATTGCTGTTTACAAATCATGTGGCTTTCTTTGTTTATGCAGGACCTATTATTTTCTTACAACATTGCAGTGGATAGATCCAATGAGATGAAGAAAGTACTGGGTAAATCTGCTGCAAGTGTGGGTCTCCGCCTTCCTGATGTTTATCAGTCTTGAAAGTTGGTAGGTTTTCACTGTTTCCTTTTCCATATACTTGTCTATGTGAAACTGCGGTAAATGATGAATTTATGCTATGAAGTTTGTATATTCCTTTCTAAAGCATATCTGTGCATTGTCTCTGGGCTATGTTGAGGTTCATCCCTTGCTTTTTCTTTCTTAGAAAAGAGGGGGTGGGGTGGGGGAATCTGGGATGACAAATCCAATACCTACTGAAGACTAAATTTGAGTTGGCATATTATGCATGTTATATGGAATTAAAGAAAGGGGTTGTTGAAATTAAGGTCTATTAGCCTACTCAATGTTTGTAAAATCATTGATAAGCTATAGACTGAAAGCTTAAAGGTAATCAACAAACTGATCTAGAAATCAAAATGCATTTATTAAGAGAAGAACTTTGGGGACAAGTAGATCAGGTGGATCACTACTTGCATTTCTACAGTTAGCTTCTCAGTATTGATAAATAGAAATTCAAAAGGATTCGTCAAATCACAAAAGGGATTGGGGCAAGGAGATCCTTTATCTCTATATTTATTTGTTATGGTTATCGAAATTCTAAGTAAGATGCTCAAAAGATAAAAAAGATTGGGGTGGATCAGTGGTTTTAAGTTTGAAGGAAATGGTGACAAAAAGGTGGTTATCTGTCGTTATTTATATGTTGATGACACATTGTTATTGTGTGAGGCAAAGAAGGAACAATTTCTTCATCTTAGGGGGATTTTATTAGCCATTGAAGCAGTCACAGACCTGAAAATTAACCTTTCTAAGAGCAGCCTATTCAGTATTGATGCTGATAGCAATATTGAAGAGTTGGCTGATATTATGGGATGTAAGGTTGCAGAATTCCCTACTGTATATTTATCCTACCTTATCAAAAAAGAAAGTTCTATGTATTCTTGACACACCTGAGAATGATAATTGAAGGTATTTTCTCCTATGTTTCAAATCATCCTTTGTTGGTCTCTCTTGCTCTCCTTTTGCTGCAAAAATCCCAGATCTTGCAGTAAGTTGACGGCAACTGATATTCAGTTGAAAAGCAATATCTTCATGAATCATGAAGCACATTTATTGTGGTACACTAAGAAAGTCAGTTGTGGGTTTCACTTATCTCATATTCATACTTGTAGCAGATTTCTCACTTAATCAACCTTTATCTGAATTATCGGCACTAGCCCTTCATTTTTGAAACTGTCCTAATCTAATTTGTGGATTTGGCTTCTAATTGAAGTTCTATAACTCTTTCAAGTGGTCATTTATGGTGCTGATAGTAAACTGTTCACTGTTGGACTAGAAAACAACACAACTATTTCCTAGAACAAAAAATAGATTGTTTTCATTTCCTGTTTCCAACACACAATAAGACATGTTTGCTCCATTACTATAGTTTGGAATATGTGGTGGTATATAAGTGTGGGATATAACTTTTGCTGAGCATCAGCCTAATGCATTATAGAACAGGTCACTGATATTCTTCTAGAGATTAAAAGTTGAAGTTCAGGATCTAATGCTGTAATGTTCTGCCCTATTTCCCAATGGGAAATGTTCTTTCCAAGAAATATGATATTACTGCTCAGCCAACGGCCATATTATACTACTTGGACCACCTATCCGTGCCAAATATTTTGTTGAGCAGCTTGATAAACACATTTTAGCAGAACACCTTCAGAAGTTTTAAAACGTTGCGGTTTTTGTGCCTTCTATCTGTCATTTTACCATCCTGTAGCCATGCCTTTATCTTTAAACATATAGGTTAACTTACTGCATTTTCCGCCAGTTATGTATTCTGGTATTGATGATTCAATTGATTGTGTTTAGCTTCAAAACCACATGAACGAGATTGCTTCATCTCTAAGTAATAAAACATAAACTATGCTTTGGATATTTGCAGTGTTGTCAAAGGTGCGTTTTAAGCGCACTTAAGAGGCTCAAAATGTGTTGAGCGCCTATCCTCGCTTTATGTGCGCTTTAGTGTCATCATTAAGGTTCTAAGGCTTTTGGGTCATCAAAAGAAATCCATTTCTTCCCCCAAATCTTTCTTATCCATGAAATGCACCGGTCTTTAATTTTGGTCTCTTGGAGACATAGAATATCCACCTTAATAAGCAAGAGAGATTCTAAAGTGCTTCTCTTATTCTTGTCATTGAACCCTGAACATTCCAGCTTAAAATCTTCACTTTCATTTCTATCGCGATTTGTGATGCCTGTCCCTGTTTCTCTGGTTACTACCTTGTTATACTCTCCATGATAAATTCTACAGTTCCAATTCCCCTTTGGACTTCCCTCTCCTAGAGCTCGGGGGTGATTCGCCCTGCGACTGCATCTGTGATTTCCTTCTCTCCTCCATTCTTAAAATAATTCCCAGAATAATGTTTGTGTGGCTCTCCTCTTCTCTTTTCATTTATTATGTTCCTTTCTCTTTTTTTTTTCGGTTTTCTTGTTTTTGGTCCAAATTCATATGACGGAACTCTCTGCATGTATTCCTTTATGTCAAAAGTCATAAGCTCTAGCCATAGTCGTTCGACTTTGTTCATAAGAACTCAAATTATTGATGGTCAAAAAGTTCCCTTCTCATAACAGGTGAAGCTTAGAAAGTTCGTATGTGCACAGATGACAGAACTAAGAATCCAGGGAAATTAATCTTCACACTTGTTAATGTAAAGAGACATCGTTTGACCACAGAAACTACGTCATACTATCTTCCATTGTCTTGCACTAGGCAATTATTTATCCAATGCCTAGCCTAGAGTTGGCAAAAATGATACACTCTCCACAACTGTCATCCAACAGGTCCAAGATCAGTAGATAACAGTTAATTGATGAGAATTCCATTTTCTGATTGATACTGTTAATTTGCAATGATTCCAAATTCCTATTGGATGTCTCTTTTCCAGCAATGTTGTTGGGATCTGAAAATACTTTCTTTTTGAACCTCTTAAGGAATAGTTCAACCGCAGTGCTACAATGTCAAATTGAGTTTAGGAGCACAGATTGCTAGTTCACTCTTTTAGATAGAATTTAATGTTTTTGAAGCTATGTTGCTTGTAATCTTTTGTTTCTACTACTCAGCCACTTGGGTGGTTGTATTGGATGGTGAAGTGAAATTGGACCTGTTAAGCATCAATGCTTTACTAATAGCAGTGGATCACTGGAAATGCCACTAATCCTAACTCTGTCAACTTATGTATTCCTATTAATTTGCAAATTTTAGGAGTCAGTTGCGTTGGAGAAAATGTGTAAAAATTAACCTTTCATATTAATTCATTTGTCACTCAGTGAACCTGACTCTGTCAACTTTTGTATCACATCGTTTCCATTTATGTTGCACATTTTCTCAAAACTCTTTTTTTGTTTGCAGCACATGTATCACGTTGAAGGTGGTTTCAGATAATTCCATATGGGGTTGAAAAACTTGCCAAAAGCAAATGAATTTTGTTGGTAATTCTGATGTTACAGTGTTAAACTTTTGTTTTAAACTATACTCTGGGGAAAATAAACTGTCCTAATGCTCTGAGTAGCTTATTTTGTTCAAACTGCACATGGCTCTACAAACTACTATTATTATCTCTTGTGCGTGTGAAGTATTGGGCCTATATTTTGGTGATCTGCCCTAACCGCTTATATTTTAATTGGTTGGGTGAGTGAATGAGCTAGCTTTTTAGATGGATAAAATATAGGTTGGTCTAAATTTGTATGTAACTCATAATAAAAATATGGATAAAATATGAGTTGGACAAATAAGTTTTGATTTCAACTTTTATTCACTCAAAATTCATGATATATTACCAAAAATGTTGCAACTTTCTTCCTTTTTATGTTCTCTAATAAAATTAATTGTTCTCGTCTGTAATTGAAAAGGTGGAATCTATAATGTAAATTTCTTTCGTTTACTATAAAAAATAATTATTTGTTCAATTTTATATGAGATAAAAAATTATAGTGTAAAGTAAGCAAATTGTATGTTAGTATTGATAAGCTTCAAGTTCATTAAGCATGTTTTACTTCTAAAATGTAAATATCATTTACTTTGAAATTAAAATTTGTTGCCCCGTTGTTATTAGACACATTTATCTTATATTGAAAAATTGTAAAACTCCCTTTTGACTTCATGATACACTAAAATTAAATAAAATATTTACAACATTTTTAGTCCAAAAGATACTACAATGAATTTTCTTGATATTGAACCTATTTTTATCCCTAAGAAATAGGTCCAACTACTATCCATTTTATGTTGACTATTTTTGACCGTTCAAGTTGATCAATCTACACATTTGCCATCAATATGTGTTTGCAAAAGATTCATTCAAGCCCTTTATATTTGTGGGAACTAGCCGGTGGTGTCTGAACCGATTTATATGAACCTCAATTCTGCCAAATTTTCACTCGTATGGGTATAAAATAGGCGGGTTAAGTTAAAATTGAAACTATTAAAATGATTTAAAATTGAAATTGAGTTAAGTCCTAATCCACTCAAGTTTACTTTGAACTCAATTAGATTAGGCTCAATTGGGCTTAAAAATAGATTGGATCTTGATCCACTCAATTTAACCCCGCTTAATCTCAATAATTTTACTATATTGTTATTTAAATTTTATAACCACAATTTGAATTTTAACTTAAAAAAGTTGAAAAAAAAAAGTTACTACTAAATAAATAAATTCTAAACAATATAAAATAGATAGCAGTTCATAAAAAATATTACAACGAATTGAAATTAAAAATTAATTGAACTCAGTAGAGAATTCTAAGTCAATTGAAAATTCTCTTACAATGAATTAAGACTTGAATAAGTTAAAATTGAATCCAATACAAATTATCTTAAACCCTCCTGCCCATAAAATTTTTGAACGAATAGAGCGAATTACCTATAATCAAGGTCCTTTTTGAGACTTGTGTCTCACTGGTATCATTTTTATTTTATAACTGCCCAACTATTTATAACTTATCCTAGGTCACTAATTTTTAAAAAGTCCCATCTTTTTTTGAATTTTGTGCTAGCCAACCACGAAATTTTCTCTGCCTATTTATCCCCAACCCGATCAAGTGTTAAAAAATAAAACGTTGTAACAACATCACAGAGTATTTACATTGAGCAACCAACAACACTTGCAACAATAATGATCTCATATTAGATGTCCATTTAAAATGGAGAAAACGTTAATTAAATTTTTCCTATTGAGTGAATTAGTAGAATTATTTTTTTATTTATAATTTCTTAGTATAAGTCTGAAAAAAGTAATCAACTTAAAAAAGAAGTCGTCTGAAAAAAAACTTATATAGGACAATTGAACGGTTGGAGTATTATAGTTATATAAATGGAGGGACTATTAAGAACATTAAGAAAATAAAAAGAAGGCAGAATAAGAAATTAAAATAGTATTTATTGGAGAATACAGAGAGTATTATATTATCCAACCAAGACATAGAGTGCATAAATAATGCCCGGTATGTATCCCAGTATTGTCAGCAACACACAAATCCAAAACTCCACCTGCATGCTTTAATAATACATCAGAATTCCTAATATGCTATGCACATGAAATTAAAATGAAAATTTTGAAAGGTGTCAATTATTCCTTCAAATTAGTCACATGCAATCCATACTCTTACATTGTATATGTAAGTTCTACACTTAAACATGTATAAAATCAAACAAATAAACACATCCCTTCTACGTAGCGTCCTATACTTTTATGTTCCATGTATGTGGTACCCTACATTGTATTATATAATTGTTCAATTTTATATAAATTTAAGTGTCGAATTATGCACATCCGAAGTTGTTAGACATAAATATTAACTGTGTACTGTATCTAATAACAATTACTCAATTTAAGTAGTGATGGATGTAATTAAAAAAGATGTATGTTGTTTAATTAGGGAAAAAAGAGAACTTACACCACAGCCATATCGTAGGAAAACACCAACAGGAGGAAGTAAGATAGCAAGGATGACTTCAAGAAATGTTTCAGAACCCATTCTTTTTTTTTTCTATAAAAAAAACGTGAGAATTAAAAAGAAGAAGTGAATGAAGGAGTTAATTAAGAGGGGAGATATATGATGATATGCACAATATTTGTGTCGGCTACTAAAGGCTTAAGCACACACGTGGAAGCACATCAACACGTGGGATCCTATGCTTGCCTTTATGTGTCTTTTCGTTTCCAACCTCCTTTTTTTAAAAAAAAAAATCGAAGTCGATCCATCTATCCGTCTTGCTTTTACTGTTATATCAGAAGTTATTCCATATATTACTTGACAATTGACATAAAATGAATTTATTTTTGCCTTTTGTTAGATCTTTTTCATGACTCGATGGATAAATTGATAAGCTAATAAATTTTTTCCATGTTTAAAATACGATATCCATCACTTTTGAATGCAATCTATATAAAAGCCCGGTGTATGTTATTTTATTTATATGATCTTATATATCATATATTTATATAAAAGAGAACCCTAGGCCTGCCTACGTGGCGTCACTACAAGTTAGAATTTCCTTTTAAATTTATCTATTTTCAAAAATAGTCTTTCCCTTTCATGAAAAGATGTAACTTTTATGAAAAATTGTGACTTTTATGGAGAGTTGCGACTTTTATAAAAAAAAAAAGTGATTTTTATGGAAGGTTGTGACCTTTCTGAAGGGTTGTGACTTTTCCAAAGAGTTGTTACTTTTCCGATAAGGCACAATAAGTTATTGTTCACACTACCCTTTGTTGTCTTTAAATAGAGGGATTTCATCTCATTTTAAGAAAACGTAAATTCTAAACTTTTTCTTCTTCTTCTTCTGCACAATTAAATATTCGTGTACTTTGCTCCTGTCAAGTGACTCACTGCCACCATTATTTTTTGTATAATACACTTGTGAATAGAATCGTTCCATCCTGAGAGGATCTATTCCTTTAAACCTCAGGTACTAGAGGGGAATGATTTCCTTAATGGAGCACTTTGCATTCAGTGGGCACAATTTTTTCCTTTGTGTTTCATTCCATTGTTATAGATCTTGGTATATTTTTTTACATTCATGAATTTATGCTGATGATATTAATTATTGTTTTTGAGTACATGTTTTAAACTTTGTTGTTTATGTTTCTGCAAAGTTAATGTTATAAGTATTTGTTAGTACAAAAAAAGATTATTTATTTATTAGAAAATTTAATATATCATGTTGATGTTCATCTAATTTCTCAAAATATCAAATAGTAACACTTCCGAGAGGCAAAAGGATAAATTATAAAATCAAATTAAAAATGATTGATTGAAGTATAGATGATAAGATGTTATAATTATCATTTTTCTTTACATTATTAATGTTCGTTACTAAGTAGTCTTGTATGTAAGATAATATAGTCTTTGAGTTTTAATGACCGATAGGTTTTAAGTATTATTTTATAAATACTGCGATATTAAATTTCCGCGCGAAGCGCGAATAATTTTACTAGGCGCCACCACAAACAAGGATTCCCTTTTAATTTATTTATTTCCAAAACTAGCCTTCCCCTTTCATGAAAAGTTGTGAATTTTATTAAAAGTTGCGGCTTTTATGAAAGGTTGCGACTTTTACGAAAGGTTGTGACGTTTATGAGAGGTTGTGACCATTCCGAAGGGTTGTGACTTTTCCAAAGAGTTGTGACATTTCCGATAAGGCACAATAAGCATTTGTTCACACTATCCTTTGTCGTCTATAAATAGAGGGATTTCCTCTCATTTTAAAACAACGAAAATTCTGAACTACTTTTTCTTCTGTACAATTAAATATTTGTGTACTTTGCTCCTTTGAGTGGCTTACTGACACTATTGTTTTTGTATCAATACGTTGGTGAGTAAAATCGTTCCATCTTGAGAGAATCTAATTCTTTAAACCTCAGGTATTAGAGGTGAATAGTTTTCTTTAGGTGTAACGACTCGAAAAATTGGTAAGTGAACTAGAGCTTAAACGTGAGGGTTAAGTCAGGGCAAGGGCTAAGGATTTTGGGTGAAGGCCATGGTTAGGGGACCAAGGCTACCTAAAACTTGGCCTAACAACTGCCTACCAAGACCACGAGTCGTGGTACCACCCGTGATTGGCAAGGCAGTGTGCCCTAGAAAGGTGCCAACCCAAGGCTCCCCTTCATGAGCCACTTCACGGCTCGTGGTCATGACCACGGGCCATGGGCAGGCTCGTGGGATTGCCTTGGCCTTGGGAGAGAATTTTAAGATGAGGGAGGCACTGGTCTAGGGACCATAAGTACCACCACGGGCCGTGGTGCCCTTGACGAGGCGTGAAGGTGGCCGTGAAGACCACTTAGGCGCAATGGGAGGCAAGGCTTCAAGGCCTTGGCACTGCTCGTGGTCTTGACCACGACCACCACCACAACTCGTAATCTTGACCACTGATCGTGGAAGGTCTCATGGTCATACCTTAGGCCCTTGAAGACTTTGCATCTTGAGGAAGGCTACTGCCTAAGGGACCACAGGCACCACCACGAGCCATGGTCCCCTTCACGACCCGTCCAAGTGGGCGTGGTCCCTGACGGGGATGCCTAAGTTGAGGGGTTTTAGGTAATTTCATTTTAATTAATTATTATGTGGGGTCGTTTTTAATAGTTTTATATCACTTATATAAATAGTTTTAAGTCTTAAAAGACTTCATTTACTCCTTTATTCTTCAAAACCCAAATCAAATCAAAGGTTCTTCTCCTTCCCAAAATTTCTCTCTAGAAGTTCCCAAAGAAGAAGAAGAAGAAGTGGGAGCTAGGGTTTGTGGATTCAAGGTGTTTCTTCCTCAAATTTCTTGGGGATTCACAAGCAAGGTATGGTAGTCTTCATCCTTGACTAAGTTTCATTCAAGGAGCCAATTCCAAAATATGATTTCAAGTTCCAAATTTACCCAAAAAGTAGGGTTTTGAATATAAGCTAGGGTTCGGTTCCAAAACGTTTTCAAGGGTTAATATTTGATGATTTATGAATGAGAATTGGTGTATTTATGATGATTTACAGTGAATTCCCCATGAACCCATGTTCTTCCCCAAATTACTAAATTGAATGTTGGTGACTTGGTTAGTTGATTATGGAAGTATGTTGATGGATTATGCCTAAATTGATTTAGATTATTGAATTGCATCATTGTTCATGCCTAATTGTGGTATTCTAAGATATGTTGGTGAATGCTGGTTCATAGCCTTGGAAGGCAATTTCATGAAGGCTGATGCATGAGTATGATGTTATGAAAATGCTTATGATTCCAATGAAAGTTATATGATCATATCTTTGATGTAATTGTGCTAATATTGAAAGGTTCATTCTCAATTGTACACATATGAATGATGATGATAGAATGTGAAGGGTTTCTATAATGTAATGTTATATCTTGAATTGGTAGGCTTATGCATCATATTCTTGTATAAATGAAAGTAAGGTGGATTGATGTATCTTGAATTGGTAGGCTTAGGCATCCTCTTCTTGTATGATGAATGTGTCTTGACTTGATGAATATGAATCGATAGATCAATGGCGTTCCTTTCATAAATGAATGATGAAGTGTTCTAGGCTATGTCTTAAATCGGTTGACCTAGTGTTGGTAGCCCTTCATGATGAGTCTAGAAACTAATGTCATGATAAACCTTGAATCGATAGACCTAGTGTTGGTGGCCCTTTCATGTGTGAAATGATGAACCTTGTATCGGTAGACCCAATTTTGATGGTACCCTCCTTAGAAAGTCAATGAGCTATCCTTAATGGACGTTGAATCGGTAGACCAAATGGTGGTGGACCTTTCATGTGTAATGTACTTCGGGTAGGTAGGCCTAATATTGGTGGTCCACTCAAGTACAATAATGTTAATGAAAATGAAATACTCTATGGGAATGAAGGCTAAGCACCGAGTGGATATGGTAAGATGGAAACTCTCCCAATGTTAGGTTAGGGTTCCAATGAACATCTTCCTATCCCATAACTATGTGCCCACTTAAGATATTAGCTAGTGGAATCCGCTTAAGCTAAAATGTTACCGGTCCTCTCCCATGGTTTGCTCTCCTGGTCTATGTTGGTTAATGCTTATTCCCATCATGTGAGATGTGCATTATGATTTCTTGAGGAGTTCTATGAAGTGTGGGTGGTAGTATGGGATACTATCCATGCATTGCACGAGTAGTCTTTGGTAGGGATACAGTGAGATCTCTAATGTCTTCATGACTAATGTATGAATGCGCTCTTAATGAAGCTAATGAAGAATGTTGACTTAAATGTCTAATGTAATGATGCATGCTATACTTGGATTGTTTTATGAGTTACTTCCTTGTCATGACTTATAAAATGTTTATGTATTGTATGTATGAGTATTGTGGAAAGATGGAAATGATGAATGGTAGTTCACTTTTGGTGGCCTTGATGTGGTACTTAGTGTGGATGGTGGTATGGGACGCTATTCATACATTGCACATATTTTAGCTAGGGGTTGCTTGAGGTGAAAGCTTGATGTAATGAAATGTCTTATATGGTTGATTATGTTTCAATGTGAAGAAATGACTTGTATGTTGGTTATGTTTGTATATTATGCCTCTTATACTTATGTTAATGAAGTTTTCTCAAATTGGCATATAAGCATGACTTTCAAATAAAATGTCCGCTTAAGCATGTTTTTGCATGGCTATCATACTTAGTGCTTAATTGTGCTAACCCATATTTCTCTTATTTTACTACAAGTGTAGGTTTCGACAAGTGAGTTGCTTTATCTCTAGTTCAAGAACTTGGATTGAGATTCTTCCAAGACTAAGTGGTATGTCCTCATAGATTTAGGACAAGTACTTTTGATGTTCCATTTTCTTTCATCTAATAGACATATGTTAGACTTTCGATTGTAAAGGGCCGTGACCCTACTTTTGTTTTCGAGATATTGTTTTAGATGGCCATGTGAGACAATAGACTTCCGCTGTTTTAATTGAGTATTTTCGTTTGTATGGATTTAAATAAGTTTTAAGTCCGTACCATTTTCCTTATATCCAATGTTATGAATGCTATGAGGCTTGTATTAGGCTTTTCGGAGTCTTGTACGTCGTGTCTCTTCCGGGGTGTAGATTCGGGTCGTGACATTAGGGGACACTGTGCATTCTGCGGACTCGAGTTTTTCCTTTCTATTTCATTATATTTATACATATCCTGGTATGTGTTTTTTTACAATCATTAATTTATTCTTATGATATTAATTGTTATATTTGAGTGCATGTTTTAACTCTATTGTTTATGTTTCTGCAAAGTTATTGTCTCTGGTTATATTGAACATATACACATATAGTACGTATTATCATTGTGCGAAAAATAATTATTGTACTCAGTTCCAAGAATTCATGTTTTGATATTTTATATAATATTCTATAACTTAAAAGTACTATATATAAGCTTACATATTATATGTTTTTACATTGAGATGAAGTTTCTCACTTATCAATTGAAGAAATTAATTATGCAAGTTCAAAAATTATAATTGCTTTCATGTTCAAGCATAATTTCTTTTTTGAATCTGTTATCAAATTTTTGAATTTTTTCCACAGACATATATCACATTTGTATAATCTAAGTAACTTAAATGTGTTCTTTTTCTTACGATGCCTTTGTATATATATTCTTATTTTCATCTTTATTTTTCTTTTAGTGTTGATTAAAGAACCAATGATTTATTATTACCTGCATAATTCATTCATTAGAGGTTCTTGAGTTATGTGATAATGACAAATAATCAAATTTATGCTGGAATATTGCTAATATATTTTTAAGAACCTATTTTTTCCATTATTTTTAATGTATGGATATTAGTTAAGGATTATTTGCAAGTTCAACGTAATTGTTATTTATTCGCGCGGGCAAATTACCTAGTCATATATATGAGAATCATAGACCCGCCTATGTGGCGCCCTCGCAAATCAGGATTCTTATTTAATCCTTCTTAAAAGTCACAACCTGACGAAAAATTCACAACTTTTCATAAAAATCACAATTTTTTAGAAAAGTCAGAACTCTTCATAAAAGTCAAAACTTTTCACAAAATTTCACAACTTCTCACAAAAGTCACAACTCTTCATTTTTCATTCACACCTTTTAAAACCCAATACTTAATTCCAATGCATCAAAAGAAGAAAGAATAAACAAAGAAAATTAATTTCAATTGCAACGCAACATTACTATTCTTGCGTCTCTCAGTCCACAACTCTTAACACTGCTGGAATGGTTGAATTCATAATATTTGATTCGTTAGTAAACAAAACTTCTATATTTGCCACTATTATTTGTAGAGTTTTTTATGCTATAGGGGAGTCGAATTCAAATAAATTAATTAAGCTTCTTATTAAGTGTATTTCATTCCTCAAAGTTTTCTTCCTCCTATTTCATGAAGCTTAGTCTTTTACTATAAGTCATAGTTATTCATGTAACTATTGCAAAAAAAAATTTGGCAACCAATGTGAAAATTACCATTAACAAACAAACAAAAACCGACAAACTAAGAGCATCCCAACCTCAGTACCTTAACTGGTATTAGAGGAGTGACCTCATTAACTCAAACTACTTACATAAATTCTGCCAAAAACTCCTACATCTATGTGCTCTTTCAGTATTCTTATACATGTCTATCCTCACTATAAGTTCTCGAATTATTCCCTCCACTATGTCAGTATACTGTATTTGTACTCCTTTGAAATGCTTCCAGTTTCTTGCCTTCCAGATGTGATACACTATTGCTTCCCAAATAGCAGTCACCACCTCTTTCTTAAACTTCTTCCAATGCTTCAACTTTATCATCTCCAATGTAGTTTTTAACTCTCTTGCAGGAATAAAGATGCTGGCCCATTGTAGTAATTTGGCTCTCACCTTTGCAACATATTCACACTCTACAAACAGGTGCTTGTGCGACTCTATCATTCCATTTTGACACAGGCAACATCTATTGTCTTATACATATACTCCCATATTTATCAGCCTATCCTTTGTGAGCAATATATTTTGCATTGGTAGCCACAAAAAAAACCTCTTCCTAGGTAATACGACAGAGTTCCAAACTAATTCAGTTACCTCAAGTTTCTCATGATTGTCTATCAGAGCATTATATCCACTTGTAATTGAATACTCCTCATTTGCTGTAAGGTTGAACTGCCCTTGCGTATACCATTGTTGCATCATATTTTTCAGGGAGTTTATTTTCCTCCAGGACCAACTACTATCAACTGGTTCTTTGTGAGTCCAGACTGTATCAATTTTTATGTAAATCTCATGCATCCATTTCACCTATAAGGATTCCTTCCTCATAACCAATTGTCATAAAAGCTTTCCAACAGAGGCTACATTTCATTTACCACATTCTTTTATATTAAGTCCACCCTGCTTCTTTGGATAATATATTTTCTCCCAGGAAACAAATGACACTTTCCTGTTTTCCTTATTATCTCCCCACAAATATTCTCTGCATTTCTTGTCTACCTCTTTCACTACACTCTGAGGTAGGATGAACACTGAGCCCCAAAAACTGTGTATGGAGAACAAGACTGCCAAGATCACTTGAAGTTTGCCTGCATAGGAAAGTTGTTTTGCATAGGTGTACTTGATCATGCTTGTTATTTTATCAACTAGATGATGGCATTCCATTTTTTGCCACCTTTTTTATGTGAGTGGGAGTCCTAAATATCTAATGGGAAAAACTCCTTGTGTGAATCTAGTAATTGCCACGAGCTGCTCCTTCATATTGTCAATCACACCTGCTAAGAATAGACTAGACTTCTCCATATTGGCCACAAGCCCAGTGGTAGCACTGGAATGTAGCAAAGCTTCCATAACTCTTGCAGTAGATTTAATATCTCCTTTACAGAAGATCATTAAGTCATCTGCAAACACCAAGTGGTTTAATCTGATATCTTTGCACATAGGATGGAATTTAAAATCTGGCAAATATGACATACTCTTCAACAGCCTTGAGAGGTACTCCATAACTAGTACAAATAGTAAAGGAGATGCAGGGTCCCCTTGTCTCAGTCCTCTTTTTTCCTCAAAATATCCATAGCCTTCCCCATTAATCTTGAAAGTATATTTGGGAGTTGACACACATATCATGATCCATCTGATGAATTTTTGTGGAAATCCATACCCTTGCAGAGCTTCCTCTAGAAATTCCCAGCTCACCATATCATATGCCTTCTTTAGATCAATCTTCATCAAACATCTAGGAGTAGTCTTCCTGTTATAATGTCTCAACAAGTCATGACAAATCAATAAATTATGGATCATTGATCTTCCTTCCACAAAGGCTGCTTGATTATCAGCTACTAAATGACTTAAGGCTCCTTTTAGTCTTGTGCAAATCATTTTTTAGATGCATTTTTAGATTACATTACAACATGCAATTGGTCTAAATTGACTTGCCTGCTCTGGTGCCTCCACTTTTGGAATGAGTACAATGTTAGTGGCATTCACTTGCTTCAGTAGGTGCCCATTCTGGAAGAACTCCAAGACTGCTTATGTTATATCTCCACCTACTGTTCCCCATGCCTCTTTAAAGAAGCCACTGCCATAACCATCAGGACCAGGGCTTTTTGTATTGTCTATATTAAACATGGCTTGCTTGACATCAACTTCAGTGAATGACTCAATTAGCTGCATTTGATGATTTATTCCAAGGACATGCCCATTTTGCAGTACCACCCTTTGTGCTTGAATTCTGGATGTTGTTTTCTCTCCTAATAACTTCTTGTAGTAATTCACAAAAAATTGTGCTATATTTGCTTGGTGAGTTTGCCATTGTCCACTCTCATCTTTCGATTGAGTAGTTGCCAATTTTAATCTTCTATTGCAATTTATTTTTGCTATTTTGGTGACTTTTCTTGAACTCTGTTAAAAATTCCAGCACGAATGATTGAAAATTGATCTTCTCTTTTGTCCCTTTCTACAAGATTTTTCATATGCTTTTTGAGAAAATTTCATGTAGGCTGTGTTATATTTGATAGCATACAACAACAAATATATGATAGCCAATACGAATCAGTGGTAAAGTTTGTTAAAAGAACCAAACAAATTACTTTGTTGGTTGCTACATTTAGTATATTATTTTTATTGTTTTATCTTAGGTACAAACATTTTGGATGTCATTGAACTCTTCCTAGAATATTATTATAGAGACAATTAGTCCACTTCTTTTATCGCAAGTTGACTAATTTGTCATTTTTCTTCCTCTCTTCTTTTTGGGCATAATAAGAGATCAAGTTTTCTTGAAACTAATAGATGCTCAAAATATACTATAACAAAAATATTTTTTATAGGAGATAATTATGCACATTAACGAAGAGTGCTAGGGCATTTACCGACATCAATTAATTGTCATTAGATTCAATGTTGCTATAGACTTTAGGGACATTTATAGAGAGTTTTAATTTCCTCTGAAAATACATTTTAGCGGCAATTAAACTATTAATTATCATAAAAGATCATTTTTACTATAATGATAACTCTTTCTTTTGGCTTCTTTCAATTAAATTTGTGAACTGTAAACTTGGATACAACCTGACAGACTATCTTTTTAAAAAATGTTAAGCAACATGCCTTTTTCTTCTTGATTGTTAGGAAACTGAGGTCGTCTTTATTATTATTTATGGATATTTGTGAGTTCAAGTGATCACAAAATTATGATGTGAGACTTTAATATGTTATGTATCAAAATTTTGGTTTAAAATATCATGTTCTGAACTGTTCCATTCAGATGCCACCTATGGCTTGGTTGATCATTGCATTATTCTTTGTAAGTGCTTATTATAACCATAACAATAACTATGGTTCAATTGCAAATAAGTTGCGACCAGTGATATGAAACCTAAGCAATAGTAATGACTATTCAAAGACAGTGGGAATAAACCTTGATGATATTTATAATTTTAGGATCATTTTTGACATATACATGATACGACATACTATAATAAAAAGGAGATTGATGGAGGTTCATAAGAAAGGAGCCAAAGGTCCTCAATTTGAATTTAGTTAATTATGTTCTTGTATGAACGTGATGTTCCACTTTACTTGGGAGTGTTGTTGTTCAAGAATTTTTTGTTCTTTTTTTAACCGATGATGTTGTTCCTTACAACTTCCTGGAATTTAGAAATTTTGTTACTTCTGACCAACTATTTTCATGAGGATTTTCTTAGACTTCTTTCTTGTACTTAAAATCTCTTTATGACTCATAATTTTTGTGCAACAAAAATAAAATTTAAAAAATACAGCACTTTAAGATTTCATAGAAATTCTTTTCTTTAAGATAAAATGTTCCTGACAATGTACTGTATGTATCGAAAATATGGATATTATCGAATAATCATATATAAGCTTAATAAAATAGTTCAATCTCATGCGAAACATGAGTAATTTACCTAGTTTTAATATATTTTAAATTGTTAATAAATGTGATGTATTTAACATAATTATAAAATAATATATGTTATTTACTGCAATGACCCAGTTGATCATTTTAGGAAAGTTTCACGAATTTATCGTTTTGCCCTTTCCGATTTTGACCCCGAATTTTTTATGTTGCATTTTTAAAGTTGATTTTGAACCTTTAGTTTAAATTTAAGAATTTGGTAAGATTTGAGTTTATAAGGCTTTAAGTTGTTAAAAAGTGGGTTTCAGTGTCTTTTGGAGTTTTGAGTATCATAATGGAATTCCGTCGATTTCATCAGTCTCGAAATATGGAATTTGGTCTTTGAGGGTTTTCTGTTTTAGATTCAGAGTCTTTTTGAGGATTTAAGATCCTAAGTTGAAAATTTATGGAATTTGGCCATTGGATTGACTTTCGTCAACATTTGAGTTTCGGATGCTCAGATCGAAATTCCAAGAGTTTCTTTGGATTAGGGGGATATTCTTAGGCCTAGGTGAGGCCTTGGTTCATTTTTAAGAGGTTCCGAACTTGATTTAGCCTTTTTAGACGTTGTGTTAGTTTCTTGTGGTTTTCACGAATGTCAGGTCAAGGAGACCTTAAATTTGTGTTTCGACGGTTCTATTAAGTCCAAAACGTAGAGTATAATTGATTTTCTTATATGATTCATGTGTATGGGGTTCCAAACGAATTCCAATGGTCCTATTGATGATTTTTGTGTTGCCTGATTTTTCTGGTATCTGACGTATGTGGTGCTTTGAATTAGTAAAGGGTTGGCCGCTTTCATCTTTGTGAAAGCGGAGGACAATCCGGATTAGGCATCGCGATCGTGACACGGAAGGCTAAGTAATTTCCCCTTATTTGGATATGAGGGATATACCGAATTCCATGATATAACTCTCACGGTCTTATTGTCAATTATAGCTAATATTCCACAAAAATGACTATGTTTCTTCAAAGTTTTTTTCTTATATTCTTTATTATAATGTATTTGACTATATTTCATGATTTGCATGTCATTTCTTCTTTAAGCTTTTGAAATATGCAACTATTGGTCATGATGTACATGTTTTAAGTCATTCATGTTATCATATTTATTTCATGCATATTGCCACATACTTAGTACATTCTATGTACTAATGCATACTTGTTCCTACATTATCTCATAAATGTAGGGTCCGATGTACCTACAACTTACTCTCATAGCTAGTTGATCTTTAGCGATTCGAAGATCAAGAGTTGGTACGTCCTCATGTTCCGAAGACTATGACATTATTATTGCTTTCTTTACGTCTGTTTCCAGACTTGTATGTGATGTATGGGTTATGTTCCAATCACTCTCTTTTAAATGATTTGAAGGCTTATTGAGACTTATGTTAGACTACCACTTTGTCAAAGCTCTTTATGATATAATACTATGATTTTGGAATTCTTTAATATATTATCTTATATGTTGTATGCTAAGTGGTTTGTATACGGTATCTCGGGGTCCTATAAGCCATGTTTCACCTAGGGTATGCTTTGGGTTGTTACAAACTTGGTATTTCGAGCATGAGGTTTAGAAAGGTCCTAGAAAGTCTCATAAGCCACGTCGAGTAGAGTCTTATTCATGAGTGTGAAATGCGCCACATTTATGAATAAGAAGGTATAATATGTTTAGGAAATTCCACTTTTTTCATCACTTTAAATTTCTGTGATAAAGTTTAACTCTATATGTGTCTCTCCTAATCCTTATCTGATGTTTTTTCAGGATATGGACCCTCAAATAACATATGTTAGGAGGAATGTGAATGAGAATGTGGATCGAGAAGCTCCTCATGTTCTGACCGTCCCTTTGGCCAAGAAAGTGACTAATGCAAAGTTTCGAGATAGTTTTCAAGCGTAGGCTCAAGCCAATAGGGAAGTTGTGGTCCTGTGAACCCAAATGTGGGTACGATGGCAACTAGAGTAAGAGCCTTCACTAGGATGAATCTCTCGGAGTTTCATGGTTCCAAGATTGATGAAGATCATCTAGAGTTCATTGATGAGGTATACAAGGTTTTGATGATCACGGGTGTGATGCTGGTGGAAAAGGAATAATTGGTCGCTTATCAACTTAAGGGTGTTGCTCAAGTTTGGTTCAACCAATGGAAGGAAAAGAGGGTGGTGGATGTGGGTCCTCTCGATTGGGAGAAGTTTAAGGTTGCTTTCATTGATAGGTTCTTTTCCCTTGAGATGAGGGAGGCAAAGGTAATTGAATTCATCAACCTTCGCTAAGGGAATATGAGCATGAAGGCGTGTGCCTTGAAATTCAAACAATTTTCTAGATATGCTCCTACTATGGCTGCCGACTCTAGGGCAAAGATGAGCAAGTTTGTTTTGGGAGTGTCCGAAATAATAGTTAAGGAATGTCGTATCCTGATGCTCATAAAGGAAATGTACATTTCTCATCTAATGATTCATGCTCAACAAATTAAAGAGTAGAAGCTTAAGGAAAGGTCTAGGGAAGAAAAAAAGGACAAAGACCGTTGATGGTGACTTTTCACATTCAAGGTCCGATGGACCCGTTCTAGGTTCCGACAATTTTTTTCCAGTCAAGATTTCTCCAATGCTCTTTCTCCTAAGTTCAACAAAGATATGGTGTCTAACCCTAAGCCTAAAGGAGAAGATGGTGGTTGAATCAGATCTTCGGTTCCCGCATGCTAAAACTGTGGCAAGAGTCATTCGGGGAAATGCTTGATGGGTACGGATAATTGTTTTGGTTGTGGCAAGAGTACTCACTGCTTGAGAGATTGTCCATCTAGAATTGAAAAGGGAAAGGATGGTAGGCAAGCTCCTCCTAGTGGTTTGGGTTGAAGTGCTCTAAAGCAAAACCGATTCTATGCACTTCAAACTCATCATGATCAAGAGAGTTCTCTCGATGTTGCTACTGATATGCTGAAAGGCTTTCATCTTGATGTTTATGCTTTACTTGATCCCGGTGATACCTTGTCTTTTGTGATGTCATATGTGTCTATGAGGTTTGATGTTCTTACGGATGTGTTGTTTGACCTTTTTTTGTCTCTACTCTTGTTGGTGAATCTATTATGACTAAAAGAGTCTATCGAAATTGTCTTGTCTCCTTATCCCATAGAGTCACTCATGTTGATCTAGTAGAGCTTGATATATTAGACTTCGATGTTATTCTTGGTATGGATTGACTTTATTCTTGCTATGCTTTTATTGATTGTGATACTCGAGTGGTCAAGTTTCAATTTCCAAATAAGTCCATCCTAGAGTGGAAATGGGGAAATTCTATGCCTAAGGGTCAATTTGTTTCTTGACTTAAAGCTAGAAATATGATTTCTAAGGGTTGGATATATCACCTTATTTGGGTTAGGGATACGGATTCTACGACCCCTACTTTTGAGTCGATCCCCGTTGTAAATGATTTTCCAAAAGTGTTTCCCGATGATTTACCCGGTGTTCCTCTAGATAGGGAAATAGACTTCGGTATTGACCTTCTTTAAGATATGCAACCTATCTCTATTCCTCCTTACCGTATGGCTTTGGCAGAACTTAAGGAATTAAAAGAGCAATTGAAGGATTTGTTTGATAAGGGTTTAATCTGACCAAGTATCTCTCCATGGGGTGCTTTACTTTTATTTATTCGTAAGAAAGATGGTTCAATTTGCATGTGCATTGACTACCAGCAATAGAACAAGGTTACCATTAACAATAAGTATCCTCTTACAAGGATAGATGATTTGTTTGATCAACTCCAAGGATCGAGTTACTTCTCTAAGATAGACCTTCGGTCGGGTTTTCACCAATTGAGGGTGAAGGAAGAAGACATTTCGAAAATGACTTTTCGAACTCGGTATGGTCATTACGAGTTTTTGTTATTGTCATTTGGTTTGACTAATGCTCCGGCGGCCTCATTTATGGACTTGATGAATAGAGTGTTTAGACAATATCTAGACATGTTTGTGATTGTTTTTATTGATGACATTTTGATTTGCTCAAGGAGTGAGGATGAGGATGTCGATCATTTGAGGATTGTGTTGCAAGTCCTCAAGGACCAACAATTATTTGCAAAGTTTATTTAATGCAAGTTTTGGTTGAGATCTGTGGCTTTTCCTTGTCACATTGTCTCTGATAAGGGTATTGAGGTAGATCCTAAGAAGACAGACGTGGTTAAGATTGACTAGACCTCTATCCCATTTGGATATTCAAAGTATCTTGGGTTTGGTTGGTTATTATAGAAGGTTTGTGGAAGGGTTTTCTCCATTTCCTATCCATTGACTGCATTTACCCAAAAGAAAGTTAAGTTCATATGGTCGGAAGTGTGTGAGAAGAGTTCCCAAGAATTGAAAGATAGACTTACCTCCACTCCAGTGTTGACTTTACCGGAAGGGTCCAATAGGTTTTTTGTTTATTGTGATGCTTCAAGGATTGGATTAGGGTGCGTTCTTATGCAAAATGGGAAGGTTATTTCTTATGCTTCAAGGCAACTAAATGTTCATGAAATGAACTATCTTACTCATGATTTGGAGCTAGCGGCATTTATTTTTGCCTTAAAGATTTGGAGGCATTATTTTTATAGTGTCCATGTTGATGTTTTTACCGACCACAAGAGTTTGCAATATGTGTTCAAGAAAAAGAATCTAAATATTTGCCAAAGGGGGTGACTTGAGTTTCTAAAGGATTAGGACATAAGTGTTCTTTATCACCCTAGTAAGGCAAATGTGATGGCAGATGCTCTTAGTCGACTATCAATAAGTAGTGTTACACATGTTGAGGAAGATAAGAAGGAGTTGGTTTGTGATGTTCATAGATTAGCCCGATTGTGTGTTCAATTGGTTAATTCTAATGAAGGTGGTGTTATTGTTCATAATGGTTTAAAGTCATCCTTTGTGTCGGATGTGAAAACCAAGCACGACTTGATTCGATTTTGGTTGAATTTAAGGAAGTAGTACTTAAAATGTGTTTGTTGAGGCTTTCTCCCAAGGGGGTGATGGTGTACTTCGATATCAAGGTCATTTGTGTATTCCCTTGATGATTTAAGAGAAAAAATCTTATCAGAAGCCCATAGTTTTTGATATTTCATTCACTTGGGAGCCACCAAGATGTACCGTGACTTGCGGGAGGCCTATTGGTGGAATGGAATGAAGAAGGATATTGCGGAATTTGTGGCTAAGTGTCCTAATTGTCAACAAGTGAAAGTTGAGCATCAAAAGACGGGAGGTTTGTACCAAGATATTTGTATTCCTACTTGGAAGTGGGAATATTTGAATATGGACTTTATTGTTGGTTTACCCTGCACCTGGCAACAACATGACTTGATTTAGGTTATCGTATATCGTATGATCAAGTCGGCTCATTTCATTCCTGTAAAAGTTTCTTATTCAGTGAGATATTATGCTAGGTTGTATCTAAGGGAAATGATTAGGTTACATGGAATATCTCCGATCATAGTACCCAACTCACTTCTCAATTTTGGAAGTCTTTTCCAAAAAGGTCTTGGTACACGAGTTAAGCTTAGTACAACCTTCATCCTCAAACTTATATGATAGTGGAGCTAACTATTCAAACTTTGGAAGATATGTTGAGAGCTTGTTGACTTCAAGGGTAATTATGATGATCATTTGCCTTTGATTGAGTTTGCTTACAATAATAGCTATCATTAAAGCATTTGTATAGCTCCATTTGAGGCTTTGTAGTAGGAGGTGTAAATCTCCTATAGGGTAGGTTGAAGTTGGTGAGCTTGCTTTGATAGGTCCCGAGTTGGTACATGAGTCTATGGAAAGGTTCGACTTATTAGAGAAAGTTTGAAAACGGCTCAAAGTAGATAAAAGTCCTATGTCAATGTTAGAAGAAGAGACCTTGAGTTTGACATGGATGATTGGGTTTACTTGAAAATTCCACCCATGAAGGTGTGACGAAATTTGGGAAGAAAGGGAAGCTTCGTCTCCGTTATATGGGCCCATATCAGATTTTGAGGTGCGCTGGTAAAGTTTTTTATGAACTTGATTTGCCTAATGACCTAGGATCGATGCATCCGATTTTTCATGTCTCTTTGTTGAAGAAATGTGTTGGTGATCCGACATCTACTGTATCATTGGAGAATCTTTCTTACGAAGAAGTTCCGGTTGAGATTTTGGACTGGCAAGTTAAGAAGTTTAGAAATAAGGAACTTGCATATGTGAAAGTATTGTGGAGGAATCAAAGGGTTGAGGGTGTTACTTGGGAGGCCAAGGCCAATATGATGTCTTGTTATCCCCATCTCTTTCCCTCTGATCCTACTCTAGCTTGAGGTATTTAGCCCATCATAGTTCATTCTTTCAGATTCATGTGTCTTAGTTGTTCTCATGTTTCCTCATGCATGCATGCTCATGAAAAATTGATTTTTGAGAAAATGAGTTAGCTCGATTGATTACTTCATGATTATGTGCATTTGAGTATGATTTACATGTATGCCTTATAAAATGATGTTTTGAATATGTTTATATGATTTTGATGAAGTTGCATTCTTATTGGGTTGTTAAATCTCTTCCCCAAGCCCCTTATGTTGTCTTGAGTACCATTTGAGGAAGAATGTTCCTAAGGGAGAGATATAGTAAAACATTAGAATTTGGAAGAGAAAGAATAGGGATTTTTCAGTTGCAAGCTATGTCTACGGGTCCCCATCTACGGATCGTAGAAGCTTCTACGGACGGTAGATGACATCCGTAGAAGAGGGAAAATAAATTTTTGAAAGTCAAGTCCAATGCCCTTTTTTTACAGTTCACCAGGATGGCCCCTCAGTCTTTGTACGAGCTGTAAATTAGTCTCATAGGTAGGTCCCAAACTTGGTGAAATTTTAAGGGGTCAAGTTGATTTCTACGGTTTGTGTCTACAGAAGGAAGACCTATGAGCCATAGACAGGATCCATCAAAAGTTGGTCCAGATTAAAGTGTCTGAAAATTTTTACGGTGGACCAATACGGTCCGTAGAGTAGGTCCAAACCATAAAGGAGTTTCGACAATTATTTTAAAAGGCTTTTGAATCTTTTTTCCTAATCGTTTTAAATCAAAACTAAGTCAGTGGGCCCTTCATCCTAAAACCTAACCAACTTTATCCTCCCCATATTCTCTCAAGGCTAAGAAAGAAGAAGAAGCTAAGGCTAATTCAAGTTCATCAATCCTCCATTCCTTTTGGGCATTAAGTATCAAGGTAGGCGGGTATTCACCCATGGAATCCATTCTTTCTTGGGGTCCCCAATGTTTCCAATTTCTCAATTCAATTTCAATTGATAGGTTAGGGTTTCAATTCAAACTTTATGGATTTCATTCAATTATGATTTATTATTGTTGATTCAGTCTTCTAATGCATGATTTAATGTTAATACATGATGTTTAGTTGAAATTATGTTGACCCATGCCTAAATTATGATTTTCAACTATGAATCTATGATGAACCCATGAACCTATGAAATATGAATTTATGAAGATATGCATGTTTTTATGAAATTATTGTAAATGATTTAGGGATGTTTTGGAAGGAAAGTATCAATGTTATTGTGAAAGGTTTTCTCACATGTTATATGATCATGATTATGAAAGGTAATTATCATATATGGATTCATACTGGTGAAAGGTTTTCTCATCTATTTTGAATTATGTTTAAGGAGTTATTCTATGTTTTGATACTAAAAATGTGGATTGGTATTAATCATTGTCTTTCCTATAATATATTGATATTTGACTTTTATCTATTCCGTTGGAAGTTATGCTTAGCACTGAGAGGACTTTAAGGTGGAGGCTCAAATAGGGTAGTCTCTAGTAATAACCTCTAGTCCCAAAATATATAGCCCATAAGATTGACTTAAATGACCTAGCTAGTGAATTCACTTTAGCAAAAGATGATATGTACAAATTCTACCCATGCAAGTAGTTTTCCCTTCTTTCCGTCTGAGGGATATACTAGATTCCATGATATAGCTCTTCTGTATTATTGTAAAGCTAATATCCCATAAAAATGACCATGTTCTTCAAAGTGTCTTTCTTATGTCCTTTATGCTTATGTATTTGACTGTATTTCATGATTTACATGTCATTTCTTCTTTAAGCTTTTAAAATGTTCCACTATTGGTCATGCCTTACATGTGTTTAAGTCATTCATACTTTCATGTTTATTTCATGCATATTACTCCATACTTAGTATATTCCATGTACTAATGCATACTTCTGCCTACATTATCTCATAAATGTAGCGTCTGACGCTCCTACCCCTCACACTCATGGCTAGTTGATCTCATTGGCGATTCGAAGACCAAGAGTTGGTGAGTCCTCATGTTCCGAGAACTATGACACTATTATTGCTTTCTTTACTTCCATTTCCAGACTTGTATGTGATGTATGAGTTACATCCCAATCATTCTTTATATTTTTAGATGGATTATTCAGACTTATGTGAGACTTCCGCTTTGTCAAAGCTTTTTATGATATAAGATTATGATTTTGAAATTATTTATACTATTAAATTGTATGATGTATTCTAAGCGACTTGTATAGGGCCTCTCAGGATCCTATGCACCATGTTACTCCTAGGGTATACTTTGGATTGTGACACGGTCTAATGTAACATAAGGAATGGAGTAGTTCAGCACACTTGGCAATCCCCAGTGAAGCAACTTTAATATTACTAATATTAATATTAAAATGCTATAGAACAATAATTTTTCACTCATTTTAACATTAAGTTAGAGAGTCTAGCAGTTGAAGGTAGACTACTATGCATAAGGAAGGTGTGTTCTGCATTAAACCTCCACTTAGTAAAATAATAAATTTTACTCTAGAATCGTAGTGGTCTCAGACTTGAACAATGACTGCTTAAGGAAAATAAAATATCACTACTTACACATAATAATCGAGGTGTTGATATGAACTTTAAAAGTCAGCATATTACAGCCTTGTGCTAGCCCAATTTCATGAGTGTTGTTGAGAATGAGTCCAATTCTCATAGAAATCAGCCTACTTCCACACTCACATAGGTGAAATCTATCAAAAGTTCTCTTATAAGTTTAGCACTCCACTCATACAGGCTACATATTTTCTTAAGAGTTTGATAAACTCAACCTTTACAAATCACTATTGGAAACAATACAATCACATCATATGGGGAATAAAAAATAGTGCATTTTTTTACAAAAAATCATCATATGAATAGCTTTTTCATTAAACTTATTATAGGATCTCTAGTCCAGTTTAGGTTGCCTCATAAATTACACATAGATTTATAAGCTTCAGTCTCATCTCTCTCGATGTGCTTCATACCTTTTCTCTGGTTAAAGCCTTGCTCAGAGGATCTGCGAGATTATCACAAGATTTGGCATAATAAACATTAATGGTACCATTTGTCAAAAAATGATCTCACATTATTGTATTTCTTCCTTACAGGTCTAGATTTACCATAGTAACAATGGCTTTGAACTCTACAAATTTCAGCGGTGCTATCACAATAAATTAAAATAAGAGAAATTAATTTTTCACAATAAGGTTTTAAAATAATAAATCTCTCAACCAAATCGCTTCCTCACTAGCTGAATCTAAAGAAATTGGTTCAGCCTCCATGGTAGAGTTAACAATTATTGTTTGCTTTTTTGATTTCCAACATATAGCACCACTCCCAAAGTAAAAATATAACTAGTAGTAGAACAAGAATCACCTTATAAAGTGTTTCAATCTGCATGAGAGAAGTCTTCAAGTACAGTAGGATATTTTATATAGAACAAACCACACGTTTTTGTCTCAATTAAATATCTCATAACAATTGGTATAGCATGTCAATATTCATTACCTAGATTTTTTCAGACTTCAAATTAGAAGAGGTACAATAGACATCTGGTACCTTACTTGACCAAGCGAACCAATTAAAACATAAAAAAAATGAAATAACGAGGATCGATAAGGCCACCACAATAACATGCTAAAACAGATAACTGGACCGACGAGATTATAAAAATATTAAAAACATAATTAAATGGGCCATAAAAGCTTATATTTATCGGATAAAGAATTAGTAAGCCGACAAAGTTGTAACTAAAATCATATATACAATAAGACAACAAGGATATAAATGGAAGTTGAAAAGACCCCACAGAGTTTGTCCACAAGTCTCTACAACTTAACTGGTTGAGAAATGTCACGCCCCGAACTACCCCCGAGACGCGGACACGGGACCTAGGACCAGAAGTGATCCCAAGCTAACCCTGCTGGCATGATCACAAGCATACTAAAGACAATAAACTGATGTGGAAACTAAATCATAAATAAAATGGAAAGATGAGGAATACCCATATACTATAACTGAGATAAATGAAAACTGATGAGTTTAATACAAAGAAGATATTAACTCAATACTAAGTTGAATCTACATATGTATGAAAATAGCCTCTAATTGACTAGAAATGCTGAGATAGGCCCCAGCTAAGTCTAGCAAAACTGAAGCTAAAGGACTAAAAATACTGAAAAGAAACTCATGATTATTGTCCTCGGAAAATGAGAACTCACCACTGATTCTACTGAACTGGAGATCGGGAACCAATCTAAGCGTGATCTGGATGTTGAGAACCTCAACCTACATCACGAGAAGATGTAGCACAGAGTATGCGTCAATACTTGAAAGGTACTGAGCATGCATGATAGAATAAAGCTAAAAAAACATATAATTGAACAAGTAAATAAGCAATGATATAATTTGAACATGAGATAGATACTGAATACTAAGCTAACTGAATGCAATGACCAATTTATAACATTCTGAGACTTACTACTGAATATACTGATACATGGTCAATGCATTAGAATCTGACTGAACTTCGGGAGCTACTAAAAACCGATAATAAAACTACATGAGCTAAATGTGGAGTCCGATGTATACTCCTCATTGAGAGGACCCAAAATACCCTGCCAGAGGTATAGAGGCATGCTGGCGTGATCACTGAAATGATGCCCACAAAAGGGACTTACAACCTATGTGGCTAGTAGTTCTGGAACTATTTGGGTACGCTGAACCCTAGTCCAACTCGGTATTATGCTACTCCCAATGGATTAAGTGATTAACACATTATGACTAAATTTATGTAAGTTACTGGATAGCTCAAACTGGACCGAATTGAGTATGTAACAATTAATTGATATTGATGCATTAATAACTGAGGCATGTATAACTGAAATAACTGAAATATCTAGCCTGACATGTATAATTCAAGAACTAAAGAACTACATATCTAGGGTTTTGAAATTTTATGTAATATACTAAATATGAATGTACTAATCTGATTTGGATCATTCTAACAGCTAAGAACCCAATATATCTAATATTCAAGAAACACTAGGTCTAGTCATAATAAGGGAATCAAGAAACTCACTGAAAACTAGGGACCTAATGGGTGAAAGGAACCCACTAGTGAAATCCCACGTAGTGACGAATTCCATGGAGAAATCCTTTGATTTCAGGGCTGGAACTAGAGAAAACTTGATGCGTTATTGAACTAGGGTTGGTCGCCTCTTTCTCTTCTTACACTTCTAAATTTCTGACTTTTGATGCAAGATCTGACTTAGGTAAGTTCTAGTTATGTTTCTAGGCTAAAACTAATCAAAACCACATAGTTTAGGGTTAAAACAACATAGTTTAGAGGTCCAACAAAATAGGAAAAGATCAAAATAGCCCTGACTTAAATCTGCAGATGGGGTGACCACACCATCTTCACGGACTGTGAAAGGGACCACAGAACATGAAGTCGATCGTGATCTGGACATTGTTCTAAAAATTTGGGGTCTGGACTACGACCACTACCACGGCCCGTGTGGAGGACCCCGTACTGTGAAGGTCCCTGTGGTCCTCACTTGGGCTGAGGTCTGGGGGCCTACTGGATAGCCTTTTTGGACCACTCCACGACCCGTGTGAGGGACCACGGACCGTGAAGGCCCTCGTGGTCTTCACTTGGGCGTGGAGGTCTAAGGGGCTGGCTAGGGGGCTACTGCCTCGACTCTATGGATGCCACCACGTCCCATCATCGTGACCACGACCCGTGAAGGGTCCCGTGGTCTGACACCTGGGCCTGGTGAAGTCCAAGTCTGTACCATGGGTAGGCCTACGGACCGTGGACCCTATCATGGTTTGTGAACCCTGCCGTGGTTCACTGCTTCAGGTAAGATTTCAGCAAAAAAAATTCTAGGCCTTGTTTTCGAGGTGTTACAATATCTCCCCCTTAGAAATATTCGTCCTCGAATGAAGGCTAAACTAGCTGATATAGAGGGAAAGAACTATGACCCTACCATTACACACTGAAGACTGATTTATGACTGAATTGAGTTCCAAGAACATGAAAATACGATGAAAATGCAAGTACAATAACTGAAGGAACAAAATACTAAGACTGAATTAACGCATGAATGACCTCAAACTGGAATGGAATCGGAAGGAAAAAGGTGAGGATACTTGGATATTAGCCCAAGTAGCTCCCTCTATGGACTGACTCCTCCACAAAACTTTGACTGAAGCGACTTCCTTGTTTCTCAATCTTCTAACCTGACGATCAAGAATCTCAACTGGTACATCCTCATAAGAAAGGCTATCTTTCACAGCCACACTCTCTAATGGCACTACAGATGCTGGATCACCCACACACTTCTTCAATAGTGAAATGTGAAAGACTGGATGCACTGCTGCTAAATCTGCTGGCAACTCTAGCTCATAAGCCACTTTACCAATCCTTTTCAAGATCCGGTAAGGGCCTACATATCTGGGACTGAGCTGCCATTTCTTACCAAATCTCATCACACCCTTCATAGGTGACACCTACAAGAAAACCCAATCATCAACTTCGAACTCTAGTTCCCTTCTCCTTACATTTGCATAAGAATTTTGGCGACTCTGGGCTGTCTTAAGTCTATCTCTAATGAGTTGTACTTTCTCCATAGCATCAAGGATTGAATTTGGCCCTATCAAGGCTGCTTCACTTACTTCAAACCAACCGACTGGAGATCTATATCTACGCCCATATAATGCTTTATAAGGTGCCATTTGAATGCTGGAATGATAGTTATTGTTATAGGTAAACTCTATAAAAGGAAGGTGATCATCCCAACTACCCTTGAAGTGGATCACACAAGCTCTCAACATGTCCTCTAAGGTCTGAATGGTACGCTCTGCCTGACCATCAGTATGTGGGTGAAATGCTATGCTAAGATTAACTTGAGTACCAAGACCTTTCTAAAATGACTTCCAAAAATGAGAGGTAAACTGAGGACCTCTATTTGAGATGATAGACAAAGGAACCCCATACAACCTAACTACCTCACTAATGAAAAGCTTGGCGTAGTCCTTCTCCGAATCTGCAGTCTTGACCGCCAAAAAGCAAGAAGACTTAGTAACTCTATCAACTATCACCCAAATGGAGTCATGTTGTCTGCGAGTATGAGGTAAACCTATGATGAAATCCATGTTGATCACTTCCCACTTCCAAGTAGGAATATCAATCTCTTGAGTCATACCTCCTGGTTTTTGATGTTCTACCTTGACTTATTGGCAATTGGGGCACTTAGCCATAAAATCTGCTATATCTTTTTTCATACCATTCCACCAATAGACTTCCCGCAGATCGCGGTACATCTTAGTGGCACTTGGATGAATAGAATATATGGAGTTATGGGCAATTGCAAGAATATGTTGTCTTAACTCGCCCACATTAGGAACACATAATCGACCCTGGTAGCGACGCACACCATCTTTTCCTTGGGAGAAAACCTTAACTCTCTGTTGTGGACTGCACCCTTGAGTTCGAGCAATATCGGATCACTATCTTGCTTTTCCTTAACCTCCACTACCAGTGAATATTCTATCCCATTCTGAACAGTTACACCACCATCTGATATGCTCATAAGACGAACTCCTAGGCGAGTAAGTCTATGAACATCCTTTGCTAGCTCTTTTCTTTCTTTCTCAACATGAGCTACACTACCCATAGATAGTCTGCTAAGGGCATCTGCTACTACATTTGCCTTACCAAGGTAGTAATGCACACTCATGTCATAATACTTGAGGAACTCAAGCTATCTTTTCTAGCGAAGATTCAACTCTTTCTGGGTGAACACATACTGGAGGCTCTTATGGTCTGTGAGCACATCTACATGAACACCATACAGGTAGTGTCTCCAAATCTTGAGTGCAAACACCACAGCTGCAAGCTCGAGGTCATGAGTCGGAATTCTTCTCATGCACCTTAAGTTGTCTGGAAGCATAAGCTATAGCCTTACCTCGGTGCATCAACACACAACCTAGGCTGACTTTAGATGCATCACAATAAATCACATAACCATCTGAACCCTCTAGTAGAGTCAAAACAGGAGTTGTAGTCAACCTAGTTTTCAATTCTATGAAGCTTTTCTCACAATCATCTTACCACCGAAACTTGACCATCTTTTGAGTCAACCTAATCAATAGTGAGGCCATGGATGAAAATCCTTCCATGAACCTTCTGTAATAACCCGCTAGACCTAAGAAACTTTGGATATCTGTAGGAGAGGTAGGTATGGGACATTGTTTCACTGCTTCTATTTTCTGGGAATCCACCCAGATCCCTTCGCTGGATACTATATGCCCACAGAAAGCAACTGATTGTAACCAAAACTCGCACTTGTTAAATTTGGCGAATAACTGGTGATCTTTGAGAGTTTGTAGAAGAATTCTCAAATGACTTGCATGTTCCTCCTCATTCCTAGAGTAAATGAGGATATCATCAATGAAGACGATAACGAACAAGTCCAAGTACTGCTTGAACACTCTGTTCATCAAATCCATGAAAGCTGCAGGAGCATTGGTTAGTCTAAATAAAATAACTATGAATTCATAATGGCCATATCGAGTACGGAAGGCTGTCTTCGGAATGTCACTATCTCTGACTCTGAGTTGATGATAACCAGATCTGAGGTCTATCTTTGAGAAATGGCTAGCACCCTGAAGTTGGTCAAAGAAGTCATCAATCCTGGGGATGGGATACTTATTCTTGATTGTGACCTTGTTCAACTGCCTATAGTCAATGCACATTCTGAGAGAACCATCTTTTTTCTTCATGAAAAATACTGGTGCACCCCATGGAAAAATACTAGGTCTAATGAAGCCCTTATCTAGAAGGTCTTTCAACTGCTCCTTCAACTCCTTAAGCTCAGCTGGAGCCATTTTGTAAGGAGGAATAGAGATAGACTGGGTATCTGGAAGAAGATCAATTCCAAAGTTGATTTCCTTATTGGGAGGAACTCTGGGAAGATCTTCTGGAAACACTTCTGGGAACTCACTAACCATTGGAACTAAATCAAGAGTTGGGGTTTCGGAGTTAGAGACCTTGACCCGAACTAGATGATAGATATAACCCTTAGAAATCATTTTTCTGGCCTTACGTTAAGAAATGAATCGACCCATAGGCGTTGAGCTACTACCCTTCCACTCAAAGATTAGTTCGTTTGGAAATTGAAAACGAACAATCCTACTTCTACAATCGACTGAGCCATAACAGGAATGTAACCAGTCCATGCGTAGAATGACATCGAAGTCTACCATTTCTAACTCTACAAGTTCTGCTGAGGTGACTTTCTGAGAGACTATAATAGGGCAATTTTTGTATACCCGTCTAGCTATAACTGGGTCACCAACTGGAGTAGAGACCGTGAAAGGTTCCAAGAGAGTTTCTGGACTAACATCACACTTAACTGCTATATAAGGAGTTACAAAGGAAAGAGTAGCCCCTGGATATAACAAAGCTTAAACATTTAGATCAAAGACTCGTAACGTACCAGTGACTACATCAGGAGAATCCTCCTGATCCTGGCGAGCCTGAAGAACATAGAGCATGTTCTAGTGTTGTCCGCCACTTGTACCAAAAGAATTGCCCCGCTGAGTCGGGAGACCTGTTGGTGCTGCCGAAGTTGTAGACTGGGCTCAATTAGCATTGCCTCCTTGACCCTGTTTAGAAGGACAATCCTTCAATCTGTGACCAAACTGACCACATCCAAAGCATCCTTCCTTTCATGCAAGGCACACGCCCGGATGGTTNTGAGTCGGGAGACCTGTTGGTGCTGCCGAAGTTGTAGACTGGGCTCGATTAGCATTGCCTCCTTGACCCTGTTTAGAAGGACAATCCTTCAATCTGTGACCAGACTGACCACACCCAAAGCATCCTTCCTTTCATGCAAGGCACACGCCTGGATGGTTCTTACCACACTTAAGGCAAGTTGGGTAGGTTTTGGTTCTTGAAACACTTTCCTGAGACTTAGAGCCTGATGCCCTACCTCTCTAATCTTGTCTGAACTTGGAGAATGGAACACTAGCTGATGAAGTTGATGGAGTTGAAAATTTCTGCTGACCCTGCGAGCAATTCTCACCACCCGATTTCTATTGAGAGTAGTCATAGCTTTCGGTCCTACCCTTCTTTTTCTCCTTAGCATGTTCCCTAAGCTTATCATTCTCAACCTGCTGAGCATGAGCCATGAGCCTAGAGATGCTCATATTTTCCAGCAACATAGCATTTCTACACTCTGTCTTCACCAAGTCTGACACTCCATATAGAAACTTATTCATCTGAGCCCTGGAATCAGCAACCATGTGAGGAGCATACCTGGAGAGTTGGGTAATCTTGAGCCCATACTCTTGGACTGTTATGCTACCTTGCCTTAAGTTCATAAATTCCTGAGCTTTCGCCTCCCTTAGCTCTCTTAGGAAAAACCTATCTAGGTAGGTCTCACTAAAGCAATCCCAAGTGATAGGAGCTGCATTTGTACCCCTATTCTTTTTCCACTGAGTATACCAGATATGAGCCAAATCCTTAAGTTGGTAAGACACTAACTCAACCCGATCATTCCCAGTTACATACATCACTTCAAAGATCTTCTTGACCTCATCAATGAAGTTTTGGGATCCTCACCTATCTGCGATCCTAAGAACTCTGGAGGATTCATCCTAACAACATCTCGCACTCTAGCTGCAGCTGACCCAACATTGTCTTTTGCCTGAACTGGAACCCGCTGATTATTCTGGTTGGCCACACTCTGAGCCAATATCTGAATAGCGTTCCTGAACTCTGCATTCGAGACTTCTTGATCAGGGACTGGAGGAGCTGCGTTTGCGTTCCTGGCATTCGCATTCCTAGCGTTAGCTCTACGAGGAGGCATGATCACTGAAACATAGAACGTCGAGTTAGAATGTAATTAGATCATACCTTACACGTGATAAGAGTAACAAGAAAATGAAGATTTTTCCTAAAACACTTTGTAGACTCCCTCTCATCAGATGTGGTGCACTTCACACCCATGAAAAAGACTCTACTTAGTGAGGCTTTTCAGACATCCTAGGACACATAAATCTAGTGCTCTGATACCAAGTTTGTCACGCCCCGAACTACCCTCGAGACGCGGACACGGGACCTAGGACCACAACTGATCCCAGGTTAACCTTGTTGGCATGATCACAAACATACTAAAGATAATAAACTGATGCGGAAGCTAAATCATAAATAAAATGAAAAGATGGGGAATAACCATATACAATAATTGAGATAAATGAAAACTGATGAGTTTAATACAAAGAAGATATTAACTCAATACTAAGCTGAATCTACCTATGTCTGAAAATAGCCTCTAATTGACTAGAAATGCTGGGACAGTCCCCAACTAAGTCTAGCAAAACTGAAACTAAAGGACTAAAAATACTGAAAAATAAACTCATGATTATTGTCCTCGGAGAATGAGGACTCACCACTGATTCTGCTAAACTGGAGATCGGGAACCGATCTAAGCGTGATCTGGATACTGAGAACCTGAACCTACATCACAAAAAGATGTAGCACAGAGTATGCATCAGTAATTGAAAGGTACTGATCATGCAGGATAGAATAAAGCTGAAATAACATATAACTGAACAAGCAAATCAACAATGATATTATATGAACATGATATAGATAATGAATATTGAGCTAACTGAATGCAATGACCAATTTATAGCATGCTGAGATTGAATACTGAATATACAGATACATGGTCAATGCAATAGAATCTGACTGAACTGTGGGAGCTACTAATAATCGATAATAAAACCACATGAGCTAAATGTGGAATCTGATGTATACGCCCCATCGAGAGGACCCAATATACCCTGCTAGAGGTATAGAGGCATGTTGGCGTGATCACTGAAATGATGCCCACAAATGGGACTTACAACCTACGTGGCTAGTAGTTCTGGAACTATTTAGGTACGTTGAACCCTAGTCCAATTCGGTATTATGCTACTCCCAATGGATTAAGTTATTAACACATTACGATTGAATTTCTGTAAGTTACTGGATAGCTCAAAATGGACATGCGAACTGGGTATGCAACAATTAACTGATATTGATGCATTAATAACTGAGGCATATATAATTGAAATAACTGAAATATCTAGCATGGCATGTGTAATTCAAGAACTACAGAACTACATAGCTAGGGTTCTGAAATTTATGCAATAAACTGAATATTAACGTACTAATCTGATTGGATCATTCTAACAGCTAAGAACCCAATAATTCGAACATTCAAGAAACCCTACGTCTAGTCATAATAAGGGAATCAAGAAACTGACTGAAAATTAGGGACCTAATAGGCGAAAGGAACCCACAAGGGAAATCCCACATACCTGGTGACGAATTTCATGGAGAAATCCTTCGATTTCAGGGCTGGAACTGGAGGAGACTTGATGCGTTCTTGAACTAGGGTTGGTCGCCTCTTTCTCTTCTTACGCTTGTAAATTTTTGAGTTTTGATGCAAGATCTTACTTAGGTAAGTTCTAGTTATGTTTCTAGGCTAAAACTAATAAAAACACGTAGTTTAGGGTTAAAACGACATAGTTTAGATGTCCAACAAAATAGGAAAAAACTTAAATAACCCTGACTTAAAGCTGCAGATGGTCAGACCACGACCATCTTCACGGACCGTGAAAGGGACCACGGACCATGAAGTCGGTCGTGATCTGGACTTGGTTCTGAAAATTTGGGGGTCTGGACTATGGCCCGTGTGGAGGACCACGGACCGTGAAGGTCCCCGTGGTCCTCCCTTGGGCTGAGATCTGGAGGCTCAGGTCTAGGGGCCTACTAGATAGCCTTTTCGGACCACTCCACGAACCGTGTGAGGGACCACGGACCGTGAAGGCCCTCGTGGTCTTCACTGGGGCATGGAGGTCTAAGGGGCTGGCTAGGGAGACTACTGCCTTGACTCTACGGACGCCACCATAGCCCGTCATAGTGACCACGACCCGTGAAGGGTCCTGTGGTCTGACGCCTGGATCTGGTGAAGTCCAAATCTGGACCACGGGCAGGTCTACGAACCGTGGACCCTATCACGGTCCGTGAACCCTGTCGTGGTTCACTGCTTCGGGTAAGATTTTTGGAAAAAAAAATCTAGGCCTGGTTTTCGAGGTGTTACAGGAAAAGTCCCCAACAATACAAACAACTATAAACAAACTCAAGTATACAAAACCTACAGACAACCAACAACTCCAAGAAGAATGGAGCTTACCAATCCTCAGCTAAGATAACACCCTTTGTTGCAAAGGCCAATCAGAATATTTGTTTGAACCTGAAGCACGACATGTAGTGTCCCTGAACAATGGAATGTCAGTACAAATGAAAATGTACTGGTACGTAAGACGGAAAGTGAAATCATAAATAACTGCGATAAAAAGGATAATAGAGATACCACCAGAAACTGAAATTATAATAGCCTTCATGGCTGACATCGGACCTCATAGCAATCAAATATGCATGAATACCCAAACAAATTCTAGTAATAGCAGTCATTTCTGGTAGCTAATCGGTATCATATTTTTCAACTTGTGGCCATCTGTAAAATATACATTGTCTTCTGGGCAAATAAGCCCCCTTCCCTCCGAGGTACTCAAATTGGATCAGTAATAAATTTCTAGGTTTTATCGTAAATAAAATTTGTTGTTTCAAATTACGTAAATCAATAGTTCAAACCTCATCAAAGGTAGGGTATTTCCCATTTTTATAGAAACTTCAATACCAGATAGAATACGCCTATCATCTTTCTATAGTTCCAACCTATTCTTTCTACATCCATTCAGAGTTCTAGGGATTGACCAATTGAATAATATGTCATGATATAAACTCTGAATGCACATAGTAGGCCATAACAAGAACTTAGTCAAATATCCAAGATTGACTTCTGTATAGCATGTAAATGCCTCGTAGAACTTCATACGACCATTTAAGCCTATAAAACTCACAATAGACTTGAAGCTCTTGACTCAACTTCAACTTGAAAAACTAATCATTTAGGAATTCAAAAGGATACTGACATACATGACTTAATTTAAGAATAACTCCAATTTAATAGTAGTATAGTCCTTTTTAGAAATAAGATTACTTAAAAAGTATATAGCCAAAAGAATTGAGTACAAGATTTAGTGTTAGTATCATTTTCAAATAACATTTTTATAAAAGCTTCTAACAAGAAAGAATTGTTCAACAACTTCCTTGGATACAACATAATTATTCTCCAACATTTCTGTCACACCCCAGGCTACCCCTGAACATAAACACGAGACCTAGGATCACGAGGGACCCAAGTAAACCCTGAGCTGACATATCATAAGCATGCTAAAAGCTTACTGAATAAATATACTATGCAGAAGCTTAAACAATGATAACTAAAAGTGAGGAATACCCAATACTGATCTGAAAATATAAAAGACTATGAGTTTAAAAACAACTGGAGGATCAAACTGAAAACTAAAATTGAATCTAGTACTATGTCTGAAAAAGCCTCTAACTGACTAAAGTTATTGGGATATGCCCCCAGGTAACTCTAACAAAACTGAAAACTGACTAAAAGACTTAAGTGTAAATCATGTCTATTGTCCTCGAAGTATGAGGACTCACCACTGTAGCTGCTGAATAGGAGATTGGGAATCGATCTATGCGTGATCTGAATGTTGAGTACATGAACGTACATCATGAAAGGATGTAGCACAGAGTATGTGTCAGTACTTGGAATGTACTGAACATGCAGGATATAGAGTATAGCTGCATAAAATACTAAACAAAGCATACTGAACAATAACATAATCTGAACTAAATGTAAATGCTAAAATATATTGAAGGCTGAGCTAAATGCAATAACCAAGTACTAATCCTGAACATGACATACTGAGACTTAATGTTGAAATATAACTGAAGACTTGGTCAAATGCACTGAAGTCTGATTGTGGGAGATACTATTAACCGACATAAAACCACGTGAGTTAAACGTGGAGTTCAATGTATACGCCCCATCTAGAGGACCAAATATACCTTTCCAGGGTTATAAAGACATGAATGTTCGATGTATACGCCCCATCAATAGGACCCAATATACCTTGCCAGGGGTATAAAGGCATGAATGGCGTGATCACTAAAGCTGATGCCCAACATAGGGGACTGATAAACCTACGGGGGCACGTAGTTTTGGGACTATGAGGGTACGCTGAACCCTAGTCCAACTCGGTCTAAGCCTACTCCCAATTGGAATGTGTATGACACAAAAAAACTGAAATACTAGATAGCTCAATGTTCTGACATGCAAATCTGAGAATGCAACATTTAAATACTGACAATGAAACATTCTTAACTGGAGCATGTATATCTATTTAAACTGACCTAGCAAGTGTAATTCATGAATTAAACGAATCTACACAACTAGGGTTCTGAGTTTAATGCAAAAAACTAAGCAACGATTCCACCAAAACATGATAATCTAATTTGGAATACTTTAAACAACTAAATCACAACTAATATATAAAGCTTTAGAAACCCTAGGTCTAAGCAAGATATAGGGATCAAGAATCTTACTATATTCTAGGGACCTAATGGGTGAAAGGAACCCACTAGTGAAATCCCACATACCAGGTGACGAAATTTACGGAGAAATTCGTCGATTTCAGGGTTGAAACTTTGAAGAACACTGTTGCTTGTTCTTGGAAGTTTTTGTCGACTTTTCCTCTTCATTTTGCTCCAAGCTGGGATGATTTTAGATGAATGAGGGTTCTGGGTAAGTCTGACTAAGTTATTAGGCTTAGACTGAGTAAAATGACGAAGTTACCTAAATGAACCTAACTTAAAAGTTGCCAAAAGCCACCCACGGAGGGATCTACTGGTCGTAGGTCGACCTACCAATCGTAGGTGGGGTCGTCGGCCAAGTCTGCCCGATAGGGCTTCACTAAAATGAGCATAACTTTTTACTCGATGATGAAATTTTAGCAAACTCGGTGGCGTTGGAAAGAGGATTCAATTATCTATCATTTGGTAGGTCATGGGCCACCTAATTGCTTTTGTGCCAAGGGTTATGACCATTTGAAGTTTACCCAACAACAATTTCCCTCTAACTGGCTGCTGACCCTCACCTACGGTCTGTAGGTCCAACCACGGACCGTATTGGTCGACCGTGAGTGGGATCAGAGACCATAAATATTTGGTCCTCAACGACAGACCCCAACTACGGACTGTGTGTCAGACCACAGACCGTCGTCGGCTTTCGTGGTTCTTGCACCAGGTCTGAAAAACTGCAATTTTTCTATTTTCTCAAAATCCGAGGTGTTACAATTTCAACCTTACTCTCACGACAATAGTTCACAAATATATATATATATATATATATATATATATATAATACAGCACTCAATAAAAACTAACTTTAACCATCAAACAGACTTTACAACATTATAAGGGTGATAATGATACGATAATGCTAAGGACTACAATCAGTTGACATCCAATGCCTTTCACAGAGGATCGTCCCAGCAGCAGAATAGCAGAAATGACTCATTCGACAATTTGTAACTTTCAAGATTCGTGCAATATGAAAAAGAAAAAAATTATCTTAACATACCTTGAAACGGAATTGAATAACTTAATATAAGTAATCTATTTTCTTTAGACGGTCGAATATAGGGTCAAAATATTTTTCCTACCAAATCTCCTTCAGCGTGCAAGTGATTAAAATTATTTGAGGAATACATTTAATCTTGCATTAGGCTGAATTAAAGAAACCAAGGTGAATCAAACTATACACATAATTATATATGTGCTTAGTAGTAGCTTAAGTACCTAAAAATTTTATAAGAAAAACTAAGTACGTAAGAGTTGATGCACATTTTCATAAGGTGAAAATGAAAATAATAGAAGTGTTCTTTTAAGGATACATAAATGCATATATATGTGAGAGGCGGTGGAAATTTAATATCAGAAATCTTATTCAGTTACCTAACATATATATTATTAAAACATTAACATTAATATTAAGTTAAGAATGTTAAAATGTTGAATGTTAGCCATTGAATGCATATATTTGTTGTACTAATCCTCCACTTCCAAGGTGTCACCTCTCCACATTTCTTATCTCATTACGTATGTATTTGGGTATTGCGTAGGTTCGTTATAAATTACATATAACTATTTTAATATATCATAATTAATAGAAAAATATTTTGATCAAAGTCTATCATATATAATAATATTTTATGACATAACAAGACTTACTATATCCATTAAAATATTACTAATTGATAAAACTCTGCTAAAATTAAATAAACATGTAAATATGTTGTAACTAAGATTTGTTTTCATAAATATTTAAAGCATTTTAGGAAGGAAACATACATATATTTAAAATTTTCAATCAAAATATGATGTTATCAAATCATGCATGGTACTGCACAAATTTAGGATCGTAAGCCTTCTATAGAAGATAAAGGACAATCATAAGCACTTGAGGTATTACGTTCTTGTGAACCTGCTAAGTATTTCTACTGCATATGCAATATCAGACTTAGTATATTCGATCACATATCTCAAACTTTTAATTAAGCTAGTATATTTATTTTGATTTATCACATCATTTCCACTTTGAACATGAAATAAGTGAACACTCAGAAGAAGTTACAACATGCTTGCAATCAAGAAAGTTATACTATTTCAAGATTTTCTCAACTTAATGTGACTAGTCAAGAAAAATTCTATCACATGTTCTCGGAATTTTTATTTTAAGAATAAAATTTGTCTCATCAAGATATTTTATATCGTAATGGCTTCTAAAAATATTTTCAGCTTCATCAATAACAGTAATGTTAGAGCCGAGATCAATAAATCAACATATAAGCAAATACTAGCATGTGAATTATTCCAAGACTTATGATATATGAATTTATCACACTCATTTGTTTTAAAATCATTTTCAATCATGCAGAAATGCAAACACTTTAATTGTGTCATATAGAGATTTAGTAAGTTTACACACTTTGCTTTCTTGGTCTGCTTGAACAAAACATTCGGATTATGCCATATAAATTTTCTCATTTAGATCCATATTTTAAAAAGTATTTTTTACATCCATTTGATGAATATGCAAATAAGAAATTCTCATCATAGCAATTAAAAGTCTAATAGATGTAATTTTAGTTACCAGAGAAAAGGTATCAAAACATTCTAAGCCTTTTAGTTACTTAAAATCTTTAGCAACTAGGTTATCTTTATATTTATCAATAGATCTATTCAGTTTTAATTTTTTTCGTTAGACCCACTTGCAACCAATTATTTTACAACCTAATGGTAAATCAACTAACTTCCAAGTTTTATTGAAAAATAATAATTTCATTTTATCATTTCCAGCCTCTTTCCAAAAAATAGAATCATGTGAAGATAAAGCTTCTTATAAAGTGAGAAGATTATCTCCAACATTAAAAACATAAAAATTAAGATAATTTTTTTTTCCTACTCTACTCTTTTACTTCTTCTTAACTCAAAATCATTAATTTCTTTATAATTTTTCAAAATAGAGGTAGAAGAATTAAGTGGTGACAAAATATTTTGTTCAATCCTTTAACCCTCACTATTTTTAGGATCAAAAGAAAATTTATTTTCATGAAAATTAGCATCACATGATTCTATTATAATATTATCCTCAAGATTAAAAACTCTATAGGCTATTTGAAGTATAATCAAGAAAAACACAAGTAGTAACTTTCTTACCCAACTTTTTAATTTGGGAATCCATTAGCCTCACAAAGGCTAAACAATCCAAAACTCTTAGATATCTTAAGCTTGACTTGTGAATTTTCCACAACTCAAAAGGTGTCAATTTAGAATTTTTATAAGGTACGCGATTCAGCACATAACAAGTCAAGTTTGGGATATCTAGGTGTTTTGGGTTGTCAATCCAAAACTCTGAGATATCCCAAACTTTGTTTGTGACCTTTCCACAACTTAAGAAGTGTCAATTTAGAAATTTTTTTATGAGGCACATGATTCAACACACAATAGGCAGTCAAAATAGCTTCATCCCACAAATTTAAAGGTGTATTTGACTCAATAAGCATGTCATTAGTTAATTCAATCAAAGTTCTGCATTTCTTTTCTGCTACATCATTAGATGCAGGAGAATAAGGAGGAGGAGTTTCATTAGTTATTTACAATGATTTACAAAAGAATTAAACTCATTTGACTCATATTCACAGTCTCTATCACTTCTAATTCTTTTTTATTTTTCTCTCAAGCTGATCTTCAATCTCATGGAGATAAATTTAAATTTTCAAAAGCATCACTTTTATTTTTCATTAAGTAAACATATGTAAACTTAAAAAAATAATCAATGAAAGTGATGAAATATCTATTTCCTCCCCCAATTAAAATTTCTTCAAATTCACAAATATCAAGTGTGAATTAATTCTAATAAATCAATTTTCTTTCAATTTGAAAATGAGGCATTTTAGTAATTCTGACTTTACTGCAAGTCTCACACTTCAAAAAAAAATCACTGAAATTAATCTCAAACTACTCATGATTCCAACATAACGATCATTAGTATGACTCAAACAAGCATGCCAAAAATTAGTAAAAGAAAGCATATAAACAGAATTAGAAACTTGATTTCAACATTCATTTTGAACATCCATCACAATCATATCTCTTTACAATTACTTATCGATCAAATTCAACAATCTTTTTTGAAGCATGCATGCTTTTTAAGAAGAAAACTAGACATTAACTTTCTTCTCATAGAAGGAGTACAATGTACATCTTTCAAAGTTTATACATTTTCAGAGGTAAATCATAATTTGATATCTCCCGTTTCAAGTGCTTGAGTAGGGTGAGAATCACCATGCATGATGGTTTGGGCTCATCAAAATGATTATACTACTTTCGTTTAAAAAAGAATTACCTCACTTCTTTTTTAGTTTCTTTAAAAAAGAACGACCTCTTTCCTATTTTGGTAACATTTTATTTTAGCTTTTCACATGGCAAGTTTAAGGTCATAATATTAAAGGACATTTTGATACATTTGACATAACTTTAATTTATGACCACAAGATTAAAAAGTGTTAATTATTTTCTTAAACTTTGTATCAAGCCAAACTAAGTCATTTAAAAAAAAAAACAGAGGGAGTATTCTTTAAACTAATCTTTGTCTTAACAGACATGATAATTTGCACCAGAATCAACCCACTATACATCAATATTCTTAATCATGTTTATGTTTGTAATCACTGCTACAAAATACTATTTCGTAACGTTTATCTGAGGTGTAGGATCATATTTTTAAAATCTGCAAAATTGAGCAATATGCCCACTCTTCCCACAGATAAAGCACGATCCCTTATCTTGAACTTGTTGATTTTGTGTTTGATTATTTCTACCATTATTTTTCTTGAAAATTTTCTTCTAAGGCTTAATAGAAGTGTTTTTGTGAGAATCAAGAATAGCATTATTTGAAGTAATTAAATTTACCTCCGTTGTGATGTTGCGCTCTTCTAACTGTAAAAGTGTATCTTGGCCCCTTGCCTCCTCTTCCATGCTGATTTTCATCATCAACGCATCAAGAGAAATTTTCTTTTGTTTATGGTGCATAACTTTTAGAAATTCCTTCCAAGAAAGTGGAACTTTATCTACTATGCCACAAAAAGTAAAGTTAACTCCAACAATCATTATAAAGTCTTGAACTTGATCCATCGTTATTTCCTTGTCCATCATTTGAAAATAAAAAAATCGACTAGCAATATATTTTTCCGTTGCAGCTTCTTCGATATCAATTGTGCTATGCTTTTCGATTTTCTTTACACTAGAGTAAGTTCTATCATAATAATCATAAAAAATATCACATAAACAGTTAAGAATATAATACGGACACTCATAGGAATCACTATTATACTTTTCTACTTTCTTGTAATGAGAAATAAGTTCATCATCATTCATGGAGGTGTCATCAACTTTCTTAGGATTCTTCTCAGTTAGTACATAATAAATATTGAGAAGACTTAAATAGAAAAGTACTTTACCACAATCATATATCTTTCAACTTCAGTTTGAACATCCATCACAATCATATCTCTTTCCCACAAAAATAACATTTTTCACAATTATATATTGATCAAATTCATCAATCTTTTTGAAGAATGCATGCTATTTTAAGAAGAAAACTAGACATTAACTTTCTTCTCATAGAAGGAGTATAAAGTACATCTTTCAAAGTTAATACATTTTCAGAGGTAAATCATAATTTGATATCTCCCATTTCAAGTGCGCGAGTAGGGTGAGAATCACTGCATGATGGTTTGGGCTCATCAAAAGGATTATACTACTTCCATTTAAAAAAGAATGACCTCATTTCTTTTTTAGTTTCTTTCGAAAAGAAAGACTTCTTTCCTATTTTGGTAACAAATTAATTTCAGTTTTTCACATGGCATGATTAAGGTCATAAGATTAAAGGACATTTTGATACATTTGACATAACTTTAATTTATGACCACAAGATTAAAAAGTGTTCTTTATTTTCTTAAACTTCGTGTCAAGTCAAACTAGGTCTTTTTAAAAAAAACAGAGGGAGTATTTTTAAACCAATCTTTATCTTAACAGACATTATAATTTGCACCAGAATCAACACTAACATCAATATTCTTAATCATGTTTATGTTTGTAATCACTGCTACTCTTCTATAACATTGATCTGAGGTGTAGGATCATGTTTTCAAAATCAACAAAATCGATCAATATGCCCACTCTTGTCACAGATAAAGCACGATCCCTTATCTTGAACTTGTTGATTTTGTGTTTGGTTATTTCTAGAATTTTTTCTTCCAAGGCTTTATAGAAGTGTTTTTGTGAGAATCAAGAGTAGCATTATTTGAAGTAATTAAATTTACCTTCGTTGTGATGTTGCTCTCTTCGAACTGTAAAAGTGTATCTTGGCCCTTTGCCTCCTCTTCCATGCCGATTTTCATCATCAACGCCTCAAGTGAAGTTTCCTTTTGTTTATGGTGCATAGCTTTTAGAAATTTCTTTCAAGAAAGTGGAAGTTTAATTATCTACTATGCCACAAAAAATAAAGTTATCTCCAACAATCATTATAGTGTCTTGAACTTGATCCACCGTTATTTTCTTGTCCATCATTTGAAAACAAAAATCGACTAGCAACATATTTTTCCGCTCCAGCTTCTTCTATATCAATTATGTTATGCTTTTCAATTTTCTTTGCACTAGAGTAAGTTCTATCATAATAATCATAAAACTTATCACATAAACAGTTAAGAATATAATACAGACACTCATAGGAATCACTATCATACTTTTCCACTTTCTTGTAATGAGAAATAAGTTCATCATCATTCATGGAGGTGTCAACAACTTTCTTAGGATTATTCTCAGTTAGCACATAAGAAATATTGAGAAGACTTAAATAAAAAGTACTTTACCCTTCGATTTCTTGAATGATTACAATTAAATCGAAATGACTCGTTAATATCTCTCATCTTGATATTCACAGAGTTTTTTAATCGCTACCACTGTGAATCTCTTTAAAATTATTGGTGAAATTACATATTACAAATTACAACTGAAAAATAAAATGAAGAAAATAAAAATATCTTCTAGCTGAGGTGCGGATCTCTCGCTCTCTTTAAGAAGCCCAGTACAACAAAAAATTTCACCGGTCCAGCAGTAGTTCTCTTGACTTGTTCCTTCCAGAATACAACAGTCAATTCACAAAGTACAACTCAGCAAACTCTGGACAAAAGTTGAGTCCAAAGCTCCATAAAAAGAATATCTCCCTTCAATTAATAAAAACTCTATTTTTGAGTAACTTTTATGCACTATCTATTTTCTTATCCTCAAAACCAAGGAAGATAAATGACCTAGAGGTTACATAAGTTATAAGGTGTAACAGAGGAATAAAAAATGAAATAAAGTGAGTCTCATCAATGACTAATGAAGATGTTGCCCAAGACCCCCCAACGTTCTTTGGAATGTTCATCACAAATAAATAATACTCCCTCCGTCCCATTTTATGTGAGGTAGTTTGACTCGGCATGGAGTTTAACAAAGAAAGAAAAGCTTTTAAATTTTGTGGTCCAAAATGAAAGATAGAAATTTGTGTGGCTATAAATCATTTCATTAATGGTAAAGTAGGCATTTAAAGTTAAATTATTACTTCATATAGAAATTTGTCATTCTTTTTGGGACTGACTAAAAAGGAAAGTAAGTCACATAAATTGGGACAAAAGGAGTAGCAATTAAGCAACTGAACTTCAATGCCAAATAAAAACACAGCATAGGTTTCAAACTTGGAAGAGAAGGAAGTTAAAAGGGCCAGGGCAAAGAGATACTTACATCCAAATCTGAAGGCTCGAGACTACCACCACAATAGAATTTATGAGGAGATGGACTTTCTTTGACCACCTAGAGAAAAATAAATATATGGAGTTGGTTAGAAACTACAAAGGAGGAACGAAAAAAAAATTAGATATGAATAACATTTAATTTTGTTTTAAAAAGAGACATTTTCTATGTCTAATAATAAAATAACAGTATATCATTAATTTCTTTCTTTTTGATTCCATGTATGTTTAAATAGGTAACAATATTTTTTGCCACATCAATTTTCAGGGATATTTCGTTTCACTTAAAACAAGGTTAGGGGATAGTGAAACGTTTGAAAGTTAAAATGTGCAGCTCACATTTTGGATAAATATAAGAGGTAAAACAATGTATTTTTTCATTGGTAATTTATTGAAGAGTACTGATTTGAGTTAAGTTAATTTGAGAATGTAGTTCACATTTATTCGTGAGCAAGTGAGATGACAAATGAGGCGGAGCGACGTAAATTTATATAAATTCGCAAAGACTTTGCGTTGCTCCACCCCCTATAGCATGTCATAATTTTTTGTTTTTTTCCTATTCACTTTGCACTGTATAATTTATTGATTTTTTAATTTAAAAAGTATGTAACTATCAATATGTATTACTAATGTTGAAATAATAAAGAGGAGTGAAATTAAAGATGATAAGAATGAAAGCTGAAAAAATTATTAGAATATATTAAGAATTCAAGTTTGACTAATGTCCAAACAATTTACTAACTGCTAAAAGAGAAGGGGGGGAAATTGTGTATGATATTTGACTTGTAATTAAGAGCCCTTAAGGATGGCAATCGGGGCTAGGGTTGGCGGGATAAACCTTAACCCGCTAGAATTTTAATCAGTCATACCCTATTCTGTTTAGAATTATCCCAACATTTTGTTCCTCTGCCCTTCCATGTCAAGCTCTACTCTGCCCCGCCCCATTTAATATGCACACTCACGGAACAAAAACACTAACAACAACAACTTTTTTTTTTCAACTACCCACTTCACAAAACAAAAAAAACACAAAAGGCATACATTGATTATACTTTAGAACATCACAAAGATTCATTTTCACCCCCTCCCCACCCCACCCCACCCCAAAAACCATGAACCAAGAAAACTAAAAAGAATCTCTAATTTTTACTCCTTTGTCGTCACTCCATATTCATATATATATGCTCAAATTTTTGTTTGATTTTCGTCAAAATGTAGAAAACTGTAGTTTCACTTCAGAACAAATATATTTCATTTTACCTCCCAAACTAGAAGCAAGAACACTTTAAAAACTCAAAAAGGCTCAATTTTTACTCTATTTTTAAACATATCAAGTAATTTGAGATGGGAGAAATACTATTTAATTGAAAAATTGTAGCATAGCTCTAATACCATAGTGAAAAGTAGTAACGATTCATGTGCACCACTATTGCAACAACTATATCAAACTCAAACCTACTCTACTCCGTTAAAATATCTCTAAAGTTTTCTTTTATCATGTACCACCCCGCTCCACCTTATTAAGAAGCTCTCCTACTCTACCTTATTTATTGTTTCTCCCACCCTGTCGTCCTGCCCTACTCCATTTATTGTTTCTACTACTCCGTCTCGCCTCACCCTGCCCCAATTGTCATCTCTGAGAGTCATGCAATTATTAGTTGGATAAATGTTTTCCACTTTTTTTATATCTTGTTTTCATTTGAATTGAAGAAAAACATTTAATTTTCATCTAATCATGTCTTTATTTCCTTGTAAGGTTAGTCAAAAAAATATAATTAATTAAAGAAATGGTTATTGAATTCTTATCTATTATTGAGAAAAACTCACAGATTGCTTGATCCACCGCTTGCCTCCCTCCTCCCCCGTCCTTCGTTTTCCAAAATAATTTTCATATATTAAAAACGTCTTTCTTATTCCAATTACGTATAGAAATTCTTGACACATGTATGATTCAGAAAAATACCTTACCTTATTAGAAATTTCCAACATGTTGTGCCCCTGTCCCTCCCTACTAAGCCATACCCTGTCTCGCCTCATTGAATATGCAGACTTACAGAACAAAAACACTAATAACAACTTCTTTTTTCAACTACCCACTTCACAAAAAAAAAAACACATAAAAAGCATATAGTGATTATACTTTGAAACATCATAAAAAAAATTATTTTTACCCCTACCTAAGAACTATGAATCAAGAAAATTGAAAAAAAAACTCTGATCTTTACTCCTCTGTAGTCACTCCTGATTCATACATGTGTTCAAAATTTTGTTCGAGTTTCGACAAAATGGGAAAAATTGTAGTTTCACTTTAGAACAAACATATTTCATTTTACCTCCCAAGCTAGAATCAAGAACACTCTGAAAATCGGACAACTTCAATTTTTACTTCCTTATTAAATATATAATGTCATTTGAGATGGGGGAAATGCTATTTAATTGAAAAATCCTATCATGACTTTAATACCACAGTAAAAAAATAATACCAATTTATGTTCACCACCATCGCAACAACTATATCAAACCCAAACTTGCTCAAGTTCGAAACCCACTAGGTGCAAACAATTTCTGAGGGCCATCGGACTGGGTAAAACCTGAATTAACCGTGGTGCACTTGCGGGAAACTCCTTGCCGAGGGCCTGTGCACCCCCGGGATTAGTCGGGGCTCAAAGAGACTCGGACACCCGGTGCAAATCAAAAAAAAAAAATATATATATATATCTAAATTCGCCCTAGCCCGCTTCACCACATTAAGAAGCTCCTCTATCATGCCTCATTTATTGTTTCCCCGCCCCATCTCGCCTCACCCTGCTCCAATTGTCATCTCTAAGAGTCCTACAATTATTTATTGGATAAACTTTTTCCACTAGTTTACATTTTATTTTTCATTGAATTAAAGAAAAACATTTTGATTTTCATCTGATCATGCCTTCATTTCCTCGTAAGGTGAGTCAAAAACATAATTAATTAAGGAGATAGTTATGAATTCTTATCTATCTTTGAGAAAAACTCACGGTTAANCCCCCCCCCCCCCCCCCATTCCGAAAATAATATATTTAAAAGGTCTTTCCTATTCCAATCACTTTTGGAAATTCCTGACACGAGTATGATTCTCAGAAAAATCCCCAACCCCCCCACCCTTCGTTTCCAAAAATAGTTTTCACATATTTAAAGGGTCTTTCCTATTTCAATCATGTATAGAAACTCTTGACACATGTATGATTCTAAAAAAAAATCTTCAATCTACGAAGCCCACCTCTCTTTGCCGCACCCTTGAAATTCTTTACACACATGTAATTCTCAAAAAATTCCCCAACCCA